>NC_090064.1:7979682-8309711 GCF_038355195.1 Osmerus mordax
AACATACAGGACAGTGGGCCCTGCGGACCAGGGTTGGAAAACCACTGCTCTAGAGAGAACCCTACTGTTACGCTCATTAGGATTATCTGCCTTTTGATTCAACATCACTGTGTCGATCCGTCTCCCAAGGTGAATTCATGCAGCTAGGCTCCAAGGAAAACGAGAACGAGAGATTCAAGCACTACCTTGAAAAAACCTTCAAGAAGACCGCAAGTCTCATCGCAAACAGCTGTAAAGCAGTATGTACGTTCTATCTCCACAAGAATACAAGCACATGAGAAAGTCACAGACTTTCTTGAACCGGAACCCCCTGGTTCCGGTTCAAAACATTCTGTTTTGTTCTACTCTGTTCAAGGTATCCATCCTGGTGAACTCTGATCCCGAAATCCATGAAATAGCCTTCCAGTATGGTCGCAACGTTGGAATCGCATTTCAGGTACAAGGGTTCCGGAATTCCGTGTCTTGCCTGCACACCCACATACGTAATCAGATGTGTAATACACTTGTAATCATTGGACAATATTTCCCGTATCAAGCTTCTCGCATGATCTCTCTGTTTCGTAGTTGGTGGATGATGTGCTGGACTTTACATCAAGTGCTAGCCAGTTAGGAAAGCCCTCCGCTACAGACCTCAAGCTGGGTTTGGCCACTGGACCAGTTCTATTTGCTTGTCAACAGGTGTGTGTATGTGTGTATATGCTCTTCCAGGAGCTAGTCTATGCTTCAGAACTGTGAAGAAGATAAGGAACAATGCTGCTATTTCACAGTATAAGCTCAGTCCTATCCCATGCATATGATCATTTACTTCGCCAACATCTATTTCCTGTCCCAAGCCATTGTGAATCGGAATCCTTGTGACTTACGCACAGAACAAACAACAAAATGCTAGAATGTGCTTGTGCCTGACGTGAGACTTAGTTTACCTGTCTGTAGTTCCCAGAGCTGCACGCCATGATCATGAGGAGGTTCAGCACCAGTGGAGACGTGGATCGGGCCTGGCAGTACGTCCTGCAGGTACGGGTCCAGCAGAGCTGCCGTCTGGCCTCTGATGCACGCAGACTTCTGTAACTCTGGAGGCCAGTTACACATATACTGTATGTCATCATATCAGTGGGGAAATAGAACATGCACAATCGCAGGGTTAGTATGTCGAAATAAATGAAGCAATTCACCCTGCTTTGGAATTTGTTATATCTCCTCCCTCCAGAGTGACGGGGTGGAGCAGACCAGCTTCCTGGCCCAGCGTTACTGCCAGGAGGCCATCCGCCATATCAGCATGCTGACGCCCTCCCCAGAGAGAGACGCCCTCATCCGCCTCACAGAGCTGGTGCTCACCCGGGACAAGTGAGGCCCTGCGCCCAGGGCTTCACCTCAGGCAGCTACCTGGGGAAGGCAGCCCCCCCCACCACCACCACCAGGAGGAGACAGCGCTTCAGTGCAGTGGTCTTCAGCCCTGGTCCTCAGGGCCCACTGTCCTGTATGCTTTAGATGTTTCCCTGCTCCAACACACCTGGTCCAAATGAATGGGATGTTGTCAGGCGTGATTAACGACTTGTTTATTTGAATCAGGTGTGTCGGAAGAGGGAAACATCGAGAACATGCAGGGCAGGGGACCCTGAGGACCAGGGTTGAGAAAGGCTGATCTAGGGAAGAGGAGGATATGAGGGCACCGGTTCCGTAAAACAATTAAGAATTCAGTTTCTGAAAGACTCACGCGTGCAGGTTGTCTTGCACAACCATCGTGCAATATTTGATTCAACGTTTAAACGACAACTGAATTCAGCTTTGATCGATCCGTTACACTACTCCATGTCTCCCTCTCTCATCCTGTCCAGCAGGGGTCACTGACAACTGTTTATACTCTGTTGTCTCCAGGATAACCAGGAGACTCATGATTGTCACATCTAGGAAGGGAGCCCCACTTATTTTCAATTAGATTCAATTACCCTCACTAACACCTCAAACCAGATTTTTTAAATCATTTAATGATTCCTATAACACCGCTGTGAAGTTTAACCTGTTGTCACTGGAGCACATGGAGTGGGGGGGGAGAAGGGACATTGCTTTATTATGTTATGATCACTGTATACAGTACTGTAAAACAAAGAGGCAATGGCCTGTACCTCAATCTAGCGCACTTCTCTCTCAATGAGGGCAGATTTTATTACAGGCTAGGTTTGGGGCAGGCTAGGCACTGCAGAATCATTGTAATTCCAAATGAGTTGGAACACAGAGTATCGTTGTTGTCGTCTAGGTGTTTGATGGATCTGTGTTAAGTTATTATACATGAGCCGTCCTCACCATATAGGCCAAATGTCATGGTGCTCATTAACAACCAAGGCCTTAACATCCACAAATGAGCAAATACTCAAATAAATAAAAAAACGTATTTTTTAAGTCAAGCCTTACCCTGTCTTTTAATGTGCATGGACCACGCCACATTATTCATAGAATGGTTTATTATAAAAGACTGTACATTAATTTGTTCAATTAACATATTATATATACAAATTAAGGGCAGAGAGAAAGACGAGTATTAAATATTTTCACCCGTGAAACTGAGCAGGAACACTTCTATACCTTTGATATAACAAAGCACACAGACAGAAGTTTCAAGGCATTGGCAGCAATATCCTGAAAAGGGTCAACATTGATGAGCGCAGTTAATCCTGTGTCGTATGAGTCCATTCAGGAAAGACTATCAGGAATGAGGAAACTGATTACTCTAGCGTAAGGTTCCATTCTAACCTCACATGAAAAAAATTAAAACACCAACCTAAAAAGCCATTAATCGATAGTCAGATTGGTAAAACACAGGTATACTATCACTAGAGCTATGAAGAGTATAGACAAAGTGAGAGGAATCATTCTGGGTCAATAAGGAAGGAAGCCACTTGGCATCAAGATGGTTTCCAGACCTGAGTTATCAAACCAGATTCAAATGATGACAGTTGAGAAACAGGAAGAGCTACAGTATACATTTGTTCATTCTTGCTTTTCGGGATGTGAAGGAGGTATACGTTGTCAGATCGGTCTCCTTTATAGCACTGAACTGTAAAACCGGCAGAGCGTTTATGCACAAAACAACAAAACAGTTTGAGAATTGAGCCCAGAAACACTAAAACGTACATCTATCATATCCATTATTGATCGTTAACATTAGATACTTAATAGCATACAAAAAAAACTGTAGGCTATCTACAGATATTCCATTTTGTTCAGATTAGTAAGACTTTATTAATGTTGACATGTTCCCTAAACTGTGTTTTACACACACAATGATGAGAAACGGGAGATGTTCACAAGTTGAGACTTTTATACTCTGGATCAGAATGACTACTTGACCTGAAATATTGTCAGATGTAAGAAATCATCTTGTACACTTAATATTAAATGTTTAAGTACAGACCATAAACATTGTTTAAGTCTCAACAAGTCAGTGATTCAACAATATAATAAAACCTAAATTGCATATACATAACATAATTATAATGGCATAAAACAAAGATTATACACATTTCTCCGAATTTTGTATGCATGCTTTACACCAAGACTGAATGTTAAGTATAACCGGTTGGGTAAAAAAAGAAATGCTGCTATTCAAACAGCTTCAAACTTCAAAATCGATCAGTCTTGATTATGAAATGGCACCATATGGTAAAACCTTGATTAAAACCCTTCTGTTGGGGGGACATATTTGACTGATGTGTGTGTGTGGTATTCAGACTGGGTAAGATACAGTGATTGAGATTCTGAATTTAAAACTACAGACATCCAATAGGCTGTAGAGCACATTATATACTGTACAATTGTCAGTAATGACACTCACTGAATGATATGCTCAGAGCCGGCATATGCATCGTATCACATCTGGGGGAAAAACATTTGTTCTGTGTAGCATAATACTCTCATTGAATAATTAACGGGAAATTAAAACAAACAATTGCATATGTGGACAATATGGGAGTCTGGATGTACATCCTTCAGCTAGTGTCACCCTCTTTGGAGACTACAAACTAGAAGAGCATTTTGCAGTCTGATCATATTAGCAACGTTGTTTATTTTATAATGTCCCAGACCCACCCGTATCACACACAAAGTAGATATATTTATTTGTTTTAAATGCATTTCCACAGTAAAGGGGGGGGGGTAAAAACATTCTGTAATTCTGTCATAAACGAAATCACTTGTCTGTACTTTGTAGGTCTGTTTTATTGGTCTCGAAAGATATGCCTGAATAAATATACTGTGGTAGGGTCCCTTCAGTCGGCATAGTGCATGATCGACTCAACATAGTTGCCAGGGAACAGGCCGGTGACTCCGTTGCAGATCCCCTCGAACCAGCCGTCGTCGTTTTTCTTGATGATGTAGATGATGGCTCCCTCCATGAAGGACAGCTCGTCGTCCTTATCCTGGCAGTAATCGTAGATGGCCACCACTAGGGGCGAGACCAACCAGGGGAAAAGATTAGTCACAGGGCACAGACGGACTGCCGGTTCGAAGCATCAGAGAGGGTCGATACCCTCATTAGAATCTAATCGTCACAAAATGCAGTCTACACCTGACTTGCCAGTCTACTGGTGGTGTGATAGGGGAGAGGGCTACCTTTCTCCATGTAGGTCTTGGGGGCCCAGCTGGGGTCCCCGTCGGCGTAGGGGTCGTTGTAGTGCACCATCGCCGCCTCTTCCTCCTCGTAGTCCACCGGGGGCGGCGGCGGCGGCGGGGGGGGCGGAGCCTCGTCAAACAGGGGCAGGTCATCCGGGGGGGGAGGCGGAGGGGGAGTGGGGGTGTCGGCGACTGCTTGGTCACGGAGAGGGGGAGACAAGGGGGGGGGGAAGACGGTTAGCAGAGAGAGACTGAGCGGAGGGCCGTCCGTGTGCCGTGAGCGCCTGAATGTTCCGTGTCCAGGCTCAAACTCGACAGCATGTGGGCTGTGCATGCAACCAAACCCATAGTGTGTGGAGAGACGGGTTAGAAGGGTCCATGCAGAGCAACTGTGGGCGTGGCATGTGCCACCAGGAGGGATGGTTTGGAGATGTAAACGAACAATACATTTGTTGGCATGCAGTGTTCTGGGTTTCTCTGGCTCACTGGTTAGGATCGAGCTGAAGATCCTTCTCTGGGGATCTGGGATACAACAGTGTGTCCTCATGCACGCTGTGAGATTAGAGAAGAAGTGTTTTCCATTTCCATTTGCTTCTCTCGGGATTACGACGTATCCCAATTTCATGTATAGCGTCATGCATTATTAACTTCAGTTTGCATGAGAAGGACAGGCAGGATTGTTGGTATTGGATAAGCTACCGTTCTCAATCATTTGGAATTGAAAAAACGGACAGACTTTCACATGAAATTTTCATGAGGGCAGTGGAAATTATTCATATCCATGTCAACAATGGTTGAAGATCTACAATATATAGTTATAATATAATAATATGTTCACAAGACCTTTGATTTTAAACTGTTGTCAGTAGAGGGCAGCAGGGTGCACTGTGGTATAAGAACATCATGCTCTTCTTAAAGACACGCTCCACATCAACAAAACTGCACTGTCAACACAAGTGTATCTGCTGTATGGTGTGCAGCATTGGTCTTCGATATTACATTTACATTTAGTCATTTAGCAGACGCTCTTATCCAGAGCGACTTACAGTACGTACAGGGACATTCCCCCGAGGCAAGTAGGGTGAAGTGCCTTGCCCAAGGACACAACGTCATGGCCTGGAATCGAACCGGCAACCTTCTGATTACCAGCCCGATTCCCTAACCACTCAGCCACCTGACTCCCTTTGATGTATTTTAAATGAAAGATTAACAGACTTTCTCAAAGTCAAGCGTGAAACAGCCTCAGAAATAATGTAGGATAGAGTAAGGGGTAGTGTCTGAGATAATGCCTTATTGCCATTGCCTTGAACAGTCCATTCACGCCATTAATTTGATTGGAAACAACCAACTTTTTTTGTTTCTGAGAAATAACAGTATAAAGGAGTGCCCTTGCAGTTCTGCCAATGGCTCATGACATCAATCTGTCAGGAAACAGCAGTGTCAGCTTATTTTGTGTTGCATTAAAAAACTAAAAACTAAACGAAAAACACAAACCAACGGCATTCATTTCAACTGCCCAACTCCATTCAGGAATACAGTATCCACTGTGTTCCTTTCAGAAAACTAGAGGAAGCTGTGGTGGTCAATGGCATAAGGCATGAGTCTGGACACGTGTCGTTGATGCAGGAGTTGATGGCGATATTCTAGACTAGACACAAGACAGACAAACGCGGACGGTAAAACTAAGCATGCAGAGTGGCTTGCGAGGGTGGGGGGGGGGTGAAGGTGGGTCTACGTGAGGGGGTGTGTGTGGCTGCTGGACTTACTGTTCTCCTGCACCCGGGCCACAAAGCCTGTGAGAGGAATCTGGGGAGTGAGCTGAGGCATGGGAGGTGGCGGGGGAGCGATAGACACTGGAGCCCGCACACACACACACACACACACACACACAGGTGCATGGAAAAAGAAAAGAGAGAGAGAAGGTGGAGAGAAGCAGAGATCAGTCACCCAGATCACGAAACAGGAAGTGTGACAGCAAGGCGGCGACGCCCACCCCAGTCTACACACAGCATTAAGAAACACACACGGGGAGATGCACTGTGTACGGTTAGTTCTGTGGACTTGTGCAGTTCTACGCCAGTACGATCAGTGTGGCTGACAGTGGCTAAAAGCAGACAGTGAGCTTGACGTGAAGTGTTATTGGGGTCAAAGTCGAGCTATATCATGGTATCTGGTGGTCTGAAGGATCAAATGAGGATTAGGGCTGATTGTTGTTGCTCGGGCGTTTCCTGCATCTGGTGGCAAGCTGATCGAGATGACTGGAATGACAGCATCCAGCCTGTAGGGGGCTCAACACATTATTCCTCCGGTGGCGTTCTTCCCATTTCCTGTCAGGTGACCTCAAGTGTGCATCTGTGTCCTCTGACACATTAAAAGCACAGTGGCTGGTTAAAACATGTCCAGGCACTAATCCTATGCTCTTAAATCCATGTGGTGTATTGGAGGGCAGGGTCAGTGTTTAACACCAGCTACAGGGGCACCGCGGTAAGAGCACGTAGCATTAAGGCTAATGCTGGGTTTGAATCCAACTGATGCCATTTCCTCCCCTCCCCCCTTTCCTCTCCCTGCTTTCCTGTCTCTCTCCAACTGTCCCATCAATAAAGCTGAAAAAAGCCCCAAAACATATATTTCAATAAGTCACCCTTGTCAACCCTGGGTTCACCAGTTATTCTAGGAAATTCCCCCCTCCCAGAACCCACGCCATATAGAAAGAAGAGGTTGTGACTCAGCAGAATACTCGAAACCTCCCGCTAGGACACGTGAACACCCCCATAAACATAGAAACATGTAGTATGGTAATCTGCTTGGTAACTAGGGTTCCTGAACTTGTCAAACGCTTCCCCTTCCCTGCGTTACGCAAGCGTACTGTAAAACGCAGATCGTTTAGTCTTGAGGCCTGCTGATAGGCCACAGCACCGGTTCCCATCACGGTGGTGCAGTGGAAGCGGGCCAGAGTGGGTGAACCCTTATTCAAAACAACACGCGTTGCCGGAGGTTCAGATTTCCTCTCCTTTCAAGCTGAAACGTCCTCTCCGACAGACAGCTTGACTCCTCCTCTGGGGCTGAGGGGGGAGCAGGACTGAACCAAAAATAGGCCCAGGGCTTAAACAGTGCGCACCTTGAGCTGGGAGTCACCTTATAGATGCTGGATACTGCGTTTGATAGCAGAGGAGGATCATTTTAAAGACCAAGGCAAGTACAGGAGCTCAGACCCGGTGCTTCAAAAGTTGCGTCTGCCTGTTCTGCGGATATCGATTGGCTGCTTTGCATCCAGAGAGCAAGCAAGGACAAGACGTGCTGCGTCGATGCTAAAGACGTTCGAACCAGTGGAGAAAAATCCTTAACCTGCACTTTCAGGAGGGAGGAAGTCAATATCAGAAGCCCAACTTGACCTTCGGGAACAGATGACTGTGCCTTTTCACACACACAGAAAAAAAAAACTCAACCCAATGTTGGCATGAAGATAACGTCTGTGTGGATGTCATGTTAATGTAGACGGGTGGGACATTTTTCCAAACTGAGCAGGAAGTTAATGTTTGGGTGTGACTGGTCACCGGAGAGATAAGCTTCTGTGGAGTTCAGCGGCCCTCTCGGACCTAGCCAGTGGTCGCTAACGGTCATGGTCATCTACAAACAGAAGGGCAGTGGCGGTGTGTGTGTGTGTGTGTGTGTGGGGGGGGTACACACGTCAACATGCCGGTGTCTTACTTGAGTTCTGGGTGTAGGCCAGGGTACCCCCATTCATATGAGGCTGCTGTTGCTGCTGTAGTTGCTGCTGCTGCTGTAGCTGTAGTTGTTGTTGCTGTAACAACTGCTGCTGCTGTAACTGCTGTTGCTGCTGCAGGGAGAACTGGGAGGTGACTGACGGAGCCCGGCGATAGGTGCCCGTGGCTGACACCATGGAAACGGAGGAGGTGGTGGAGTTGTGCCGCGAGATCTGCCGCGAGATGGTGCCGAACTGGGACATGGGGATGGGACCCAGACCTGGCCCAGGGGCCACCGCTAGAAACACCAGGGAGAGGAGGGGAGGAGGGAGAGGAGGGAGAGGAGGGGAGGAGGGGAGGAGGGAGAGGAGGGGAGGAGGGAGAGGAGGGATCAGTGAAGGAGAGGAGGGATAGAAGAAAGGAGGGATGGGTTAGAGAAGTTAGTAACAGACCCCAAGAATTCATCGGAACCCTTCACAAATAAAACAACAGAAGCCGTATCAGTCACCAACAACAAAGCTTGTGAGCAGGAGATGAGAAACACGAGATTGAGGGACAAGACAGATCCAACGACAGATGAATCCATGTATACAGCTGAAAGCGACAAGGCAAGTTAATAAGACCATTTTGTAATTGACAAGAGATCAAAAGAACATCCAGATTTGAGGAATGGTAGTAAGTCCTGATTGGTGGACAAGGAAGAGACACAGGCTAGAGTTAGACCCTGGGCCGCTCGGGGTTGGGGGTGTTACGCTCGCTGATGAAAAACCGTGTTTGGGGATTGGTTGTGATGGTGAGGGTGTGTGCACCCGGGGATGGTAGGATGCTGAACGTTATGTCAGAGCAGTGGGCCCCTCTCTCTACTCTGGCATTTCCTGTTTATGGAGGTAGATAACAGCAGCTCTCTGGGGGGGGGGGGGGGGGTTCAGATCTCAGACGCTGGAGGGTGGAACCAGAGCAACGTCTTACCCACAGGATCACAGGCGTAAACACAGGAGCCAGCAGAGTAAACAACATCATCGTGCGCACAGATGGAACATCGTGTTGAAGAAAAAAAATTAAATAAAAAAAATAAAAAAAAAGGTTTCCATCTGAAAAGTCGAACATTGAGACACAAACGGATGTTGGCATCCTTACCGACAAGCACGCGTTCCCATTCACTGATTTAGATGCGGACAAAACAGACAGCGTCTCAACATGTTGAGACCAGCGTGGCGTGACGGCGTGGAGGAGGAAGCGGGACCCCAGTGCTACCGAGCACACCTCCAGCGCACCAGCACATTTAGAACGGGCAAAAGCACCACCACCAGAAGCAAATTCGGACACAAACACACTCCCGAACACACGCACGCACACTTGCAAACGCACGCGCGCGCGAGAGCGCCAACACACTCTTCCCTGCGCCACCATTGTGAAAAGCAAGCTTGGCAGTAGAGGATAGTCCAGCTGAGCCCCAGTGCAGAGAGAGATGGCCGACTGGTCTGGTGGGCGGGTCGGGGGAGGGGGGGGGTCTCACCTACGACCGGAGCTGCCTCTGTAGTCCCCAGCCCTGGCAGGGGAGGGGCTGGAGGAGGAGGTGGAGGGGCTGGGGGAGGTGGAGGTGCCCCGGGAGGAGAAGACATGGGCGGGACTGAAACAGGCCGGGCACAGCCGTTAGTGGATGTTTTGGGGGTCAAGAGTTCACACACGTGTTGGTGGCGTAGCCTGATAAAACGGGAGGTTTTCAACTGAAACGGCTTCAAAACGGCACGACTACCTCCAACTGGGAATAAGAGCAAGTCAGACAGAAGTCAACCTCATGAGAATACACGCGCGCACGGTGAACGTTGCCATGGTGACAGGCTCACCGACAGGGCTCTAGCTAGCTGTGCTGCAGCTATGATGTAGCCCGGAGCTGAACACAGAAGACCACTATTCTACAGCTCACCAAACACCAATGCATAATGCAAAACTCTGAAAATAAATCCATCTCGTTTGAATTTCGTCGCGGAACATCGACATGCATTGTATGATACATTTAAAAAGTGTGTCTTCCCCCCCCCCCCCCCTTCCCGCCACAGCGCTGGCCCTAATGTAGGTTGCCCTATTTAGAGTGTGTGTTCTGTTATGAGCACAAAGGGCCAGTGTAATCCCTCCCAGCCTGGTAAACACAGCCTTTGTTCTTCCTCTTCTCTCCACCAGCTCCATTAACACGGCCTTTAATTGGACCCACTCGTTCAAAATTGTTATTGGCGATATCAAAAAAATATTCATAATAATATTTGTGTGTGTGTGTGTGTGTGTAGGGGGGTTGGTACCCATAGAATTCCCATCATGTGAATCTGAAAGGCGAGGCCCGTTGAGGAGCTGTCTCTAATCAAGGCTCACCTGGTCCAGAGTTGGGAATGGAAGGCGTAGGCACGGCGATGGGAATGCCGATACTGCTGCTCCCGCTGTTCTCCCTGCTGCCACTCCCCCCACTGCTGCCACTGCAGAGAGGAGGAGAGAGAGGAGGGAGAGCGAGGGGAGGGAGAGACAGAGTGAAAGGGAGGGAGAGAGGGGGAGAGAGAGGAGGGGAGGGAGAGACAGAGTGAAAGGGAGGGAGAGAGGGAGAGAGAGGGGGGGAGGAAGAGAGAGGGGAGGGAGAGACAGAGTGAAAGGGAGGGAGAGAGAGGGGGGGGAGGGGAGGGAGAGAGAGGGGGGGAGGGGAGGGAGAGAGAGGGGAGGGAGAGAGAGGGGGGGAGGGAGAGAGAGGGGAGGGAGGGAGAGAGAGGGGAGGGAGAGAGAGGGGAGGGAGAGACAGAGTGAAAGGGAGGGAGAGAGAGAGGGAAAGTAAGGGAGAGAGAAAGAGAGTGAAAGGGAGGGAGAGAGAGGGGAGGGAGAGACAGATGGGAGAGAGACAGAGAAAGAAAAGGTCAGAGAGTCAGATAGAGAGAGGGGAGGGAGAAAGAGAGAGCGCAAAATATTAGAGAGTTATTGAGGGCATATTCCTTTTATATAGGCCAACCTGCAGAGACCAGAGCAGAGTGGGTATTTTTTTTTTGTGTGTGTGTCAGTATCCATGAACACCACAGCTGCAGGTGGGCTGTCATGTCCCATTGAGAGACAAAAAACCTTCTAGAAGCACCAACATCCCTCACACAGAAAGAAACTGCACCCCGAAGAACGGCTTCCCTTCCAAGCCACTTCCATTGCTTACACTCACTTTTCACATCTCGTAGCGCGTAAACAAACAATTGCGCCATCGCTACGTTTTCGCATCCAGCGCAACTGAGGAATGTGACAACAAACACATTCAGTGGGAGCACAGGGAGGCAGAGTGACTGCACTGGTGTGACAGTGCCACTGTGACAGCACACCAGCCACTGCCTGCACAGTACATGTCTGTGACGGTTCAAACACCACAGGGAGATCATCGCAGGGATGTCCTGTGTGGGTCAAACCCAGCCTAAGTCGATCGTCGGCCTGCATTTGACCTCCCAGGCATTCAGATCAATGACTGCACCACCCCCCTTAAATCTCCCCAGGACTGGCCCAGATCCCACTCCCTACTATCACCCCCCCCCCCCCGTGTGTACGTGTGTGAGTCTTGCCTGGGGCTGGCAGGGCACTAACAGCAGGGGGGCCCTGAGCCAGGCATCTATCCCATGCTCGCTGCTGAGTGGGGGAGATGAGAGTGTGTGTGTGTGTGTGTGTTGAGGGGATAATGTGCATGTTGGGGGAAGGATGGTAGAGTGTGTGTGTGTGTGTGTGTGTGTGGGGGGGGGTATTGAGTGTGTGAGGGGCGGTGGGAAGGATGGGTGTGCATGTGTGAGAGGGGGGCTTGGGCACGGATTCAGAGAAGGGATTCACGATACAGTCCATCGACTCTGACGTGGGAAATCCCCATCTCCGTCTCTGTGTGGTGGCAGTCTCCATCCCTCCGGGGTTCTGCCCTACCCAACACTCAGGAGTCATCTCCACTCCCCTCTTTCACACGCTTGGTGCCTCCCTCCCTCCCTCCTTCCCCTCCCCGCCTCCAGCACTGCTTGTACTCCCTCGTCTGCTCCCTCGGACATCGCAGCCCCGGGCTGCGCCTCCTTCCTGCCTCCCCCCCCTCCCCCCCCCCCCCCCCCCCTGTGGTGTCTCTCCGTCCTGTCTCACAACCCTCCTCTCCAGATATCGAGTTTCACAAATGTGATCACAACCCACAAAGCCCACACGAAGACGACTCCCTACCTCCCTCTAACAGACACAAACGAATCAAAACCCAATCTGAGAAAGAGAACTCAAATAAATGTCTCTGACAACGTGCAATGAGACACAAAAAAATCATAATAACATAAGGGATTTCCGGAATCGGGGACTGGGATATTGATATACGAGTGAGTGCGAGTGCGAGAGAGAGAGAGAGCTCTTGTGCGAGCTGGATAATCCGAGCCAGTTTACGGTTCCGCTAATCCAACAGTGATGCGGCGTCGCTGACAGCTACGCTGGGTGACGTGGTCATGGTTTGTGACAAACCACATCCAGCTGAGGGACCAGCCCAACACCTGGAGCCCCACGCTGTGAGACACCGCAGCCCGGATCCCCAGACACACCAGAGCACCACTGCAAGCAGAGCTGCAGCAGATCTGGGCGGGAGAGACGACAAGCTCAAGCCAGGAAGGGAACTGGGAAGGGATGAATGAACATGAAGGATACTAGAGTGGGGATGAGAATTATGAGAGACCGAATGAGGGAGAGAGAGAAAGAGAGCGAGCGAGAGCGATGACAAGGGAGGGTGGCATTTCTGGAGCGGGAGGCATGACGGCCTCTTTGGCTAACGAGACCATTTCAATCAGTCCTGACTCTGACTGGCTCTGACTGCACGACGGCAGCTCTCCCCGTCAGGCTGCCGTGTTTTGTGACCGAGGCTTTTTCCGAGGCATGGTGGCAGGGGTGTGGCGCCACACACACACACACACACACACACATGTCCTTACAGAATAGTTTATTTCCAAATGCTCAGGTAAGTAGTTGTGAATGTGAACCCTTCCAAGCTGCGCCCGCTGTATGTGGTAACTACAGAAGAACAGGGAGCAGGGAGAGGAAGCACCTCAAGCTGCTTAAGTGAAGACAGCAGAGACGCTGGAAACGGGAGGATATTTATAGCTTCGGTCTCAAACTATTTTTTTTCTTTCTTTTTTTATGATTACTTCAACAGAACAGGGAGCGAAACTCAGTATACAGGTGGTGTGAGGACACAAAGCAACGTTTCGCCACCTGCAGACGTATGCATGCGCTCATCCGTGAGAGTGAATGAGTGAGGGAGAGAGTGAGGGAGGGAGAGAATGAGTAGGTGAACGAGTGGGTGGGCGAGGGATCGGGTGAGTTAGTGGGCGAGGGAGTGGGTGAACGAGCAAGAGAGCGTGTAAGTGACTTGAGTGAGCGGGCGAGGGGGTGAATGAGGGAGGGCCAGTGAGGCGCGGCGCGTGCGGAGGGCGTGGGAGCTCTGGAGCGGGCGGGCCGCTCACCTGTGGGTCCTCTGTCTCTGGTTGAGAGAGGCGGTGCGTCCCGGGCTGTGCTGGCTGCCCAGGCGGGCCGGGCTCGTCATGTAGTCGTTGGGCACCGTGGGCGGCTTCACCGGCTCCAGGGTCTTATACGGCGTGCTGCGGCTATCACGAGAGACAGACACAAAAGAGATTAGGGCTCGACAAGGGGATACAACACTAAATGGGGAGTTAACAAGGGGATACGACACGAAATGGATAGTTAGTGGGTACAAAAGCGAAATTAATAGTTGAATCAACTCCCACCCAATCCATGAACGTGGGTTGAGCTACAGCAGGGGTATGTCATTTAACGAAGCTCAAAGAGCCCCTCTGCCAGCGAGCGTTCCAAATCCTATCAATTCATCCTGCTGGGTGGTTTTCCAAACTGATGAGATTTGCGCGAAGGGCTGAAAAACGAGTGCAGCCGAGCTAAAGCCGGCATCACTGTGTGATTACTGTCTCAGCCGTGTCGGCGTCGGCACCGGAATGATGCTCAGCTCAGCCTGCTGGTGCAGAGAGAGGAGCCGCTGCAACCGCGCATCCCAAAAGAAGGAACAAGTCTGTACATTCACACACAATATTTGGAGGCATTTGTCACGCTTTATTGGACAGTGTTTTAAGTGGAGTGTGACAGGAAAGGTAGAGTGCGAGAGTGAGAGAGACAACGAGAGGGAGAGAATGCGAGAGAGAAAGAGGGAGAGAGAGAGAGAGAGGGTGAGAGAGTGAGAGAGAGGGGGGGAAGAGACATGCAGAAAGTGGCCAAGGCTGGAATCGAACCCAGGCCGCTGCAGTAGGGCCTCAGCCTGCATGCTACGCGCACTTATCCGGGGAGCTACCAGGGCGCCCACATCTGCACGCCTCCAGGGACGTGCAGATGTGGACGAGATGCCTCCTTACCCAAGCGTGCCACGCCCCGACATGGGCGGGCTCGGAGGCTTCTGCGTGGGCGGATTGGTCCGTGATAACGTCCCTCCTCCTCCTCCCCTGATTGACTGGTTGTTCCCGTGCTGCTGCTGGGGGGGGGGGGAACAGAAAGGCAGTGAGGCGGCTTGTCAGATCAGAAGGTGTTGTGTGGTTAGAGTGCTGTAATGGGTTTCCCAGATGTGACTCGGCCCTGGTTACAACACCCATTGTTGATCTGCTCAAGCCAGGAGACTGCAGCTCTTGCATCATCAGACGGGGGTGGCTGCAACTTCATGAAGGTTCTGAGATAAGAGTGTATTTGTTCTCTTTTTGTATTGCCGAGCACGCAACCAATCAAGCACACTAGGCCAAGGCAAGGCGGCAGTTAAATATTTACACTTTTCGTTTTAAACAAGGGCTATAAATATTCTACATCCATCAGCGGGCATGTTGAGACGGGGAAACCCACCCAGCTGAGAAGATCTTCACAGGGAAGACTGGTCGACAGGGGCTGTAATGGTTAACTTATTCATTCATGATAGAGGGTGTTACAGAGGACTATGAACGACGTATGAGTTTTGATAAGTCTAAAGGGACTACAGGTTACTATGGTAACAACAAAGACTACAACAACCAACTAAACAGGGGGTTTTCTGGGAATACGGGGGGAGGGCTGAAGAAGCAGCCTATCAATAATAGACTAGGACAGGGCGGGTCACATGACAAACAGGACTTACCTTGGCTTTTAGCCACTTAACATGGGCGTAAGGAGGGAGAAAAAAAAAAAGAGAAAGAGAGAACAGGCATGTCAAAATGGCTGTCTTAACAGTTCAGAAGTACAGGGGAGGACCATTCAGCAGGGTATTTACACAGAGTAAACATTTCGAAAGAGCCGGGGCAGTGCGGCGGTTAGGTGTGATCCAACCGCTGGAGAACACGGAGGGTCACCGGCTTGTTTTTCTGCTCCCGTCTGATTTCTATCTCTCCGCCACGCCCAAACCCCGGCCAGACACCCGGCCCACAGCCCTCCACAGGCCCATTGTCAACTCAAACCGGTATTGCAACACCTCTTCTGAGAATGACAAACAAAACAACCTCTCTTCGATTGTATCGGCCAGTGTTAAATAAAGGCTAATAAACACCCGAAATGTCTCATGTCATTTTACTCTCCCGTTGATTTTATGATTGGATAATGATAAAGCTAATTAAACATTTGATTGTGCTTGAGAGCTGGAGAGTGGGTCCGAGGAGGAGCCGGGAGAGTTGTGCAGTTAATTCCGAATCAAGCACCGAGTCAAGGGCCTCGTCAATAATTCAGGTTCCCAGAGGGCCGTGCTTCGGCCATCACATCAGCCACAGGACAGGAGACCACGTCCAGCAGAGCGGAGGAGGGCCCAGAGCACAGCCAGCCCTGGGCAGCCACGCCGTGCTGCTACGCTGACACAAAATGGCCGTCGGGGTTGTTCAGTCGCGATATCAGGAATGGGGGTTATAACAGTCAGGGATTGTAATGGTGGCATGGATAATAAACGTTTTGGATGATTTCAGACATATAGGTCAGTTAATCATGATGACGCCCCTCTTCTACAACTTCTGGGTTTAGGGCGTCAGGCTTCGCTCGGACACTCGGTAAAAGCATCCTCACACATCTAGCAATCTTTACAGCCTCAATTCACTGCCTGTTGATCCCAGCAGATCTGCAGGAGATCTTTAGATTAGTAGGATCAGATGGGTCTCTCTAGATGTTCTGGCCTGTAAAGATGGCAGCAGTGAGGTGGGCCACAGGCCAGAGATTATACAGAGATGTGCTGACTTCAGGACTCCGGGAGGAAACCAACAGGGTCATCAGATAACCAACACGTCCAGTCACCTTCATCCCAGGCCAGAGAAAGCACAATCCTGCGCACTTCAGACCTCAAACGCAACAACAATTCCTATCCTTTAGCTGTTTCAGTCAATTATTTGCAAGAACACAACCTTTTTTATTTATTTATCTTGACCAGGTTTTTTTTTTTTTTTTTTTACCTGCTACTTAGCTCACATCCATCTCTGAGACCATCTGAGCTCCTCGTGTGTCAGACCGCTCGTTCTGAGTAGCTTCCGCAACCGAAGCAACGTGGCAGCGACGTCAACTCCAAAACAACATCTGACACGGCCCCTGCATTCCTGACAGCGCTTGACTAGATTATCAGTCAGCTGATAAATCTCATTTTTTTCAATAACGGTGAAAAACACCCCGTCAGTTGGTGGGTGGAGAGAGAGAGACATACAGAAACAGATGAGAGAGCACCCTCTAATCCTGCAGTCAGATGACTCAGTTTATATGGCAGCTTACACCGTCAATATAAAGTCACCAGTCTCTGAATCTCATTAGGAGTTCAACCTCTCCTGTCCCCCCTCTCTTCTCTCTCTGCACCTGGTGCCTTGGTGCAGAATATCTCATAGCATGTCAATAGGGAAGCTGCAACTAATGTCCATTCAACAGTGTGTGTGTGTTAAACTGGCATTTTAGAATCGACCCACGTCCGGTTAGTAAACCGGGGCTGGATATTCTACAGGGCCCAATAGCTGTCAGCTTTCCCATCAGTTACTGTAGACGTCAGATGAATTAAAGCTTGGTATTGACGCTAAATATTGATTAGAGCTCCAGGCTTTGACACACAGACATGTGTGTGTGTTCCCGTTCCTTTCATTCACCACATCTACAGTTTCCCTCCCCCTGTCCCTCATTATCATGGACATACAGGGTTAGAACACATCTATCAAGACTATACCTCCAAAAAGGGATATGTGGGTAAAAGAAGTATGACCATTAAGCATGTTCCTGTATTCCTAAATATCAGATCTATTGCTGTCCCCGCAGGGCTTGAAGTGACAGACGTGACCGATGACAGGCGGTATCAAGACATAATAGACCGCAACATCTCTTCTCATCTCAATAAGGACATTACGGACATGGACGGTTATGATCGATATCAACCTCGTTTAAAACCTTTTCAGGCCACACGTCCTTTCAATGCGACATGTGGGTCCTGTGTGATTTCAGGCCTGGGAAATTGAGACAGGCAGCATGGCTTTTATCCCGTCCTATCACGGCACATCGGTTCTACTGGAAGACAATGGTGGCTGCTAATCTAATCTGCCTGACAGCAGCCATTGATTGGCTGATTAATGGGGGCTCTAGAGAGAGGTGGACATCTCTGAATGGATCAACCAACGAGGGTTGTTATGTCATTAGACCCGCTGTCATGGCGACCACCTCTGACCCCTAAAGTAGAGCTGAATGTCGACTATTGAGAACACAGCAGTGTGTAGGCCTGCACAGTAGTCAGTATACCTTTCAGAACTTGGAAAGAAAGGGTTGTAAGTATAATGGGTTATGACATATGTTGCTCAAGCACTAAAAGCTCTCAGAGACTTACCCGTTTGAAATCGGACGTGCGAGAACACGATTATGAGGGGAGATGGGGGGGGGGGGAGGTCTAAAGTGCTTTCTGAACATCTCATAAATTCATCAGCGCTCACCCTGCACATCCTTCACAAGGCTCCTAGAATGGCACATAGAAACCTATCCAACAGTGTAATCATTCTTGTCAATCACCCACACTGGATTGTCAGTCTGCAGGGCCAGCCAGGTGCACGCAAAGACGAACACGTGAGAGACAGACAGAAGCGGAGGAAGAGGGGGGGGGGGGGTCCATCTTAACCTGCCCAACGAATGACAGACCGGGGAGAATGTGAAGGAGGGGTATGGGAGAGAATACAGAACACACCACAGGGCACCCCTTCAGATGTTCCACTGTAAGAGAGAGAGAGGCAAGGAGGAAGGAGAAGTAAGAGAGGGGGAGAGAGAAATGTGAGGGGGGGGGGGGGAAATGAGTCAGACAAAGAAAGAGAGAGACTGAGACAGACGGCCCTCACCTTGACCCCGTGGCCCACATCGTCCAGGACGTTGTAGTCGATGGGTTTCCTGATGTACCTCACGGGACGCTCCATGTTGGCCGGGGCGATGATCTTGTGGGTCCGCGCCGTGTTCTTATTGGTCGTCAGGATCCCGATCTCCCGCCGGGCCACCTTCTCTTTGTGGATGTCCACCGTCTGAACACAGCCCAGGAGGAGAGAGAAGACCGCGTTACCAGACACGATGAGAGACAGTTACAGAGATCTATTAGACCCAGACAAGGATTGGATTTCCAGCTTCTCCTACGGCCACTAGGGCTACTTTAATTGAATCACATTGCTGTTTTCATTGTGAGGCTCTTAATGCCACATACGTTTATTACAGCTCCCAATAGTGGTTGGACCGTGCTATGACTGTGGATAGTGTGTTTGGTTCCTGATCTGATGACTGAAAAGCCCTTACCAATGGTTGCCAGCCAAGTAATGTACTACATTACCATCTCCTCAGCCTTCTCAGAGGAATTTCTCATTTATGCTCAGGTAAAGGGTTGCCTGGCTAAGAAAACCATGCCAATGTCATTATTACATGTTTTTTTTTTTTTTTTTACCTTGGGGCATTTCAGTGCCATTTAAAATGAAAACGCAGGATACTTTAGGCAGCATTCCATAAGGAAATTAAATCTACTGTGATCTACATTACATATTTATAAGGTTTTTGTCTAAAGCCATTAAAGCTGACTGCTCTCTGTGAGGGAGGGTAATAAAGAACTGCAGCCTTTGGCACAAACTAGATGAATTATGGGAGAGAATGGAGTGTTTTGCTTCTGAAATGACTACTCTGTTTGATTAATGGCCTTGTACTCTTTATACACACTAATTGCCTCCACCTTTTATAATTATGCTTTAACTGACCATTTTTGTGCAGACGCGTTTGTGTGTGTGTGTGTGTGTGTGTGTGAGGGGGAGGAAGAAAAAACGCGGAGGAAATATTTGCAGTTGGGGACAGTTCTTGAAACTTCTGTCTACACAACCAATGAATTTTGGAATTGAACACTCATAACATTTGTCCGCTATGAAAGAAGGAAATCAGGTGCAGTGATGTCCCCTTATTAAGTCAATCACATGCATCTGAAATGTCATCCCCTTATCCACTCATCCCTCTCCCAGACCATCAGACCAGTCCCTACATCTCCTCCCCCCCCCCCTCTCTTTCAGCTGCTGTTCCTCTGAGAGATGAAAGGCCGTGTCTGCTGAGGGTCCGGCCAGTCAGAGGCCTCTCTCAAGGGAGGCTGCTGGGGCCACAGCCAACAGAGGAGTCCTTTCATACGGAGGGGATCTGGAGGTAGCAAGCTAGCTAGCTAGCTAGCTAAAGGAGCTCTCTCTCGTCTGTCTCTGGCCATGCTCTTGTCTTTGCTGAGGGCATTTGTTTTACAAGTTGCCCCCCCTCCATGAATGTCTCCTTATTCAAGTAAGAATGCGTCACTCTGGATGAGTTATGAAGAGCTCGATAAGCTCTATACACAGTCTCAACAATATCAATCAGAGGGGATCGTCTTTTTAATCGCCCTTCACAGGAAGGAGACAGCAGATGAAATGGGGTCCGTCAATGTGGCGGGGGAGTTCCCCAAGTCGCTCAGAGCAAGTCATCAGGGAAGACCCAGCCTACAGGTTGTCAAACCCAACAGGTGATGGCTGAGCACTTAGGCTGAGTGGATTGCATTCGACTCCCTTGACAACACGAACAGGAAGCTCTCCAAGGAGAGAAAACGGACTGAAATCAGCAGAACTGAATCCGTTCGGAGAGGTGAGAGGCTTGAGGGGAGTGGCCAGACGGCGGGGAGAGCAGAGAAGTGAGCTTAGTCCGACTGAAATCTTGGAGTTAAGTACTCCTGGCTTGGCTCCAACAGACTAATTGTGACCTCGCCTCACCCCTCCCGCCTCCCCCAACACAGCCAGCTGGCTACTTATCAAGAAGATTCCAATGGATTCCCTCAGACAGATACAGGCTTGGCGCAAACTGACTGATGTAGGAGTCACTGGAGTCCATATTGACGGCGAGACTGACTAGTCGAGAGCAATACACGATCTGAAGCGTTACACTGAATAGATGACCTATGAAGTAGTAAGAGTTACAGTTGTTAATATACGACATGGCAGCTTAACAACAAAAGTGTTTTTGCTTATCTCGGAAAGTTCCGTCAGGGTACACGACAGCCAAGACAAACAACAGAGCAGCTGGCACAAAGAGGAAGTGAGAAAGCGATTTACACCAGCTTCATCTCCTTCCTGTGGGCTGAGAAAATAGCCAAGCCGAAAAACACTTATGACAAATGTTGCACAAGGGTTGGTAAGGGAAATGAATGTGAGGGCTTGTCCGCTCGTACGATAAATTTTCAATGAAACACAGTTGTATGGAACGGTATGTTGTGGACGGTACGAGGAAGTAACTGGTCCATTTATTCCTGACTGGTGTTCAGGTCTTTGAGTAGTCCTGCTATACCTGAGTACAACAAGAAAACAAGAATGACTTCAGAGTACACAGACTTTAGCACTGCTACAAAAACTCCTCCAAGATTCTCCTGCCCAGTTACGTCTCTGCAGGTGTATACCACTCAGTAGGATTCCAGAGTTTAATCGTGTGCTTCAGGCTTGTCTGGTGATGCTAAACAGGCCCTGGCAAATAGTGAGGTTGATTCACATGCTCTCTGGTCCTGTCATCCCCAGACCTGGCGTCCAACACTGGGCAGCATCAGAGCCAAAACTGAACCTCGCCCTAAAACACTGGGAACTAAGCAGTCCATCTCCTCTGTTGATTTCTTTTTTTTTTTTTTTTATTCCTTTATTCCCTACTTTCCTGCTCTTAAATTCCAAATCCAAGCTAAAGTGGTCCTCTTTTTCTACTCCAAAACCTTTTTCTTACTGTCCTTCATAATGCTCCCCCCCATAGTTACTCATTCTTCTCCCCCTCTTTTCTCCCAGTGAATCATCCCCCTCTTCCATGACTAAGACTGGAGGACTCTGGTCACCATTTTGTCTTGATGCCAGTCCACTCCTTCCCCAACACACACACACACAGAACACACCACACACACACCATCTGCTCCCAGAGGCCAAGAGATTGTTGAAAAGAGGAACTCATCCTCTCCGTTTAGGGTGTAACTGACTGGTTTCTTCTACTGTGTACCAATATGGTGGTTGTCATGAGACACAGTCCCAGTGTTGTTCCTAGCAACAGGCGTCTACACATCAGTGGGACTGACTAGTAAGGAAGCATGTCTCCAGATGTCTGCTGTAACTGGTGGTCACAGTGAACCTAGTCTGGAATCACAATCAACTGATACTAGAAGCACACACACCAGCAAACACCCTCACAGACCTGGGGGTTGACCAACACAGTCTCCGCATCGCGATGAAGACAAGAATGAGACGGTTTTCGAGGCTTAGTGGGAAGGTGTCGTTCGTGCGACTCCCTTTCGTGACCCCGGTCCGGCAACCGTTGATGTCCCTGGCTCAGACAGCCAGGGGAGGGGGGGGGGGGGGGGGGGGGGGGGGAGTCACACGGGTCAGGGAGAAATCACACATTCCACAATGGCTCTCTGCACATCCTCGTCGGGGGGGCATGAATCACCCGCTCACGCAGGGCAGCGAATCAAAGACCCTGTTAGTGGAATTTCGGCAACTTGCGCAATCCTGGGCCAGACATCTGCCGTCAGACGGCATGTGAATTCAGGAGAAACAGAAATACGCAGGAAAAGAACCAATGTCTCCAGACGTTTGGCCGGTGCAGACAGCCAGTTTCACTTCAGTGTCTGACTGGGAGAAAAGTGTCCGTTTCAGCGCTTTGGTAGTGAGGCCTCGGGGATTATATAAAAAATATAAATAAAAACGCCAGTTTAGCACAAATGCACGGATGGACAGAATCCCAGCGTTCCTGTAGGTGGAAGACTGGGCTGGGTCACAGTGAGGGATGGCTACAGCAGACCAGAGTCAGAAAAACAATGCCCCAATACTTCGCCAACTGTGACCCGAGTTGAACATTGGATTTCTGTGTTTCAACACCCATTGGCACTTGTCTTGATGCATGACTATGTTTAGCCAGTGTTCTGCACCTCTTTCACAAACCGTCTCTGGAGGAGGGGATCCCTCACTGAATTGCTCCTTCCAAGGTTTCTTCCATTTTGTCTATCAAATGAGATTTTCCTGGGAGTTTTTCCCTTGTCTTCCTTGAGGGTTTAGGTTGGTTGAGGGGCAGTTCTATGGTCGTATGTGAAGCCCTCTGTGACATAGCTTGTAAAAAGGGCTATACAAACACTTTTGATTTGATACTTAATAAGCAAGCGAGTGAGGGGGAGAACAAGAGAGAAAACAGATATTTGCGCCAACTGTCAGTGTCAGCCTCGTCCTGTGTTCTTTGTGATGGCACAACACTAATAAGTGTCTCAGTTCCCTTTGAGCAAGTTGAGCATTTCCAGGTGGACTTCAAAACAGAATGGGACACAGAAGGTCATGAGGAACCGCAGACAAGTCTTTATTGTCCTCCCAACTGAATGTCCTTGTTTCATGGGATAATAATACATTTACATGTAGTCATTTAGCAGACGCTCTTATCCAGAGCGACTTACAGTAAGTACAGGGACATTCCCCCCGAGGCAAGTAGGGTGAAGTGCCTTGCCCAAGGACACAATGTCAGTTGGCATGACCGGGAATCGAACTGGAATAATAGAACATGTAACCCTTTATCTTCACGTCACCAACATGTCAACGTTCAACAGCCAAGCTGGCTTGTTGACACCCCTTGGCCTCCTTCGAGAGAGTTGACAGGGGACCTGGTCAGAAGGCTTCTGTGTATCTCTGTGTTGACTTCAGTAGTCCAGCTGTGGACTGAGCCGAACGGATGAAGATCTATCACGGCTAAACGCCTGGGTCCGGCTCCTGTCTGGCACACAGAACACCAGCCAGCGCATCTGAAAGCCTTCATCTGTGCACCGAGCCACAAAAGCCGTCCCAGAGCCTACTACAGGGCCAGTTTCCCAGAGCGGCCCACGCAGACCAGAGAACTTCAGCATGTCGCTTGAGCCAAAAAGACCGGTCAACTATCATGGGGTAGAGGGGGTGGGTTTAGCATAAGTCTCTGAATAACTGTTTATCTAATACCGCGCAGATGGCAAATATTTCTAAGTGGCGCACGTCGCCTCAGCCGGTAAAGGCGGGTGGGGGTCGGTCACCTCGGCATGCCAGCTGGCTGCGGGAGACCGCCTCCCGGAGGAAGGAGCGGCGATGAATGCTCAGCATCTCCATCCTCTTTCTGAGGGGAATGTCCTGAGTGTGTGAACTGGGCTATGGAGGAAGTACAGAATACAGGGAACAACAAGGGTTGGGGGCAAAAGAGGGGGAGAGGAACATTTCTGACGGAGGAGAGGAGGAAGTGACCACACACGGAATATGTCTGGTGAGTCACAGGATATTACACGCCGTTGCAGATTTTCTTTTCTTCACACTTGGGCCCTAATGATAAGTTTAAACACAAGATAAGCATTCTCGCTGACACACAGCCACACTCCTAACCAGAGACCAGATCATTTCCCCTTCCACCAAAAGCACAGAAAGATACTGCTTAGTACGAAACCAACAACTGTGCATAACAGAAGGAGAGCTATAAGCAGAGGGAAACCGATCTGACAGACATGAGGCGTGTACACGCACGCACAGACTGGGAGGAGCAGGAAACACACACACACACCAATGGGGCTTCAATATCCGGTCTGGATGAAATCCATCTCTCCACCTCGATATGCTGGAGGTCACAGCGCGCACACACACACCTTGAAAGGTCACGTTGGTCACCCAGTCCACGTCCCAAGCCCAGCAGGCTTTTACAGTCTATACGACGTCCTATGCGACATGTCACTGAGCACTGTTTATTGGGTGTGCTTTGTGAGTCAGCTGTTTTCCGCATGAAGTACTTGATCGCCGTTAGGCCACTGGGTTCAATTAGCTAGCTGGCACACCCTGGTGCCGTGTGCCACCCCGCAAATGAAATCCAATGTGATTTATAGCTCAGTGCAGAACAGTCAGGCCTGGAGAGGTGGTTAAAAGCCATGGTGTCTCAGCTTCGTGCATCACTGTGTAGACCCACGTTTGAGGTGCGAACGCCTAAAATGCTTACCAGGCGGAATTGAGTCGAGACAAGACGCAGCACCTATAGAAACATGACAAAGGCCTTATTCCCGTAGACTTTGTTTTGGGAAAATGGTGGGATGAAACGATGTTTTTTGCACGACACATTACACCATTTCTTCCTTTAAACACAGGGTATCACAGTGCGTGTGTATGTGTGTGTGAGAGAGAAGCCCATGGTTCCGCTGGGCAGACAAAGCTCTCCCTGTTCGCAGCCTTTCAGCAGCCACTTCACACACAGCCCAAGGTAGCGGCGCTCTATAGTCTATTATCCTGTCAGACGAGGAGACCACGCTCTTGAATGGCAACGCTGTGACTGAAAACTGAAGAGAAATCCTTCTCACACTCTCTCTCACAGACACACACACACACACACACTGTCGTCATCTGTCCGCTTCACAACAATCCCAGACAGCCTGGGAACATCAACAAGTCAGTGACAGAACCAAACCACGCCAGCGAGCACACACACACACACCTCTCTTTTCGATCAACAGATAAAGTGATGTTGGGCATTATAAGGGCCAGGACACCAGACAACGAGCACACCAGGAAGCGCCCACACAGATAGCTCCTAGTCAGCAGAGCGGACACACCCTAAGCCACTAACTAACCATAGGCCGTGGATGCTAAACACTCCTGACGCCAGGCTGCCGCTGACCACAGGCAGGCCCAGTCATCAGACATCATGACACACACACACAGCATCCTCCGCTTGGGGCTGGGTGGCAGGGCAGGGGGACGGGAGAGGAGAGTCACTGTCAGACCGCAACACATTTAACCAGCGATGCACCGAAATTTTGCCAGCCGGAAATGTTTGTCCGAAATGGCATTTTCACTCAATGCCTTTTACAATGGCATTTTTGCATTCATTAGATTGTCCATTTTCATCTCAAGTGATTTTACATAAATATTTCAAACAAGGGCGATCATGTCAGTGGTGTGGAAATACTTTTCCACAGAAATAACGTTTCTGATAAGGACATCAAATGTGCAATCTGCAGTGCTGGTTCAGCAATCGGTGCCGATTAAAAAGTGTATCATTGTACGGAAAAAAAAATAAGAATAAAAGGGAATCACTATTTTGTAGGATGGGTAGGAGTGACATTGCGGTGTATGATTGTCAATCTATCCATAACACCAGATACACACTCTGACTCACACACACACACCACAGGGCTGAGGGCTGGGACTAGGGCCGAGGGCTAGGGTAAGCTATGTAAAAGTATGCAAATAAGCAATTCCATTCTTTATTGACAAGACATGACCTCACCTTACCCCTGATGGCTCAGATGTTGCCGTGCTTACAGACAGGATGCATCTATTCTAACGCCATACAAGAAAAACTCATATCTCTACTGGTACTATACAGTAAATGAAAATAGATTGTATAGAAAATAGTATGAACGCAACTAGATTAGCCATATCTGGCAGGGTGGGTTTGAATGTGGGTAGGTGTTTGGGTGGTAGGGGAAACGGCTCACTCAGAAAGCAACAGTGAGAGATTGGGTGTGCTCTCCTCAGAACACACAACTGTGAGTCTCTCTCTCTCTCTTCATACATCTCTCTCGAGTCATTATTGTCGAAGGGGGCCATGAGTGTTGCCAAGGAGACGCAGAGTCCGTGGCGATAATATTCCGTCCGTGTACGGTTGTCCTCTCGCGCCAGACGAAACCTGAGAGATGGTGTTTGCACTTTCCCTCCGCTAGCTGCTCTGTCTCCGCCCGTCGACCGTCTTCTCACGCTCTTCCTCCCCCTCCTCCGTCCTCTCTGTCCCTGCTCTCCAAGGCCCCCTTCACTCTATCAATATGTACGTTTGTTTATGGTGGGAGGAAAATATCTTTCGGAGACCCGTGACCTTCAGTTTATCTTCCAAGACATGTCAGACATTCTTTTCTTTGCTCGAATCTTTTCTGAAAACTCAGGACCCAGACATGGGGAGGAGCTTCTCAGAAATAGAAGCGTACGAGAGGGTTCTGCTGACTGTTGTCCTAATCGACACTAAAAAACCTCTCTTTCCTCAGTGTATCAGCATACAAGATCAACCATGACCAAAAATGGATTTCCCTCTAGCGGAGGGATAAAGTACCGTTCTCTCGTTCCATCCATCTTTCTCTTTATGACCTGCAGGGTGACTACAGTCTGGCCTCGGCTCCTTGTCCTCATCACAAGTCTACATGGTCAGGGTTAGTGCATTCCTCTGATCTGCAGCATGTCCCAGAGCCATTGATTGATCCGATCTCTTAATGACTTCATTGGATGAAGGTCTAGATTTACCTTTTTCACATGGCAGGGAGGCTGCATGCCAGAGAGCTACACTGGGAGCGAGTTAGTAGGGGTGAGACTAGTCATAGTGAGCGCGCGCGTGTGTGCGTGTGTGTGTGTGTGTGTGTGTGCGAGAGGGAGAGTAAGACAGACGTCCATTCACCAGCCTATAAACGCACCACAGTGACTGGAGACAGATGCCCTACTCACAGATACCGAGAACAGAAGTGACAGTGTGAGGAAGTGAGTTTTTCAAGTTTAGCTGCCCTTCTGCAGCGTGTGTGTCCTCGCCTGTGGTCCTGCACAGCTGTGACGTGTGCATGTGTGCGAGCGTGTGTGTGTGTGTGTGTGTAAGCGTGTGTCCTGACCTGGGAGATGTGGTTGATGGAGGACTCCATGCGTCGGAGCTGGGAGGCCTGGATGTCCAGGAGCTGCAGCACGTTGTTGGCCAGGGCGTTGATCTGGTAGGCCACGCTGGCCAGGGACTGGGTGGTGTAGGCCTTGGTCTCCTCCAGGGCCTTCCTCTTGTCCTGGGCCTGGGGACACGGGGGAACAAGGGGTCAGGCCAACATGCTGGAGAACGGGACACGACACAAAACCTCGATTTTCATCGATCGTCATCAATGCTATACACGGCTCTACAAAGAGTTTAGGTCACTTTGGATTAAAGTAAGTGTCTGCTTGGTGATTCAATGTCAACTTTACCAGGAGTCGGTCACATATTACAGTCATATATGACACGTATGACGTGACTAGGACATGACATTAGCACTGTCAGTGCAAAACGAACACGCCGTCATCAACACAGCCGTGAAGAAACAGCTCAACACAAACACACCAGCGAGAATAAACACAATGCAGCCCAGATGACATCATAATCCATCCGCTAGCGATGGATTCTCAGTCAGCGTGGAGGCGGAGCGAGCGGGGCGCGGTGCTCTCTCACGGCAGAGCGCAACCCACGGCCGCCACGTTCCATCTGAGCTTTCGTTCCAACACAACCAGTCAGAAAACCAGGGTCTGAGTCCTCATCCAGCTCTCCCCAGCAAACATGAGGAGGCGGGGAGGGGGGGGGGGGGGGGGGTAAAGGTGTGTGAGGGGGGGGGGAGAGATAAGAGGACTAGTAACAGCCCAGAGAGACCTTGGAGAAGGTGAAAATCGGTGTGATGTGGGGAAAGCGGGCGAGTGTGAGCATGAGACGGCCATGTGCCGACACAAACACATTGTGATGGTGTGTGTGTGTGTGTGTGTGTGTGTGTGTGTGTGTGTGTGTGTGTGTGTGTGTGTGTGTGTGTGTGTGTGGACCTCGTTATGGCTTCCCGCCACAAACAGGCTGTTCCCAGGCTGGGACTAAACGCTGCCTCTCCTTGGAGCTCTGCGCTGTGGGTGTGTTCACAACGCTGCGAGGAGGGACCGACTCACTGATGCTGTGTTTAGAGGGAATCCAGCACCAGATGTAGAGCATGATAACAGCATCCAGGAATGAACAGAGATTCCTCCAGAGAGAGGCCTCAGAGCAGAAGGCCATCTGTTGGAGAGGTCCTCGCACACACACACACGCGCACACACAGCTTTGCACTTTCTGTATTCTCAACCGTTTACAATGCCAGTAGCTGTTTTGTAAGCCCTTTAGGACTGCTTGCCTTCTTAACAGAACAGAAATGCTGTTCTTTCACACACACACACAACACCAGTTCAGTTCATACAGTGCAAATCACATTTAACTGCACAAAAACACAACACTAACATAACAAATGAATTGCCTCAAAAAAAGGGGATGCTACACAGGGATTTGGCTTTCTGCAGATTAGTTCAGAATGAGGTTTTCAGGGTAAAACGACCCCATCTGTGTCTGTGTTCGTAAGAGGAAGTCAGATGGCTGAGCGGTTAGGGAATCGGGCTATTAATCTGAAGGTTGCCCGTTCGATTCCTGGCCATGCAAAATGACGTTGCGTCCTTGGGCAAGGCACTTCACCCCACTTGCCTCGGGGGAATGTCCCTGTGTAAGTCGCTGTGCATAAGAGTGTTTGCTAAAGGACTTAATGTAAATGTGGTATGGTGTCAGAGGCATTGTGGTGGTTGACATGACAGATGTGGCCTCGGATTGAATTGTAAGTTCCAAACTCTCCTTCACAGCTCTGCTCCAGTTGGCATCCCAGTCTTTACTTTCTACCACAATGAAAAACTGTGCTAAATATACACAACGTAATTTAAGAATAGCAGGTGTCACTTTTGTTACACCCGGTGTCCTGTATTTGTGAGTCTTCCGTCTTGGCAGACTGGCATCTTGTTTACATTTACATTTATTCATTTAGCAGACGCTTTTATCCAAAGCGACTTCCAAGAGAGAGCTTTACAAAGTGCATAGGTCACTGATCATAACAACAAGATAGCCACAAAAACATTGCGAGTAGCCAAAACATGAAGCACACATTGTGAACAACCAAAGTAAGTGCCAAAGGGAAGAACCATAAGACCATGTAGTTAAACAAGTTACAATTAAACAACAATTGAACCGCTATAAGTGCAAGTGTACCTGTGAAAAAAACAAAAAAAACAAGGTTAACAAGCTTGTTAGGCCTTCCTTTCCCCTCGACAGAAGGGTGTAGCAAATCAGAAACATTCATCTCAATGGCCGACACTACACAGAGGTTTGAAATACTATCGGTTGACAAGGTGTAAGTGGCAGGACAGTGGAAAGCACTGCTTTATCTGATGGACATTCCTCAGTAGAAGAACTCAGTATTCGTTTGCTGAATTCAAAGGTAAACAACAGAACAAAGGTAGAGTGAGGGTGCTCTCCCTGAGACCGAGGTTACCACAGAGCTGCGGCAGAAACGTCCGGTACAGAGCTCATATCTATGAGCTGAGTCATGCCTCTTGGCATTGGGAAAGAGACAGGATAATCTCCACGGAACAGCTCAGCCGATATGCCGTACATTTACAATAAAGTGGATCAATAAACATGCGAAATGCAGGCAATGCTACGTCTGCCTCCTTTAGGAAAGGTTAAGTCAATACGGTTGAGGAAAGAGAGACAAGTGCGTGCCCAGATTAGACATCCGAGAACCTTTTTTGCGACAACGTGATAAGAATAAGGAACGCCAAGTGCCGCGCTCACAGCGTCGAGTCGACATTACGAGACTGGTCTGGGCCTGGAGGTGAGGTAGCCTAGCCTGTGCCGGAGTGGTTCCCTCCGGGAGGTGACACGTCACTAAGAGTTGACGAGAGTGACGAGTCCGCCCGGATGACATCCTCCCACGTCTCCACCTCTCGCCAGTTCAGTCCCCACAGATGAACGGCTGGCGGGAGGAAAGGGGGGGGGGGAGGTAGGAGGCGGCCCACGCCGGTCTGGGCAGGGCGTTGGGCCTGAACTGGCAGAGCTAGCGAGCGGCCCGGAGGCGGCAGGAAGGAAAGGACCAGACTTCCTCCCTGAGGGGGAGAAACTGTGTTGCGGGGTCAGGGAAAGAAGCCCTCAGCCTGCTTCCAGAACAGCCTCCACCCTACGGCTCTGTTCTGGTACGGAGCCACACGGAAACAGGCTGAACGAGTATTTGGGACTGGATACTAGTAGCGTAATGGGAATGAGGTCTGTTTCTCAAATGTGGTGTACACGTCTTTATATCCGTCTCAGGACTGTGAGGCATGGAGGAGAAACTCCTGCTGTTCAGTGTTCACCACTTCGACGTGACAGCTTTGAAGGCGGCGAGCGACACGCAGCAGCCGAAATGACAGGGCTAGCGCTGCCGCGGTAGCCGACGTGACGACAAATATGCGACGGCAAGTCAGAACATCTCCCTCTGAAACAAGACGAGGCAGTGTTGTTCCAGCGCTGCTCATCTCCCTAGCCGACAGACAGGTCTCAGGGATGCACTTCCCCACGCAGAGGAGGGGAAAAGTTCTCCTAAAATGTTTGGAGTGGAAACCACTTTTAAAGAGCACAATAAATAAATTAAAAAAAATAAAAAAACAATATAGGCCCTACATACTGATGAGGGGGTCCTGTTTCAGATCCAATGTCTTAACATTGGGAATAGACGGACGGATATTTGATCCGTCATATGGATATTTGATCCATCATTAGGCCACTTGTTTTGCTCTCCTCCAGAGCTTCCAGTCTGATCCCTTGACATTCAAGTCCTCCTCATCTGATGAACGGTGTCTTCTCCTGGAAGCCAACAGGCCTGACTCGGTGAGGGCCTCTGGGTTTCAGAGACTGCTGAGGCGGGTAGAATGGAGCCGGTTTCAGATAAGCGATGAGCGAGGCAGTGCATGAGCAGAGCTGTGTGGGTTGGAACGATGTGGACACAGCGGTGTGAGATTGAGGAAGCGATATGGAGTCAAGGTCAGTGGAAGACAGATCAAGGCACTGCTGTATGGTAATGTAGACCACAGACAGCTTTTACTTTCTCCCAAACACTCAGTCCCCTTCTTTTCTAATCTCCAGACAGGGCGCCGTTAAACGACAACAGAAGACAACACCTTGATTTGACTGTCAGCCATGACACCCATTTAATTGGGCATTAGGCTCATCTGTAATCCAGAGACAATGGTTTACCCGTGCAAGTCTGTCTGTCTTGCAACAGATTACATACCGATTGAGGAAGTGAGCTAGAGGTGAATTGAAAATAGTTTGTTTAAGCTGTGCAAAAATAAACCTGAGTGTTGGTCTCAAAAGACTTGAGTCAAAGCAGCCAGCAAAATTTGGTATCTATTGCGTCATAAAAGAGGTACCACACCCCGAGGGCAGAAGAGAAACTTGTAAGAATGGAAACGCCAGGCAGATGCACCTCAGCAATAACTGCCAAACCAATTGAAGTTCGGTTGAATTCTTTAGACTTAAGAGTTCAACTCTGCAGGTCGCTGCCTCTTTTAAAACTCAGCAGAGGGATAAGTGATTTTTGAAATGTTCTCCTCCACTGGGGCCAACGGAAGCTAACTGAAAAGTCAAAGGTTGATCTGACCTTGAGGCTCTTTCAGAGCACAATTAAAATTTCCATCAGTAAGTCTGGAAAGTGACACAAAGGAGAACAGTCCACAAGGCTGCACTATGTGAATATGCAAATGTGTATAGTATGTTATTAACCACAGTGAGCTTAACTCCAGCACTTTTTGAATTAAGTTTAACTGCCAACACAGTACTAAATATAAGATCAAAAATTAACTATAGATACATACATACTATAACTGTTCTTAAAAATAAACATCCTCAGGTAAATCCATCTACAAAACAGACCATTGTGGTGAAATTGGAGGGGAAACAAAAGATAATTGCTTTCATTTACCCCCTTCTTTGCCCACCCCTACTTTCTGAAGTCCTTTATTCCTACCAAGTATCAACTCAGCCAAGAGTGGGCCAAACCAACACCAGCTAAAGGTGGGGTGACAGGTGCTGGCGAGGATGAATGAGCTCGGCTGGTGGTGCCTGAGCCGCTGGGCTTTCCACGCTGTGAGAATAACCAGGTCATTCAACAGAGAGTTAGAGAGAGAGGGAGAGAGTAAAAGGAGTTAAGAGAGAGAGAGAGATAGGAGACAGAGACAGAGAAAGACAGAGACAGAGAGAATGGGAGTTAAAGAGAGATGGAGAGAGGAAGTGAGAGTAAAAGAGACAGGAGAGAGAGAAGGGAAGGGGACTCGGTAATCCTGAGAGACAAAGCCGTGTGAAAACGCCACATTTATCACCTCCAGGCCCGCCCTGGCTCTCTTCCAGGGGTGAACTCGCATCACTCTGCTGGGATGCAGCCCGAGCACAGAGGCTATACGATCAGGACAAAAGGAGGTCAACTCATACACGCCTCGAATCCTCGACGATGGTAACTGATGCCAGTGTGTGTGTGAGAGAGTGAGTGAGTGAGAGAGAGAGAGACGAATGCTCCAGCAGCGCCCAGGCTTTTACATGTGCCATACATATACTTTGTTGAGTTGAATGAACTTTGTTGAAAAATGAGTTACGGACGAGAAGCCACGCTGTCCGCAACCCTCCTCGCAACCTCTAAACGTGCATCTGTTCCGCCTGCCAACATTGCCAGGTGGCCCAGAGAGAACGCGTCCTAGTGCCCTTGTCCACCACGAAGGCCCCTGTCACAGAGGTTAGAAAAACATGGGGCCGCTGACTCGCATAGCTGAAAACACCAGCCAAAAATGGAAATGAGATTTCCGATGCTTTGCTGCCATTATGTTATTGAGCGGAACCTCTACAGTCCGAGTGGGGCAAAGGATGTGGAAGGCTGCTGGCAACAGACCCTCCCTTAGGAGTTTCTGAAAGAGACCACACGTAGTGTTGTCATAGCAGAACAACATCTGAAACAATGACGTGTTACTTGAACTGTCATGTCGCTATTGTCTGAGCGGACACAGGGAATTCTAGGGAGTGAATAGAAAGAAACATCTTTCGAGACAGCAATGAGTAGGCGCGTTCTCCTGTCCTCCATGGTGAACAAACAAGACATGCCAGCGAATACGCTTATTCTCAAATATCCTCTCGTCAACCCCCTCTCTTTTGCATTCTGTCTGAAACCTACACTTGCACACACTCTTATTTTAACACACAGTGTAGCCCAATTTATGTGGTCAGTCGCAAATGGAGACAGTGACCGTCATTGTTTGCTAACCGCAAAGACCGACTTCAACCATGTTCTACTGAACAGTGGGTTGCATATCTGGGGTACAAACATGGCAACAGTCTGGATAAGGAAGGAAAAAAAGCATTAGTCATTCAATTGCTAAAAAGTCAAGCTGAGACATGTTGCAGAGCACATGGTTTGGTCTATAGCTCACCTGTATGTGTATTTTTATGTAGTGTGTGTGTATACACACTGACACACAAATTGTGGTGCCTTTGACAGATGGAGGGAGGGCTGATGAGAGCTTGTCTTACATACATGCAGCCCACTAAGTTCACTTAGCAGTTAAATCGGGAAGACACAAAGTTATACCAAGAACAAAATTACAGGGAACCCTTGGGAGAATAGCTGGTGTAGACACACCCTCTCTAGCTGAAATTATGTCTTCTTCCTGTTCTACTTCCCCAAACTCTGTTTCCTGGTCTTGGCCTGTAGCTTACGCATTCCTCTGATGTTCAACAAACATCTGGACTCCACTCAGAGAGAGGTGGCTATCTGCTACTAGCTAGCTCTTCAAGGGTGCGCTCCTCAAACCAAAGAACCAAAGAGGTTGCACTTGAATCCCACCGAGTGAGATGAAAAGTGGGACCGGTATTATGTTCATTTAATCCATATGTTAGTCTATACCGGATTTCAAGGCTCATATTGGAAATAGAATAGCTTATCAAATAGTGAAATGCAATAGCCTATATTCGTGAGTAGTTTGTAATTGAGTTATGGATTCATATATAGGCCGATATGCAAGTTCAACTATTGCAATGGAAATATTCTGGTATGGGAACACTAAATATTGCCCTAATCGTTAAATATGGTTTGACGTCTAGTTCTTCTCCAACAGTCCAAGCAGTCTGTTTTAAAATACCATCAAAGGAATCAGAAATCGTATTTTAATCTAACTCGCTTTACACATTTGAAAAATAGCTAATAATTGAACATAATTCACAACGTTACAGTGCTACTGATGCAGATAGATTAAAGCTTGGTGCCTAACACTGACCCTGACAGTTGGAGCAGCACAGTAGCTACAAAACAACTCTTAGAAACGATGTAACTACAAAATGAAACGTTATCTTTCAGGCAACTCACTTAAGATTGCTAGCTATTCTATACGTTTGATTCAGAGTTCACCATATTACCGTGAAGTCAGAGATAAGTTTTGTCTACTACATCAGACACACCCTCTGTGTAAACGAACTATATCAGAACAGTGAACATAAGTCCGATGAATGGAGGCTGTATAGGTCCAACATGTTCATTTAATAACGATAAAGAAATTATGATCTGGAAAAAGTCGAGATTCTACGCGCCATGGCAATCAATTTGGATCCTTGACTTTAGTTTCTTATCCACATTTCCTGCCTGCTGATCAACGACAAAGGATTTTAAGATTGCTATCGTTGTTCATGTTTTTGTATTACTTACCTGAACATAATTGTTTTCACAGTAGTCTGCAACTCTGGTGAGATTCTGGTAACTCTCGACAAGGGCTCTTTTGCCGGCTGGAATTTCTTCCTCTAACAACATTTGTAGCTCTGCCATCTTACATCTCTCCGCATTGCTTCTTTGCCTTCCCTTTGATTGAGACTACCAGCTCAGCGCCGAAAACTCCTTCGCCTGGTATTGTGGAATTCCTGCCTCGCTTTCACATTGTTGCAACCTATCACCCACCCAAATAGAAGTGACGATTGGTTTTGTATACACTTGCCGGCACGCGGTGCACGGAGTTTCTCGTGCTACCTTGGTAGCAGACGACGGTTGTAAAGCTCCGCTCACACCAAACATGCCTTGTCATCTGAATAAACCAAACTGACTTAACCTAAAAAAAATACGTAGAACAACACGTTGCTAACAGTGGAGCACTCTGGGAGATGTAGTGTTATTTTGTATCGTTGCCTTGTGCTTTGACAAATATGTTTACATACTATAAGGTAACTCGTACAAATTGTGCTACAATACAATTCTTTTTCATATCTATATTTTATCATGTTTTGTTTTAATGATGCGGCTTTATGAAGCTAAGAAAATAAATCAAAGGTTTACACTTCATCCCTAAACTGACTGTAAGATATTCAAACTACATTTCCAGTGAGCTCCCTCTATGTTGGGTGAATTTTGGATCTTGTAGGAACTTCTGTTTTGCATGTCGGGTAAAAGCTGCCATAGTGATCGCCTTTTATACAATAGAAAACTACATTTCCCATAATGTCTTTCGCCTTTCTCCTCTGCAATGTAGACTATGGCGTCTGGTGGCAAGCGTTAGAGAGGTCGCTTCTCACGTCAGGTAGATCATCAAATGGTGAGTTGCAAAGTATGTCATCCTCAGATCAACACTATATACCTTTTCGCTGTGCTGAAAACTACTGCCAGCTGTATATTAAATGTTGGGTGTAATTATACACAGCTATGGTGATATAAATATCTCAGACGACACAATGTTTATCTGGTTGGTTATGCCCCTATCGGTTTATACTTAACACAGTTGAAAACTATCAAGACGTCATATTGTTTTAGATAGTCGTTCATCGTCTGCCTATTTGATATACGTAATTGTTTTGTGTAGAACCAGTGTGGTAACATTAATTTCATCAACGGTTTCATGTAAATATAATCCTCAGGTTTGACGATCTCACCATCCCAATTCACATTCTGTGTCATGATGGAGTGTGTCAGTGTAAAGGATGACAGACCTTTGCACGAGCTGAGGTTTGACGCTGCTGTCAAAGTGATACAAAGTTTACCCCCCGACGGTGATGTTTGTCTTCTACATTATAGCCTATATATGTGTGCTTAAAGCAGTGCTCATAGTATTTACAGAACGAGTCCCAGAGGACATTGTTGCAATCTAGTTTATCACTTGACTTATTTATTGTACTGTCTACCAGAATCGATTCTTATGCAGATATAAACTAGTGATCTACTGAACAGCATGGTTGCCACTTAGAACACGCTTATAAGGCTTAACCTAATTACCACACAAGCTAGTTTTGCAAAAGGAGATTTGCTCCACCAAAGCACAGAGCATACTGCATTCTCAAACTGAAAATCTATGCACGTGTCATGGAAAAAAGCATGTTTGAATAATCAAATCTGAACATGTTTCCTTTTTAGGTTCCTTTCAACCCTCCAATGACATGATGCTCAAATTTTATAGTTATTACAAACAAGCCACAATAGGACCTTGCAAAATACCCCGCCCTGGGTTCTGGGACCCTGTGGGCAAAGCTAAATGGTAACGAAATCTATATTCCTACTGTCTTTTTTTGGTTCAGCTAATACAGTGTAATTGCATGCCAATGCTGCAAGATTGATGTGGGACAAATGGAAGGATTTACCATTTGTCTATGTAATGGTCAATCCTTCCATTTCTGCCAATGTTTGAAGTTGATCTCTGGACTTGTTGTGCTTGGGAGAACAGATATGACATTTCACCTTTTGCCCACTAAGGGGGGTGGATGACTGCGTCTGGTTCTACAGCAATTGTAGATCTCTGAACAGTTTGATAGACTGAGGGCACAGATAGGAATGGCATTAAAGCTCTGCTATCTGTTGATGTTAAGATTAGGCGGATCACTACTTTTCTGAATCTACTTGGCAATGTCGTCACTCACTTCTTAACTATGTGGATCTGGGTCACAAGTGGATAGCGTTGACAACAAATTAAACTGTGGCCTAAATCAAAATGGGCCGATGGCTGCTGTCGAATAGTTTAGTATGTATCAAAAAAAAAAGAAAAAGTGCAAAAACAGATAGTGTTTCAAAAAGCATCAAGATAATCTCATATTTGGACAGTTGTTGACCATGCTGGCTGTGTATAAGCCCTTGTTATCTCTCTGTAGGGATGCATGGAGTTCTCTTGAAGAGATGAGCAAGGAACAAGCAATGAAAGGTTATGTTGATGAAATGAAACTTGTAAGTATTCCACCACAAACCAGGAATGACAGTGGTAGAGGCCACATCTCCCCTAACCCTCCCCCCCCCCCCCTCCCCCCCACCAGATACACCCTGGACATCACTGTAAATAAATACACACGGTACCCTTAACTGGTATATCTATACCTGCGCATGTTTGTCTCATTATCGAGAAGTAGCTGATGCAGTAGGATAATGTATTTGCAAAGTTCCAGGGTTCTTTGTGTGTTTCCTCAGATCCTTGAGGGCATGCCCATCACGGATGAGGTGGAGCAGCTCCTGCAGGTAATGGGCCCGTTCTACGAGCTGGTGGACGAGAAGAAAAAGCTCAGTCAGGTGTCAGACCTGACCACAGGTACAGTCACCAACCTGCCTCGTTTGCGTTGCCGACACGAGCTGTGCAACATTTTTCATGTGTCGAACGAGTATGACTAATTCATTTACCTCTATTGCCATTTCACCTCTGTTTTACGCATAGCCCGTTTGACAAAGTTTGCTAGACAACTTGAAGGCAAGTGTGTAGTAGTCACCCTCAATGTAATTATCCATTAGTAATGTCTTGTGTTGTAGTTTAGTACAAATAACAGCTCCAGTCCCCTTTGAATGTAGGTGTATCACCTGATCCAGCTATAGAGAGTTGAAACCCCTGTGTTTATGTGTTGTGAAATCCCAAACCCTCCATAATAATGTGCTTCATGTTAATGTAGTTAATATCCTAAATAGCGCGGTTGGATTGTGCTACAGCACCATATTTTGATTGGATGGAATATTCATACATGGCACTTTACAAATGAACTACTACCATTACTCAGGTATGGATTTAATGACTGAGGATGGCCTCACAGTTCTCTAAATGTGGGGTTTGTTTCCGTCTCAGGATTTGGGACGACATTAGGTTCCATGCCCTCTAAGAGCGTCACAATGAGCATCATCAGAACCCTGGAGATGAACGGTACTTTGGAGACCCGACCAGCCAAGCTAGCTCCTCCAAACCATAACAACATCTTGGAGATCGATCAAAAAGCAGAGGAAATACAGGAAGACGACGATGATATCGGAGAAGAGGATGAAGAGGAAGACGTCGAGATAAGGGAGTCGAAACAAGGTATGACAGTCACGCATATGAACATCCCCAACGTAACAGTGTTAGTAAATGCATTATAGAAAACAAGCAAGAAAGTGACCCTCAAATGTCCGGGAAATGTGTTTTCAGACCAGAAAACTGCGGTCTCCCAGGCAAAGAAGAAGGGCTCCGCCAGGAAACCCAAAGTGCCTGGGTCTAACGGTAGGGTGGGGAACGGACTGGCCCACCAGACCAATGGCACCCACTCCTCCAAGTCTGCGCTGAACAGCGACGACTCTGAGGAGGGCTTCATCAGCACCTCCCTGCTCCCTGAGCTGCAGGTTAACGGGCACCACACAGGTGAGGAACACCTGGGGGATGTCGCCCCGGTGAAGACGATTAAGTAGTGGAACTCCTGTTAGTTTACAGCTACACATTTCACTCAGGCGTCCAGTACAGTGCCTCATTATATAAAAAAAATACACCCTGTCAACATATCAGCAAAATAACAACTTTTCTGAAACAGTATTTGCCCTTTGCTTGGATCCTCATCCCCCTACCGAGATAAATGACCATTTTGAATCATGTTCATGTACATGATTCAAAATGGATCCTGAAGGGAGTCTGTGGAGATTAGGACTTTGCCCACAGTGGCTTGACGTTCTCGGGTATCCTTAGACATGTGATCCGATAAGCTGCTCAGCTTTATTCTCAGAGCCATGCCAACTCAGCGTTTCCCTTGAAACGGCCATAGAATCCTGTTACTTAAGGTACAATATACCTTAAAACTGGTTCAACAAAGTTGTGTTTCATGAGTCGTGACCCTCTTGAATGGTTCTCTTCGTACGGAAAAGACTGTGTCCATTTAGTATCCTGTACACTTTTTGTCACAGTGGCTATGGAAAAGGAAAAAGTTTAGCGAAGGTGCGTTTGCCGTCTCAGTGATACATTTAGTATTTGATCGTTTAGCCTTTGAATGCATTGATGTGTGTCCGTGTCCGTGCCCATAGATCCATGTGAAGATGTGTCTGGTCCCCATCACCTGGCGAGTGACTCTGACAGTGAGGTGTACTGTGACTCGATGGACCAGTTTGGTCTAGAGGAGGTAATACACGCACACAGACACACACGAGAACACTTCTCTGATTTTAACTGACGTGTGACTGTGTACGTGTGTAGCATTTAAACTGTATGCTCTTCCAATTATTCGCTCCCAGGGCTCAGACGAGCAGATGAACTGTTCTCTGGATCTGGAGGAGGGGGAGGAGGGGGAGAGCCACAGCCCTCTGTCCTCTCAGGAGGAGCCCCAGGCAGGGCTTGGGGCCCCCGGGGTGGAGCAGGACCTCCCAGAGGGCATGCAGTGTGGAGGGGAGGAACCGCAGACAGGTGGAGCTGCTTCTTATAGACAGAGACAAAGCACAGAGAGGCCTGATAGCTCCCTAGTCAGGAGAAGCAGGGGTGAGGAAAGCCTGCTATCTAAAATGTGCACCGTGTCTTGCTACTCTTACTGTCTAAGTTATGTTTCTAGAGATCCAGTGTTTTGTGAATAGAGTATCATGCATCTCATCTGTGGTTTGAATGGCTCGTGTAGATTGATTTCCTATTCCAAACGTGTGTTTACATCTGTTTACGTTCGGTTTATCAGGTTCCAGGTCGTCAAGCCAAAGTTCCGGGGCCCAGGGCCCCACGCAGGGCAGCGGAGGGGATGGGGACCGCTGGGGGGCCGCTGGGCCCCCTGGGGGAAGCCTGAACGAGCAGATAGTGGTGGCTCTGGCCAGACTTCAGGAGGACATGCAGAGTGTTCTAGAGAGACTGCACACTCTAGAGGCTCTCACCGCCTCCCAGGTCAGTGTTTTGGGTTTTTCAAACACAATATAAAAGGCTAAATGTAGTATTTTTTTAATCGGTCATTGTAATATTAATCATTAGTTAACACGGTAAAGTATGTTTGGTGTGAGTTTTCCACATGTATTTGTTTTATTCATAACTGAAGGAGTGTTCACTCATAATTCATCTGGTTTTATCTCATAAAAGTAACTGTTTGATCTGTTCCCTAGGCAAGGTCATTGGCTTTATCTCCCAATTATACATCAACCCCAGCAAAAAAGAGCAGCAAGGTACTAGAGAATGACACAATAATCTGACCAAAACAAGACACAGTATCTATTTTGTTACAATGCATTTATATAAACAAGCTGTATTGTTTCAAAGTCTCGTTTCAAATACTTTAAATCACATGGGATTGGGAGTATATGCTTGTGCAGTTAAAAACCCTTAGTAGTTCTCTATTGCCAGGTTCTTTAATGAAATCTCGTTTCTCAGAAACCTTCCTGGTGGCCTTTCGATGTGTCTCCAAGCACAGTGGCCTTCGCAGTGTTATGGCCATTTGTGGTGCAGTGGCTTATCCGTGTATACTTTCAACGTAGAAGAAGGTAATGCATGATTACTATAACACAGTACAAAACCATTAAATATCAACATGATGAAAGTGGTGTCACCAATATAATAACAAACATCGTTTTGAACATTCGGAAATCACCTACAGACGAATCAACTGAGAAGTCTACTGGCCGAAACAGATAAGGGAGGAGGGATAGGAGATCTCTCTGTGTCTTTGATTGGCTAACGGCCATGGCCCCCTTCCGCTCCACCCCTTCAGCTCAGTAACTCCAGCTTTTGCACTATGAAGACGGCACTAGGAGTGAGAGAAAGCTTTTGGCACTAGAAAGTGAAATCAAAGAAAAATGTGAATGTATTGGATTGCATCTTACATAGTCATACAGGCTTTTAGAGACGATACTAGTACCGTACCACGTTAGTCATTTCTTGGTTTGTGTGTGGATGTCTCGGAAAGGGAGATTTGTCCATTGGAATATGGCAGTGTTTATATGTTGCTGTCAGTCCTCCTTTTCTTTTATGTCCGTTGGTAAGATCTGACATCACTGGAACTCTGCATCTGTACTGTAATAGGCCGAAGGGAGTTTCCTACCATGTCCTGCAAACGCTAGCAACTGAGAAACCCTAACCATATCCATAATACTTGCTTTAGCAATGCTGCTGACATATTGTAAAAACTGTAGTATACAGTGAAATGTAATGGTGTAATGTGTGAGAGATGTTAGTTAATTCTTTTTAAAAAAACTTGTTGATTTTTCTATAAAGTTGGTTGTCATATAACAACTTGATAATGATATGAAGACATTGAAGGCGAGTTTTTATTACGTTTGGGAAGATTAGTTTGTTTTCTTCTGTTCAACTGAACTAAACGTCAAAAAAGGTTCACCAATATTTCATATCTGGATACATGTTTATTCTGGAGTCTGGAATTTCAAAAGTTTGTAATACTTTTTCAGAACGGTGATTGGTCTAGAACAGATGGTAGGTCTGTGTGGGATGTGGTTCAGGGACAGGTCGGTTTGAGTTGCAGTTCGGTTCAGATCCGAGTGAAACACCACAGACTTTAATTTACAGACACAAATCCAATGCAACCAAAAGGATGAAAAATTACCATTTGGATTGTTCTCACTTATTGCCATTATTTGGTATTTTATATCTGTTCAAATATATTTTTTTTATGTTTAAAAGTAGCAATGTCATTCAGTTTGTGTAAATTGACTCTCAATCTGCAAATTTTGTCTGACTGAAATCATATTATCTTCCTTGTTTGTGTTTTTTATTAATTGTATAATAATGATAGCTGTACAGTAATGAGATGTAAATTATAACTAAAATGCAATATTTTATTTGCATTATCCTGTATTAATGTAGTATATTACTAAATAATGAATTTAATATATGTAACAAAGTTTGCATCAGCAATAGCACTGAATCTTTACAGAGCCTTTCATTTGTTTAAATAGATCAATTCACCTTTTTACTCAAATCAAAGCTATAAAATTATTTGCCTATGGGTGGACAGCTCTTTGCATGTAATTCAAGCTACAAATAAAGTTTTCATTATTGGTTTCAGGTGTAAATTCCCATGTATTATAGACATTTATCAGAGGTTGTTTATGTTGTTTGAATAGGACGGCCTGCGGCTAAACAGCCCAGATATATCAAATGTGAATTGATAGTTTTCCACCTCTCCGCTTTGCTATCCTCACATGAACATTATATACTGCCCTCACCTTCTCCATAATCCAGAATAAAAAACTCAAGCCTGTAAAACCCCTTTTTTATTCGTAGATTTTTATCACAGAACATTAAAAAATCACACACGCAAACAGAATTTTCTACAGTTTAACCAGACAATGGCAGTGTTACCACATTGATTTGGGCACAAACAAAAGTGCATAAAAGCAGTGAGGCATGGGCAGCACACCAATTGGACAATTCACACACACAAAATTATTAATATTTATATATAATGATTTATTTAATTTAAAACAAAACTCACAAAAATGTAGGTAGTGGATGGGTTTTCAAGACTTATATTAAGATAAGGTTTGTGTGTTTGAACCTACCAACTGAACCCAGAGACGGCTAGGTGCTGGGCATTGTTCCTCGCGTCAAAGTATGACGTGTCCGTTTCATTGTCCGGTTGGGGAATGAAGGTCATGGCCTGGTCTTGGAGGTTGTCCCAGTCCAAGCCCATAAACAGAGCGTGCTCCTTCAGTCCTGGTGGACAATCGTAAAACAAAGCCCATTTCAAAACATATCTCAGGTCAACTGAGCGTGACAACCATTTGTTTACGACCGTACCTGGTATGGGCACAGTTCACAATGACACAAAATCATGGCACAGTTCATACTGAAACACCGGGCCTCACCTTTGAGGCCAGCACGTTTGTTCTGGTCCATGGTCAAGAGGATCTCGATGGCGTTCCTGGAATTGGGAGACAGCTCCTCCTCTCCGTCGGGCCACGGGATGTCTAAGACGGTCAAATGGGAGTTGAATAAGTGACGTGACAAACCAAAGTTCCTTTCATATATCGCGAGCCGCAGACATAGCACACCTCTGTTGAGGATATTCTGGAAGACCAGCTGAGGTGTTTCGTCGTTGAAGGGGGGGACGCCGGTGAGGAACTCAAACAGACACACGCCCAGAGCCCACCAGTCCACCATGAAGTCTGAGGAGGGAATGAACACTTACTCACTGGCTCCATTCAGTCCCATAACCGACATACATCTCAGTCACAGATTCTAACTGGGTCAAATCGCATGTAGTTCATGTATTCATATTCGTAGTTCATGTTGTACTGTGAAACTCTCCATAATGCCATATTTAACTCGAAAGGGGCTCTCAAGCGTCACAATCATGGGTGATCTTACCATGCGGTATTCCCAATAGCAGCTCTGGGGCCAGGTAGTCTGGAGTTCCAAGAATTGGTACGCCTTCAGCAGGTACAACGCCTCTCCTGACACTCTTAGGAGTCCTGAAGGGAGTGTGGGAAGGCGTCATCGCCTGTGGGGTCTGAGGAGGAAAAAAGTACAAATAATTACTGGATCAGGTACAGCGGTGTCAATAGTGATGCTTTTCCCAGGAACATGAAATGAGTGCATTCACTCACTTTACATTGGCGTGTAATGGAGGTTGACACGTCTTACATTTTGATTGAAAGCGACTTAAACAGTGAATCTAGGAATCTCGACCAAGGAGATGGTAAATCACGCCAGTTCTCCTGCATGTACCTGGTAGATGGAGCTATTGGAGCTGGGTCTCTTCTGTACGGGTGTTACAGCGGCAGGAAAGCTGTGGTGGGAGGCCGAGGTGGACATATCCATGGCGTCCACAGACCCCAGGCTGAGACGAGAGTTCCAGGAAACGTTGGACCGGTTGATGGAGCTGCAGTAGCTTCGGAATGCGACGACATTCCTGGGCTTGAGGAACGAGGAAGACTTTGCCGCGCTGCCCGGTAGCTCGTGGACTCGGTCGAGGAAGGAGCGCTTGGATTCTCCAGTCTGGAAAAGACAGTCTCCGGGTCTTGGCGTGGGCGTCTCTGGCATTTGGGCAAGAGGTGCGATGTTGTTCTCTAGTTCTTCAGATGATGTTGAACGCAGGTCTTTGGAACACTGGCGAGGCTGCTGCGTGTCAGGGCAGCTGCCGATGAGAGACATTTCATGATGAGACCCATCAGAGTCAAGGCTCAAGTTATGCTGTTGATGGTCAACCAATGAGGTTGTGACCTTCGCGTCAGTCACTTCCCTGGTATCCTCATCTTCCCCAGGCTCCTCCAACTCACAAAGGAGGTTTTTCTCCACAACAATAGAGCTCGGACGTTTGGCCGCCTGTCCCTCGACCATCCCACATGCCCGACTCCCAGACCTTCCTTCTTTTAGATGAACTGTAGAAAACAAGCCAGTCAAACCAGTGCGGAACTTCAAATCTTCCTCCAGGATCTCGTAGCACCTCTTGTATTCTGCATCTTTCTTCTTGGCATGCGCCCCCATTTGTTCTGGGCTTTTATCAACCTCCTCAAAACCCCTTTTCACAGACAGACTTCCTGTTTGTTGTTTGCCTGCGAGACAATGGCTGTCAGCCCCACATACGTCGGCACTTGTCGGTTGACAGAGTTCAATCTTCTGGGAAAGGGCAGGGGGCTCCGCATCGCTGAACTGCAGCTTCTTTCCCGCCATAGTGTCAGTTTTGATTTTGTTGGACAGGTCTCCGGTGATGGAAAACGAGCGTCCTTTGTCGGTCTTGGCATTCAGGTCACGGCTGTCCATTGATGCGAGGGTAGAGAGATGGCGCATTTCAGACGTCTCCTTTCCTCCTGAGGAGGTGGTAGTTGCTCGGCTCCCATTCTGACTGTATAGATGTGCGAGGTTCTCCTTCTCCTAGAGAACCAATCACAATTAACAAGACAAATTATTTGCATTGCCAAATCTCGATTGGCCGACAAGTTTCAACTGCCTTGTGTACATTGACAATAAAGTTATCTCTCTTGTATTAGTCTCTAACCTGTTCAAATTCCCATAGAGGGCTGACACCGTTCTCTGAGGCAGTGGGGGAAGGGAACAGGCATGACTGGCTGCTGCCCACGCTCTCAAACCTCCTCCTGCTCTTCAGCAGTCTGGGGGTCAGGCTCCTGGCCAAGGCGGATGGGCTGAACACACCACTGTGGTGCCCTGGATACACACACACACACACACACGAGGGTTCAAGTGGACATAGTGGTCAGAGAGATGTCATGGTATTTTATAAATGCTACAGGGGGATGGGGAAATAAATCCACACACCAGCAAACAAGATATCTATTATCAAAAGGATCTAGAAGCTTTTTTCACCATGTCAATAATCCGGTTTACAGGAAACAGTAATTTTCAGTAATGGATCTTGGATCTAACCAGTCTCTCATCTTTTCTGACAAACAAAACCTGAACCACAAGGTTTGTTTCTGTCAAGGTAGACTTGTTTGTCGGGATCATAAGATAGAGTGACTTACCTAAATTCCGCATGGGGCCTACAGGGGAATATGGATGCTCTTTCTTCTTCCTCATCATGGGCGAGCAAAAAGAGCTATTCCGTTGTTCCATTTTCTCACAGGACACGGGACTGAAAACCGACTCACTGCTGCAATGCTTGCCCTCCACCGCAGGTGTATTCTGATATTAACATAATACACTAAAAGTAATTAAGATGCTTACCATGGCAGCAAGAATCAAATATCTCAAAATCCACCACAGCAGATGTACAGTTGTAGAGATATACACGTCTGGCTTCAAGCAAGTTTACTCACAAATCCAAGGGAGCTTATCAAGGATAAGACTTGACCAGGGGTGCGGAAATAATCTTCCTTCTGCTTGATCAGTGAAGGGGTTGTCAGGATATCAACCAGGTTTATTTCTGGGGAAATAATAAGATAACAGACAACATTTCATAGAGAAAAAACTAAACACTGACCTTTTAGTGAATTTGAGACAGATTAGGGGTCGTTTAATTATAATACCTCTTTCAAGTTTGACTTTGGAAAGGCCGAAATCTGTTAGTTTGATGTGGCCTTCATTAGATACAAGCATATTGTCTGGCTTCAGATCCCTAGATGGGTAAACAGATTGCAAGATTGATATTAACAATGTGAAACACAGAGAACATCTCCACACAATAGCATTGAAACGTTGCAGCACCTGTGGATTATTCCATGACGGTGAAGGTAGTCTAAAGCCAGTGCCACCTCAGAGATGTATTTCACAGTCATGTCCTCATCGAAATATCCATAAACATGGAGAAGAGATTTCACATCGCCACCAATGAGGTATTCCATTACCTGTGGGTGAATATGAATTGATGCGTTAAAACGAATGTCATAATATTGTTATTTATTACGATTACACGGCCCTATAGTCTGAATAGTCATGTTTCGCAGTCATGGTTTCACACACCAGATACACTTTGGTTGCTGTCTGAAGGGAGTAGAACAAGTGAACGACAAAGGGACTTTTGCTGAGTGCCAATGCATTTCTCTCCGCTTTCATCTGGTTCATCATATTTTTGTCGACCATGTCTGCTTTCTTCATCACCTGAAAGAAAACAAAATATATTTAGTTCAATGCATTTTAGTTGCCACGGTAGACCCCTCTCCAAGCAGCTAGCTAGCGCGAGCTAGATACCCCACTAACGTTCGTTGCAATCAAACACTATGACGTGATGAATTACTTAGTTTACCTTAATTGCATATAATCTTGGATAGCATTTCTTTCTTGCGAGATAGACCTTTCCAAAAGCACCGCGGCTAATAGGTTTTAAAACAACGAAGTCTTCAATTGACGGAGGCTTTGGAACTTCGAACGAAGTTCCATCTGTGCAAGAAGCGGGAGCACCAGGTGTTTCACTGGAGTCCATACTGCTTGTTAGAATCCTGCCCGTTGTGGATTAAAAAATTATATGACTGTATACATGTATGCATACTATTTAATAGACCCGCAGAAAACTATTCATTTACGTGGGACGAAAACGATGTGGTTGTATCTGTACTCGCTATGCTTTACTGGCACTACACCAATGCACGGTTTGTTTTGAAAATTTGAAATCCGCTCCTTCGGTTGTGGGGTCCTACGTCGCATATGTTTCGTCACGAGATTGGTTTGACAACAATAATTCGACTAGCTCAATGTTAGGTAAATATGTTTTTGAATAACAATGATGTCAGAAACCTGAACATTACTTTGATCGTATATTGTTTGAAAAAAAAAATTTTCGGAACTATTTAATTGTACAATTGTGGTTGTCTGTGGTTGGTTGACTTTAAGTAGCTTTTTACACATTTCAGATGGTGTGAGTTATTTGTAAAACATTTAAACTTTGTTTTATTCATTGTAAACTGGCCTTACATTATAAGGTAGGTTAATATATTGTAATATTGTCAATATGGTTAAATCATTTTGAACCTGGCAACCACAAGGATACGTAAGCGATTAAACCGGTAGCAATAATTTCGTATCCTACGTCACTTTGTAGGCTTGTTGACCTTTCGTGAAGCCATTTTCGGGAAGAAGTTCGTGTTTAGTAACAAGAGAAAAACAAAAGGACAGTAGTCAGGAATTGGCACATTTAGTTACTTAGAGGGTCTGTTTTCACACACCAACCCCCTCTGAATAGCTTCCAATCTGATTACTGTTCGCTGGAATAATGTTTTCGCTCACGACAACGTTCCAGCCACAGGTACAGTAAAGGCCGGCCGGCAGGACACAATGTTCCAGTTACCGTTAGCTGGCTACAGTACTGTATTTTAGCTGATCACACTGATTTCAATTAGCCACTTAGATATTCTGACGTTGTCTCAACAACTCCAATGTTTCATATTATACTCATCTAGATAGCTACAATTATTGGTTCGCTTTAGGTGTCTGAATAATATTAGCAAAACTGTTTAGCTAATATTATTCAGGCAAGATTATTTTAGTAAAATAAATAACATATATTCTTGTTAACCCAGTTTGGCTAGCTAGCTTCTGTAGGTTATCTAGTTTGCCTAGCTACGTGGTGTGTTGGAAAGAAACTTTGGTTATGTAAGAGGTCATACGTTATGTATCAGATCTTAGCTATCGTATTGGCCTGTTGTGGTGGTGGTCCAAAACAATAACAATCCGTCCAATGCGCTATGTTGTGCCCGCTTGCTGCTTCCAGACTTTGAATAAATCAGAAGCCACTGATAGCAAAACTCTTACTACAATAGCGATTACTGTCCTTACGATTGCATCATATATGCGTTGACTAGTGTTTGCCTAGTATCTAGTGTTATCGATGTTTTAGTTTTTCAGTTTAGCATTTCTCTGTCATTTTCCCAAGTTACAGCCATGTTATGATTTATCTCTGTCTCCCAAATCTGCATCCTAGGTAACCGTTCCCCTTAGTCAACTTATCAATGCCTTCCATTCCTTGAAGAGCGCCGCTAGCTCTGGAGCCACAGCTTCTGTCCACAAGCCACAGAAAGACCTTAGTCAAGAGCAGGAGCAATTGTTCAAAGAGGTAAGATGACTTTAAACTAACTTTAGAGACATACTCATGGGACAGTAGTTCTTACTGAGTCATAACTGAACTAGCCGCAGTCACAATATAAATGCCTAAGTTCAGCTCTGTTTGTCTGACTAGCTGATGGTTTGGTCTGTCACTGAAACCATATTTACTGCAAGTGCAACTAACTTTACCTCTGATACAAGTACCCACGGTAGCCACTGGGCCACCAGCCTGTCTAGAATTGCATGCAACTTTGCTCAATAGCTTGCAACATTCAACCTGACACCTGAGACTGTGTCCACTTCTCAAATATTTGTTGTCATTGTTAAGATCACCACATCACTCATGGCCCATGAAGTTAAGATTGCAGGTAAAAAATAATCTCCATTCATTTCACTGTATGACCGCAAAGGTAATTCTAGCATTCATGTAACACCGTGTGTGCAATTACAGAATTACAGAACAGAAGTAATATGTAGAATACACACTATAGCAGCGCTGATGTGTAAAAAAGCCGTGCAGCTACAGCGGTTTACATTACATGTCAAGGGAGGTTGATACAGGGACAGTGATAACAGTCTGGAGCCACACGCTCAGAGTTCCATGAGCTCCAATATCTCTAGCACTAAACAACATGCAGACCTAGCACACTGTAGGCTTGGGATCTTTGTGTGACTGAGACAAAAGCCAGGCAATCGTCTCAGCTATTTCAGAGCCTCAGGATCGCAGTCAGTTGCACCTAAATCCAACACTTTTTTTTAAATAGCAGGTTGAGTGTCGTCATAAAGCATGGTGATTGGTCTCACTGGCCTTAGCGTTGAAAAAGGGCCTATAATGTGATGCTCTTTTAACACATTCTTGCAGCGGGTGTGTGTTCATCTAGCAGGCCCTTTTCATCCCAAGCGGCGTACCCTACAGGCGTTTGAAACTGGCGCCACTTGATCTGTAGTCAGATGCTCTAACCACTAAGCGATACCCCACGCGGTCCCAACTCTGTTGTCGTTGTGCGTGTGCAGCCCAGCGTAATCCCGCGGGACCTGGGTCTGTCGGAGCTGGGAGTGGGTCAGCTGGATGAGCTGGTCTGCAGGTTGCTGCCCTCTCTCAGGCCTGGGGAAGCTCCCCCCGCTTCAGCCTGGAGGACGTCTCATGTCTCCTCAGACTCCTTCTTCCACAACAAATATGGTGAGGGCCGTACCTTTTTTGTGGGGTTGGCGGGGGCTGGAATTGGAATGTTGCTATATCGAATTTGAATGTGTATCTGCCTTAGTACAGGGTTTTAAGTTGTAGAAACACCTGTACTTGCTTCTTAATTTGTCTGGTTTGCAAGTGTGGTGTGCACTGCAGTTACAAGTTGTTAGTTACCAGGCGAATGGAATAAGTATCCGTATGATCACTCTTTGCGTTAACGTCACCATGGATTGCCACGAGGATGGCTAATGTACATCGCAATGTGTACTTCCTTCTGTAGGATTTACACACGGCAGACTGGGAGTGTCTGCCCGGCCAATATTCCACAGACAGAACCGCAGCCCGTTACAAACTGTCATCTCAGAGCTCCAGTTCTCTCAAGGTGAGCAATGAAGCATATAAAAGGTCCCGTTGAGATGTCACAGCTCTACATGAAGTTTGACAATAGCTTATTTTGCCGATCTGTGTGATGCAATCCGCTCTACTGCAGTGTGGATCCAGAACCGGGGATTCAAGACTCGACGGACCAAAAGCAGTGGGATGGAGTCTGGTTACGAAGGGCCGGGAGAACCAGATGGCCACACTCCAACCTTCTTGAAGGTCAGCCCAGCAATGTGTCCCTCTACAGGCCGCATAACTTCCCTCCAAACCCCCAGCGGACAGGCTAGCAGTCAGTGTACCCTCTGTATCTGTTGATCTTGAACACACTTGTTTTATAAACATAAAAAAACGGTGATAGCCCACCGTATCTTAGGGCATTTGTAGCATAACGTGTTTTGAGAGTGTGCTTCATGGGGTAATTGTTTTCCTTTGCCTGGGGGGGGGGGGCTACACAGTTGGGAACGTGAGGAAAGGAAGGGAAAGTACTTTCTTTTTCAAGGCATCTTGCTATCTTCTTGTTACGTATGCAGTTGCTCTGTTGTACTATGCACGAGGCTGTTTTCAACAGTTTTTACCCGAAATGCTTTGACATTCGGCAAGGTACTTCACATTCAATGAGGCTTTGTTATGTCTTGTGACCTGACTGGTCCACATTAATCCCAAAGTTGTTTTTTTTTCTTCTTTCTTCAACCCCCTCCTTTTCTTTCTTTGTCACATAACATTACTCAATCACGCTTGCTCTCTGACATGGGCATACACACACACACACACATACACACACACACACACACATACACACAGGGTCTTCTCATGAGGGAAAAGGGAGCAGAGGCAGAAACTCTGGACCAGGTGATGAAGCAGAAGATCCTTCCAGACAACCAGCAAGATGCCTTCAAGACAGGCTTCACTGAAGGCTTCATGCGGTCTCAGGCTTTCACCCGGAAGACACAAGGCAATCACATTTCATCCCTTAAGCTGTTATAGCTCACTTCTATGACGAATGAAAGGGTCAACAAGTAAAAGCATGTTGTAGTCACAACATTGTAGCACTCAGGTTTTTAGTAGTAGCTTTCTTTCTTTTTTATCATGGTCTTCAAAGACATTGTAAATGCTGCCCTGTCATAAGTGGTTTTGTAATCGCTTTATAAAACCACTCGCAGTTCCCCCAAGATGCCACACGGTGGCGCTGCTGAGTTGAGTTTCCTCCCTGCCTGCCCCATGTGACTGGCCTGTCTTGTGTTGGCAGATTCTCTGAAGAGGACCAGGTTGATTCTGCTGGTCCTCCTCCTGGTGGGAGTCTACGGCCTGTCAAGATCCCCGTTTCTATCGGGTAAAGGCTCCTTTTCTGATACCGGTTTGTTGCTGTTTTCTATTCATTCTTATGCTCGCATGAATAACCCTACATTCACACCAGAGAAGGGAATGACTAGATCGATGAGTAGATATTTTGCCACAGTGGAAGGGTGGATACGCTATGACAGGACTTACTTTGTTCCACTCATGTAGACGAGGTTATTATGTGGATCCTTGTAGTGAATCTGTTGAAGTTAAATGGTTGTCTTGTTGTGCTAGTGAGTACTGTTGCTTGATTAAGAAGCGTGGGGGTCCATGTCATGGTTCGAGGGATATTGTATTGTTTAGGAGTGGTGTGGTGTGCAGTTCTTAACACAAGATGACATGTTTCTGAACATGTTAACCGACGCTAATGATGATTGGGACAGATGATTGTGTCCGTTTCCCAGTGTTTCTCGTCTGACTGCGTCACTGTGTGTTGCTGCAGTGAGGTTCCGCGCTACGTCCGGGCTGGACTCTGCCGTGGACCCCGTCCAGATGAAGAACGTTACGTTCGACCACGTCAAAGGAGTGGAGGAGGCCAAGAACGAACTCCAGGATGTGGTCGAGTTTCTCAGGAACCCCCAGAAGTTCACTGTTCTGGGAGGAAAGCTACCAAAAGGTAGCTCCAGCTTGAACCACATTCATTTTTGTCTATCTATTTCACCGCCGTTCATTTTCTCTGTTTAAGTGAATAAAAAGCATATCCTCGCTCTCATATTGTAGACCGTTTTTTCATCCATAGGAAGAATGTCCAACCATTCACCTTAATGGGTTGGTAAAGTGTTGACTGGTGTGCCGCCTGTCCCTGGTCAGGTATCCTGCTGGTGGGCCCCCCAGGCACGGGGAAGACCCTCCTGGCTCGTGCTGTGGCCGGGGAGGCCGACGTGCCCTTCTACTACGCCTCCGGCTCCGAGTTCGACGAGATGTTCGTGGGCGTTGGAGCCAGTCGCATCAGGAACCTCTTCAGTGAGTTCCAGCATCAAACCTACCCTGGGGGGGGGGGGGGTTGTTTGCTTGTTCTGTAAAAGGAACCGTACATTTTAACCTGTATGGCTCTCGCTTATCCACTCCTCAATTCGGGTCTGTGAAAGGGGAAACTTTGAGCGATAACGTAACCTGCAGCCTTGTCTCTCCTTCTGTTTGGCTTGAAGAGGAGGCCAAAGCCAGCGCCCCCTGTGTGATCTTCATAGACGAGCTGGACAGTGTGGGGGGGAAGAGGATCGAGTCTCCCATGCACCCCTACTCCAGACAGACCATCAACCAGCTGCTGGCAGAGATGGACGGGTGCGTCCGTCCGGTGCCTGAGAACAAATGATAATCTGTTGGCTTGTATTTGTCAAGCCTTGCAATTCATTCAAATGTTATTTTTATAGCCCTTTTTTACAAGCAGTCACAGAGGGCGTCAGATACGCTCGTAAAACTACACCTAAACACTCAGAAAGTTGTAAAAACATGAAATGCACAATGTTTTTCTTGGATCGTGTGGCCTTGTCGTAAACATTGGAATACTTCGCAGGTTCAAACCAAACGAAGGGGTCATCGTCATCGGAGCCACCAACTTCGCCGAGGCTTTGGACAAGTGCGTTTACAGTTTGAAACTACACTTTCTTTCACTCCAAATCCGACGTGAGGCTTTGTCCTCCGGTTGGGATAGACTTGACGGGTTGCCAAGTCTTAAAGGTTCAAAAGGTTATTCTCACTCGCTTTAAGTATGTACGATTTCATCAGCTCAGCTTGAGCAGAACTGCTCATTGCATGTCTAGCTCCTCGTGGTCATTCCGAAATGTATAATGACCATTCAGGCATGCAGCTAGTCAGTGGTAGATGTAAAGGGGAACTGTGTTGGTACACAAGGTTACGCACTGATCCACTTCTGTGTGAAAGCGACTGAGATCTCTTTTCCACGTGAGGTTCTAGTTACGAAGTTTGAACGGTGGTGCAGGTGACCATGGTGACAGCTCTTCAGGTTGTTAACAACTCTCTGTCTCTCTCTCTCTCTCTCTCTCCACCCTTCTTCCTCTCTCCCTCGCTCGGCCTCCTCTCTCTCTCTCGCCCTCCCTTCCCTCTCTGTGGTTGTCAGTGCTCTGGTCAGGCCTGGCAGGTTTGACATGCAGGTGACTGTGCCCCGCCCTGACGTGAAGGGACGCACGGAGATCCTCAACTGGTACCTGACCAAGATCAAAGTGGATCCTGGTAGGTAACCTCCAATCACAGAGCCCGGTCACCGGAACCCCCATACCCGATACTTCCCAAAAAAACGTTTGATGTGCAGCACAGTTCAGCAGAGTGTAAACCGATACGTGAAAACGCTTCCTCGCGGGGTTAAACTGGAGCAAGCCGAAGCTGCACGGACACCTGATCCTGGGGTCTTACCGAGAGAGCCCTCAGTGGTGGGCCGTGACGTCGCTCACAGGCGGCCCCTCTGTTTTGTGCTTCAGCGGTGGAGGCGGAGATCATCGCCCGGGGCACGGTGGGGTTCTCGGGGGCAGAGCTGGAGAACCTGGTGAACCAGGCGGCGCTGAAGGCAGCCGTGGACGGCAAGGACTTGGTCACCATGAAGGAACTGGAGTTCGCCAAGGACAAGATCCTCATGGGTTAGAGTGGTCTCTCGCATGCGCACACACGCACTCACACCCTTATACTCACACACACATTCACAGACTCACACACTGACGCACACACACACACCAATACACACAGACTCACTCTGACACACACACAGACTCACTCCCACACACTCACACACACACAGACTCTCACACTCTGCCTAAGCTCTATCTGCAGAACATGCGCGATGGATTAACGACAGGGTATAACTTTTTAATTCACATCAGACAGGGAGACTGTCAGATCAGTGCATGTCTGCTTTGCAGGTAATTATCCCAGAATACTTTTGGTGGTCTTAGATTTATACCAGGGCACACTTTTTCCAGGCAGAACTAATGATGGCTGGATGAATCAGATAATTGTTTGACCTCCTCCTAGGAGCTATAATTTGGAACTGTCATTCAATTGGGAATCAGAATTTTTTTAGGGTGCAGTGAAATAAATAAAAAATTGTGGTCCTCATCTAGACTGTAACAGTAACACAATATCCAGGATTCTCAGTGGGATATTTCATACGGAGACTTAACATGGTTGTCTTTTACATGCGCCAGGTCCTGAGCGAAGGAGTGTGGAGATCGATAAGAAGAACAAGACCATCACAGCCTACCACGAGTCCGGCCACGCCATCGTGGCGTACTACACCAAGGACGCCATGCCCATCAACAAGGCCACCATCATGCCCCGAGGACCCACGCTGGGACATGTGAGAAGTCCCCCGCCTTCACAGCCCTTCTGTCCCGTGTCTTAACAACAAGGCCCACTCATCCACTGTTGTCTTATCTCTCTCACCCTCTCTCTCTGTCTCTCCCTCCTTCCATCCCTCCTCAGGTGTCCATGCTCCCGGAGAACGACCGCTGGAGCGAGACGCGAGCGCAGCTCCTCGCCCAGATGGACGTCAGCATGGGCGGCCGCGTGGCCGAGGAGCTCATCTTCGGAGACGACTACATCACCACGGGTGAGGAGACTGGGCCAGTGGGAAGACGGGGCCAGTGGGAAGGCTGGGCCAATAGGAAGACTGGGCCAGTGGGAAGGCTGGGCCAGTGGGAAGACTGGGCCAATGGGAAGGCTGGGCCAGTGGGAAGACGACCGTGTTGATCGCGTATTGTGATGAGGGTGCTGCTCCGTGGTAGAGAATTTGACTGTAGATCAGGGATCGCAAGTTCAAATCCTCCCCCCCTGCACTGGGTGTCGCTTTGGCATAAAAGCATCTGCTAAATGAATGTTTCATTTATGTTGTCTATTTTTTTAATGCTGTGAAGGAATATCACGTTTTGGTCAGCAGCATCGTTCAACGCGTTGAACCTCAAACTTTCTCTTTTGCATCGTAGGAGCTTCAAGCGACTTTGACGGAGCAACCAGAATTGCTAAAATGATGGTGACCAGATTTGGAATGAGTGACAAGGTATGACTTCCTCCTTTTGGATGTTGCAAAAATGTTGGATTTTAAATGTGTCAATACGACCAGGGATGAGGTTTAATGTGCAACAAGTGCGATGGCTTTACCCTGGTGACCCATGACACAAAGCTAGCGTTTGCTGCAGAGCAGAAATTCCATTCTCAGGCTTTTCCATGTGGTTGGAGGGATCTCATGGCCAGCTTGTGTTTGAGCCACCACATTCCAGACTTCCTCCACCTTAATTTCTCCCTCTGCCCTGAATTCAGACTCAACCCTGACATATCTGCTCTCCCAAGTGTCCTGACATTTGCCGCTACATGGACAGCACACAGTCTTATTTATTGATATCAAATTGATATCATAGATAGTAAATTGATAAACAAGCACGTTAATCAGCTCCTTCTCCAGGGTCATTTTACCATAATGCCCTCTCTAACTTGTACAGTTAGCAAAGTTGTTGATATTTAACCCATACTGTCATTCATAGGACCATGTTTATGTTGAGATGAGATGTTTTGGCTCGATGCACTTTTCTTTCGTTTGCTTCTAATCTGGCAACCCAGGCACTCTTGGACTGCTCTGAGCTGCTGTTGTGTAAGAGGTCCGGTGTGTCTCTAAACCTCACTGTTTGTGTTCTGCCTCTTTCAGCTTGGGGTCATGACCTACGCTGACCTGACCAAACAGAGTCCCGAGACGCAGGCCGCCATCGAACAGGAAGTCAGGGTCCTTCTTAAGGTAGCCCCGCTCCCCCATCTCTCTCAAGATTTCTTTCAATCTCAAGATCATCTAAACCAAATTGTCCAAATGTTTTATTCCTCTGTCTCTGAACAGGACTCGTATGAGCGTGCTAAAAACATCCTGAAGACCTACAGTGACGAGCACAAGAAGCTAGCCAACGCGCTGCTGACTTATGAAACATTAGACGCCAAAGAGATCAAGCTGGTTGTGGAGGGCAAGGCTCTGGACCCTAGATGAGTCAGTGGCTGATAGGGACTCTCAGACAGACGTGGTCTGCTGGAAATACCAACCTATGGAAAGGCTTTGTAGATCACAGATTATTATTTTGTTGTCATACTCCCCCTTTTACACAAAATGCAAATGAATTTGTGTTTTTACCCACATCTTTCCTATTGGATGCCATTTAAGAGACTGCACAAATGCATGGGAAAACGAAATGAGCATAAGCCATCATGGCTTCTGCAGCGCAATGTCAAATTTGTTTTCTGTAACAGTTCTGTAAATAAAATCTCCTATATTTGGTATGTTATCAAAGTTATGAGGAAAAACAGTTTGATGAAACTCATTTCTGGCCCTAGTATTTGATGAATGATGAATTGCTTCATAGTTGTTTTTTCTGATGGATGAAATCCTCAGTATTTTATCGTAGGTGTACAAAAAAATGAATTAAGAACCGTACAACCTTAATGTACATTTAGAATGTAACTACAGAATGGCTGTATTCATGTTCTGTCCCCAGTCCGATTCATATGTGAATTGTGGAGATCTGCAGAACATTCAGCTCAGACTTATTATTCGTTTTCATTTACAGTTTTTATTTATTAATGTGCTCAAAGTGTGCTGATTTTCCAATAGAAGAAGACCTTCACATATTCTAAGTTGAAGTGGAAATGTATATACCGTACTGACATTGTGTGTAAGGAAACTGAATACCATGATTTGATCTGTTTCTCTATTGGAAAGAGGCTCAAATAAAACGTATTTAAAAGTGACTTTGTTTTAATTGACATGTATGTTGTATGACCGTATCATGTAGACTGAGTGTGCATGTAACCTCAGAAAGAACAATGGCCACCGATCAATTGTGATCTAAAGAGACAATGACCCCTCCACTGACCGTTGTGTCCAGTTTCACAACGGTAATAGAGGGAAATAGACATAAGGATCCATTGTGTCTTCAAAGGAACCATACCCTGTTGTTAAGGTTAATTGCATGGACATTTAAACCTGCCATTAGCTGAGTTAGGCAATTGATCGTGTGGCTCTCAAAGAACTGGCTATTGTTTATGAATCTGCCCCTCCTTTGTTTTCAAGAGTCTCATAGAGATCTGTAGAGAGGTTTGGATTTATAAAGAGGAGCTCTCGTCACCACAGGCACAAGAAGAGACCAAATCCTGGGCTCTTATCAGGAACGACGGAAAATATACAGAAGACATTTTCCTTCAGATAATTTGTCCTACCGGAGATTAAAAGCAAGAAGTTTAACTTTTTAAAGAGCATGTGGAAGTCAATTTAGATTTCCGCACTTTTGTAAAGTTTGAGGAAAAGAAATGGATGGTACAAATGAAGATATTGCCATTGTTGGAATTGGATGCAATTTCCCTGGTGGTAAGAATGCATGACAAGGAGATATTTGGTGGTAGATAATTGCTGTTTGAATGTAAATGCAAAAAAGTAAATGTTAAAAGTAAAAATGCACAAAATGTTTTCCTTTTGTTTTAGGGGAGGGGCTTGATTCTTTCTGGAACGTTCTGTTGGAAGGAAGGAACTGTGCTGTTGACATCCCAGACGAGAGGTTTGACAGCACGTACTGGTATGATCCTGATCACAGCAAACCTGGGAAAACACAGACAACCAAAGCCGCTCTCATAGACGGGTAAGACTATAAAAGTCCCGCTTTGGAGAATAGCTCAGTGAAACTGACCCTTGAGAAATGGTCTAATGAATTTGAATCTCAATCTATCAGGTTCAATGAGTTTGATCACAAGTTCTTTGGCATCTCGGAAGCTGAAGCAAACTTCATGGACCCGCAGCACAAACTGTTGCTCCAATGTGCATACAGAGCACTCGAGGATGCTGGGATACCAATGGAGAAAATCAGTGGCACCAGAACAGGGGTTTATATAGGTACTTGTTATTTTATACATTACCTAACAATTGTTAGAACAATATAAACAATTGAACTCCAGTGATTGCTATATCAAGAAACAAAAACAATCGGATTATTTCTCAAAACGGAATATGTAAATCAATAAAATGACATCCATATGTCCCTACAGGTCTGATGAACAGGGATTATGAAACCCTGTTGAACAACAGTCCTGGCACCATCACCCATTACAATGGCACAGGCACAGCTATGAGTGTGGCAGCCAACAGGATATCCTTCGTTTTCAATCTCACTGGCCCATCGTTTGCTATTGATAGTGCCTGTTCCTCATCTCTTGTGGCTCTGCATTCAGCCTGCCTGGCAATAAAACAAGGTACAATACATCTGACTATTTGTCAATCAGCAGAAAATGTTGCTAGCGTTTAAATCATTTCCAATCTCAGGTGACTGTGAGATGGCTCTGTGCGGGGGCGTCAGCTGTATTCTGGAGCCCAGAGTCTTTGTCGCTCTCAGCAAAGCAAAGATGATCTCACCTGATGGCACCAGCAAACCTTTCTCCAGCAGAGCAGATGGCTATGGCAGAGGAGAGGGGTGTGGGATTGTTTTACTGAAGCCTCTGAAAAATGTAAGTGTCCATTCCACTGTCTATTTAAGATGCAAACCTTTTGAAATGTCACTGCAATACTGACCCTTAATATTGTAATACTCTTCCATGAACAGGCACTGAGGGACTTTGATAAAGTGTGGGGCATCATCAGCAGAACTGCCGTCAACCAAGATGGCCGCTCGGTCACTCCAATCACCAAGCCATCCATGGTCCAACAGGAGGCGCTGCTGCGCACAATCTACTCTGCGTCTGACCTGTCCAATGTCCAGTACATCGAGGCACATGGGACTGGAACCCCAGTTGGGGACCCTATAGAGGCAGGGAGCATCTCCAAAGTCATCGCCACAGCCAGACCTCCTGGCTCAGACACACTCCGCATCGGCTCTGTGAAAGGCAACATCGGCCACACAGAATCTGCAGCCGGAGTCGCAGGGCTGATCAAGGTACTTTTGATGATGAAGAATGAAACCATAGTACCTTCTGTCTTCTATTCCGAGGACAGTGCTAGTATCGACGCCAAAGATCTCAACATACGCATCACCACCACAGCTGAGAAGTGGGAAGTGACAGGTTCCACTGACAGACTGGCAGGTGTCAACAGCTTTGGGTTTGGAGGCACAAACGCACATGCTGTGGTGAAAGAGTACAGGCAGGTTACGGTCCCTAGGCTAACCACTCATTCTTGCCGAAACGTGTTTGTGTTGTCTGCAGCCTCGGAAAAGTCCTTAGTGATGTGTATGAACGACACGCGTCAGAGACTGAACAGAAACAAAACGACTGACATACAAGCGTTAGCCTTTAGCTCAGCGTGTCGCAGGAGCCTTTTGAGACACAAGTACAGGAAAGCATTCCTCACACACTCCGTCTCCGACTTAGAGAACCAACTGAAGTCTTTCAACAACAAGAAGGTTGAGCAGTCCAAGTCAGACATTAGATTGGTTTTCGTGTTCTGTGGAAACGGGGTCACTTACAGGGGCATGTGCAAGCAGCTTCTCAATGAGGAGCCTGTTTTCAGAGACAAGGTCCGAGAAATCGAGAATGTTTTCCTCAACTACAGAAGTACTAGGATCGTACAAAAGATAGCAGAGGGTTATGACAACGATGATTATACCAAGCCGGAGGTTGTCCAGCCTCTGCTCTTCGCCGTTCAGGTTGGCATCGTCAGTCTCCTGAAGCACTGGGGCGTCCAACCTGATGCTGTTCTTGGGCACTCTGTTGGAGAGGTTGCTGCCGCCCACTGTTCTGGCCTCTTGTCTCTTGAGGATGCTGTGAAGGTGATTTATCACCGCAGTACTCTGCAGAGCAAAGTCACTGGAGGGAAAATGCTTGTGGTCAGCAACGTTGCCGTGTCGGACATCTTGAATGTCCTCCCAGTTTACTCTGGGAAGATTTGCGTCGCTGCTTATAACAGTCCGCTGTCCTGCACTCTCTCAGGAGATGCAGATGCTATCAACAGTCTCCGTCAGAAGCTGGAAACTCTCTTCACAGGCAAAAACCTGTTTCTTCATGTACTAGATGTACCTGCTGCATACCACAGCCATATGATGGAGCCCATTGTGGACCAAGTAAACGACAGTATTGGCTCTTTGACTGCAAACAAGATGGAGTGTGAACTGTTTTCGACAGTGACGGGTGAAATGTGTTCTGATGGAGATTTCATCACAGGGAGATACTGGGCACAGAATATCAGAGAACCAGTTTCTTTCGAACAAACGCTCAGAGCAGCAACCAAAGACCACCAGGCAAAGAAGAGTATTGTCTTTGTGGAGATAGGTCCTCGAAGGGCTCTCCAAAGGAACGTTCAAGAGACTTTAGGAAACAACATCAAAGTTTTCTCCTCTGCGCAGCCAGAGAAAGATCACGAGACAATACTGGAAACAGTCTCCAAACTGTTTGAGCTGGGAATAGGGATCAACTGGCACCAGTTCTATGCAGGGTGTGAGACACTACCAACATCCTTCCCAAGGTACCAATTTGATAATCATAGAAATGAGGTGTGTTTTGAGGCTGTAAGACAAGGAAATGAGATGGCTGCTTCGTCTAACCATCCCCTGATTTCCAAATCAAAGCACGACAACAAGGAGCACAAATGCATCATCTCATCCCACACCATGCCGTATCTCTGGGAGCACAAGAACAATGGTGTTTCCATTGTTCCAGGGGCTTTGTATGTGGAACTGGCCTATGCCTCAATCATGTCTAGTTCAAGGCCAAAGATGCCTATTTCCTCAATCGAGCTCAGTGTCACTTTTCAAAGTTTGTTTACTCTCAGTACAAACTCTCATCACATGAAGGTAATACTGGAGCATGCTGGGAATGACACCATGTTTAAGATACAGTCTTCCACAGCAACACATGCATCGGGCACAATGACCATTCAAAACGGTCAAACATTGATTGAAGAACAAACCCTTTGCCTTGATGCCATCTTTGATAGATGCCCATCAGTTAGAAAGGGGGATGAGATGTACTCCATCCTCAACCACGCAGGCTTCGAGTATGGTCCTGTTTTCCGACAGCTAGATGAAGTATACTTCGGAGATGAATTCAAGGAGGCTGTGTCTGTCATTAGAGTCCCAGGTGAATTGTTGAACCAGCTTTATGAGTACTTTCTACATCCTGTAGTGTTGGATTATTTCCTCCAAATGACTGCTGTGGTTGCTATTGGAGGATTAAGTGTGAGGCCAGGATTGCCATCTGGGATTGGCAGTGTGGTGATCTTTAGACCCCTGCAAGAGGAGATGGTTCTGTATTTGAGAGCTACCAAAATGATGTCAGACCACATAGATGTTTGTGGGTGCTTTTCTTCTAAAGAAGGACATGTTTTAGTAGAGCTCAAACAAGTTCGGATTTTCTTTTTGGGTGATTGCTCTCAAGTGGCCGAGTCTTTCTTCTTTCACACTGAACTTCACCATCATCCACCAACGTCCATTTCCGACGATTTCCTTTTAAGCTGCCGACCAAAGGCGTTAGTTTTTGAGGATACACTAGGAATTACTAAAGCATTGAGACCATTTCTAAACCAGGAATCAACATATTTCTCTAACAGGGAACTTTGGTTGTGCTCACAACTTACAGATTTGGTGTCTCAATCTCTTCATGGTGATTCTTGCTTTGAGGAGGTCCTTTTTGTTTGGGGAATCGAAGATCTCAGTCATCTGACAACCGAGAAGGCGTTAGATAGCTTGGTGGACTGCTGTGAACACTTTCGCCAGATTGTGGTAGCTTTAAAAGACACCAAACGCTCCTGTAACATCCGAGTCATAACCTACCGATCGGCGGAGAAGACGGTGGATCATGTCAGCTGTGGGTTTGTGCTTTCTGGGATGACGAGAGCGTGTGCAGCTGAGATGCCAGGACTCTCGTTTCAGTTGATTGACCTGGCCTCAGTGACATGTGAAGATATCCAGGCCCTGGTTCAGGTCATACACACCTGCAGGGATCCAGAGGTCATGATCGACAGAGGTCAGATAAGTTCAACAACGATCGTGCGCACGCCCTTAACAGGCATCGTCTGCCCAGAACAGCGTGTCCGCTGTTGGGATTTTGAGCAATTCGTTCTTCAAACCAGTGAGCCTTATCGAGTAGATAACTTGTCTGCTGTGACCTGTGACAAAACGGGTACCCTTCTACAGGACAAATCTGTTGAGATTCAGCTCCTACAAATGTGTGTTCATTCTTCAGACTACTACCCTGTGACTGTTTCAGACATGAACTTTGGCCAGACACTCTACTGGAACAAACATTCTTCTCTGACACACAATGTCCTGGCTCTAGACTTCGGCGGTATTGTCACGGCTATAGGGAAGGGTGTGAGTAAACTGAAAGTGGGCGATCATGTTGCCTCTTGTTATCCTGTGACAGCCACTTCCAAGATAGTAGTTCCCGAGGCGGCATGCTACAACACAAAGATGCTTTCGTTTCTGAGGGATATTCCGTGCTTGTCCTACTTTGTGCTGGCATGGGAGATCATGCACAGATTGTTGCCCAAGGTAAAGAAACCGAGAGCATTGGCCATCGTCTCCTCAACTCCTAATTCGGCTCTGATGATGGTTTTAAGCCAGACGGCAAACAGGTCAGGATGGAAAACAATCCTTCTGTCTCAGTTTAGTGAAGAGCTCCTGAACAGCGACCACAATTACATGTTTGTGGTTCTGCCTCCGGTTGATCTGTCCCCACTAGTGAGAATAGGATGCAGTGCAATGTTGAAACAGGTTGTTGTCATTTGTGATAACCACATGTCGGCAAACATCGCCGCACCAGAGAGTGAACATGTACACATTCAAAGATGTCATGTGTCAAGTGTTTTCCAGAGAGCAAACCTGAAGACACAGAAAGTGAAGATAAGCCAATGGCTGCAGTCACTTCATTTAGATAGTTTATCTCTGTCCCTGCAAAGCACCGCCTTTCAATCGACTGGACAGAGAGTGGCCCAGACCACAACTGAAACACAGTCCTACTTCAGCGTAAGCACTATACCTCAAGTCGTTTTGGGGAATAGGGAAGTATCTGAAAATACAGAATGCAATATCCCTTTGATAAAGAGGCCAAGGTCCCTCTTCAAGCACAGTTGTGTGTATATTGTTACAGGAGGGCTTTCAGGGTTAGGCTTTGAGACGGTCAAGTTCATTGCTCACAGGGGAGGTGACTGCATCGTCACGCTCTCCAGGAGAACTCCATCTGCCGAGACACAGGGAGAGATGGACACTCTCCAGAAGACGTGCAAGGTGTCGATTCTGAACGTTCAATGCGACGTTTCAATGCCCTGTCAGGTTGTGAAGGCCGTCACGAGGATTGGACAACGGTTTCCCTCTTGTCCAATCAAAGGAGTGTTTCACAGTGCAGCCGTGTTGCAGGATGCTCTGATTGAAAGCCTCGACCGTTCGTCCTTCCGGAACGTCCTGTGCCCCAAAGTGAGTGGGGCATTGAATCTTCACTATGTGACCCTGCACAACAAACTCGACTTCTTTGTGTGTTACTCGTCCATCTCCTCCTTCATTGGGAATACCTCGCAGTCTAACTACGCTGCAGCGAACGCGTTCTTGGACACATTCTGTCACTACCGAAGAAACCTTGGACTCGCTGGTCAGTCCATCAACTGGGGTCCCTTAAACCTCGGTCTCTTGTTGAACAAAAACCATTTCCAGAGGTTTCTAGAGGCAAAGGGGATGATGACTATGGATGTGTGTGAAGCCCATGAGGCACTGGAAAAGTGTTTGTTGTTGAACAACCCACAGCAAGCCATCTGCAAGTTCCACTTCAGAAATTTGAGCAATCATGTCCTCTCCCAAAACGCATCCCTCAAAACGCGACTGTCAGGTTTGGTTGAAAGAGAACTTCAGAACACAACCGTGACAGAATCTAGGGTTCAGCAACCGTCCTCCACACCAGAGAGTGTCAGGACTCTGATCAGTGAGATAAGCAACATCAGCGTGGAAGAACTAAAAGACGACGCCAGACTGTGTGAACTCGGGATTGACTCAATGTTGGCCATGACTCTGCAGAATCAAATTTTTCAAGAGACTGGTGTGAACGTTCCTCTGGTTCATTTACTAGATCCTAACAGCACACTGGCCACGCTCGACACAATTCTAAGGGAGGCTAAGTAGGGAGGCAGCATTTAACACATTAAACAGATATTTCAGATATTTCAAATAATCTATCATCATCATTCGTCATTTTTTTTATTGTTCATAGTGTCATAAGTACAATCTATTGGTGAAATGTTGTTGTTTTCAGTGGGGATACACTGTTACAAAAAGCCTAGTGTATAACTTTGCAATGAACAGTCTGATTAAGTATCTTATTATTGTGTTGAATTATGTACATTGTCAAATAATAAAATCAAACATTCTGTCAGCAGCTGTTTTGCATTCTCTTTTATTGTCAGTTTGTGTTTTTCACATTCAGACAATTACAGAAAACCTTCTGAACAGACAGAAAAATATAAACAGTCAGTGGCACATTTGATTAGATATGAACGTTCAGACACATCACTTAAAATGCCACGGCATTTCACAACAAATTAGTACATATAACTGTGAAACATTAGATCTACATGAAAATGAATACAACATTTTAACTAATCACAAACGCAAAAGAAGTTAATACTGTATTTATGGAAACCCTACAGAGTAGCATAGTACATTCAAAACAAATATGAAACAAGTAATATTACTTGTATGAAACAACAAATATTCACTGTCTGTCTGTACTGTATGCTGTGCAGCTACACTGCCACCTTGTGGTACACAACCAGAACATCCATGAAGAAAACGGATAATGGCCACACGTGTATTACTGTAAATGTTATTATATATTCAGTCACTTGTATGCATCTCTATTCTAGTCATTTGAATTTAATACTTATACTTATTATGTTTTGGTTCAGAGATCTTTGTTAAAGTGTCAAAAGGGATGAAATGAACTAAATGTGTAGTCAAGTGTAGGTAAAATTGTACACTCAACTAATAAAGAATATCGGCATATTGATATGCTCTTGGCAGTGTTGCAGAAAACAAGAATTCACCTTGATGCCTGAAATTGAGTAAACTAATTCCTTAAGTTAAAAAACATGTATTCCAACAGAACTATGACTTAAAAAGAAAAATCCACTATCATATACAGTATGTTACATTAACATCAGTGAAGTCTAAATGAGGGTGTCATCTAGATGGCTCAAACCAACTGCTTAATCATTGATGACATGACCAAATGAATAACAACACACCTCATGTAAACAAACGCACCAAAGTTAAACACGGATAGGGTCACGGACATCTCAGGGAATTCAAGCAATTAGATTCAGAATCAGAGCAACTGAGTTCTGGGATGTTACTCTCTTGCGGTATTGTCTTGTTGTTCACCATCAAACCACATTCAGTGTTTTGGTTCCAGTTGACGGAGAGTTCAGTGCTATTACCGGCAGCGTACATCTGAACTTTGTAAGTCTCGCTGTCAACGGTGAACATGGGGACCGTACTAATCATGCACATCTGACCACTTAGAGTCTGATGTGTGTTGACATTTAGAGTCCACACCGAGGGGCAACTCTGCGTTTCACAGATCTGGTGGTTGTCTGGCGTGAACGAGCAATTATCGTAGATTGTCTTGTCTTGCTCTATAGGTTTCTCTTGTTTGTTTTTGGACCGGAAGTTTCCAGTGTCTTGATTTTCAGCCGCTGTTTTCTCCTGGGTGCTCACCTTGCTTGAACTCCCACTACAGATGTCAAAGAAGGTCAAAAACACAGGGATGAACATGATGCCGTGAAACAAACCAAAAAAGATTACCAGAAACATAATCTTGAAGAATGTTCTGAATATGTAGTTTTTGGAGGCGGACAACACCACCACCCCCAGGATGGTGGACACAGCACCCTGGAGTATGGGGTAACCCAGATGAAAAAGAGCTTCCACAGCCTTCTCATTTGCACTCGGCTTATTGCTTGAAACGAAGGCGTAGGAGATGTGCGCGGAGAAGTCCACAGAGAATCCAATGCAAACGACCAGGATGATCATCGATATGGTATCTAAATTGACATCCCAGAGAGCCATGAAACCAGTGACGCCCGCTATGACCGAGGCAATAGAGAACGTCACCCAGAGGCAGCACAGAGGGTTTGGTATGAGTAGAAGAGAGATCAGCAACATGACAGCAGTGGTTACTCCGATGTTTTGGATGGTGTTACTTACTATGACAGCATATTGATCATGGTAAATAAAAGCAGGATGGTACACCAGTAAAGGAACATGACATCTTTTGGCAGTGTCCCGTAGGTTGTTTAACATGTTCATTTCATCGATAGCAGTCGAAATATTAACAGTCTGGATGAAGAAACGAGAAGCATGAATTGAATTGTTGGTGAAGTTTACGTCTTGCTTAAAATCAGAATAGAATTTGAGAAAAGACCCCAGATTTCTTTTAAAAACATGTTCAACGCTTAGATTGAGATTGGTGTGGTATCCGTAGTGTTTATAGGATTTAAGCCAGGATGTGAAGATATCCTTCTCGATGAAGGACAGGTTTTTAAAGTCCTCCACACACATTTCAAGATCAGACCTGTTCTTCTCATCCCAGTAGGGAAATTCCCCCCGTACAACAACCATAATATTTGGACCGTATTCAGAGAAATATGCTTTTTCATCATCGTAATACTTCACCACGTACGAATCATCGGCAGCCAGATTTCGAAGATCAATTCCCTCCTGGATCTGGAAGCATCCATAAACACTAATGATCAGATAAACGGCATACAGCAGGATCACACACACCTTGGTCCCAGACCTGGTGAGAAAAGGGCCGTAGTACTTCTTAAAGAAGTGATTCATAGGCTGCACTTCCTCGCTGCCTGTTTGGGGGTCATAGGCTCCTCCCACACAGCACAAGCCGTACCATTTGGAGCGACCGATGGGACAATCCCCTGGAACTTCCTTGCAGGTCAGCCAATGTTTGTTGCCGTTTTCTCGCCTTCCGTTGAGAACCAGGAAGGCTCCGAAGAAGGTGATGCTGTAGATGTAGCAGAACAGAATAGACGTACTGGTGTACAGACAGAAAGACTGCACAGAGCGGAAGGGCGTCATGAGTCCGATGTAGAAAGCCAACACGTCGGTCAGAGTGGTGATGGTGATAGAAATGGCCGCTTCTTTATAGGTGTCTGCAAGACGGTCTTCCACCCTGTCATGGACATTGGTCTGCTGCCAGCAGGATATGAGAATGAACATGTCATCAACGCCAATACCTGCAGCGATGGAGGACAGTTGACAGATGTATTAGAATAGGGACACAGTTGAAGAAGCAAACCCAAAATGTTTGAAATGTTGACCGGTTCATTCATTTGGTCATTTCCATACCCAATATCAAGAAGGGTGAGTTTGCCACTGTCATTACAAAGGGTACTCCGATGTGAAGCATCATCCCGAAGGCGGACAGGACAGCCAAACCTGCAGAGAACACCCCGAAGGTGGCCACCCATACTTTGTTCCTCACACAATCAAACCTGTGGATAGAAAAAAAACATTACACACCGGTCAGACCACAGACCTGATACCAAAAACAAATATTTTTCAACACTTTAACTTTGGGTTATGGAAAATTTTGCTAATTAAATGAATTTTCATTGTCATTGCTCTTGTAAATCAAAATGGCTGACTGGTTTAATGCTTACCTTAAGCAGGATAGGATGGAAAAAGCTATAGCGATGACATATGTAATGGAAAATAGAGGAATAACATCCTTTGTGTTGGCCTCAAATTCCACCTGCCTGGACAGGGATGTAGAGTGTGTAACCTAGGAGAGATGACGTGCAAAATCAGTCTGAGAAAAATCAACGTGAGCATCTTTTACACACGTAAATACCCCTTATGACACGACACTCACAACCCACACCTGGGATGCTTCCACAATGGTCACAAGACTATCTGACTGAATTCAAATATGGGCATAAGCTCAAAGAACTGCTACTGTATGTATGCGTCATAATTATTGTCTGTTAGACACGCACGTGTAATGAATGGTTTTAAGAATGTTTATACCCCCTCAAAGTGACGTTTTTGAAATCAATTCTTGATTCATAAAGAAACAACAAATATAAATAACTGTTAAAAGTGTCTCAATCCATTCAACAGACATTTCAGATGTGGCACTTTGCTTGTTCATGACCCATCCCCATCCTTGGCATCCCTGCCCACCTCTTATGTACAGCCAAGATCTCCATCCTCCTTGCTGAGGGGTGAACAATGGATGTTGACTTAAAACTCGGCCCCCTTAAATGAATCGCACAAGAGCTACAGACCTCCAGGTTCTGGGTGTAGCTTAAAGACAAAGATGACAACTACAGAGCTATTCAGTGAGTGATTAACTGTGCTTCACAGCTCATGGACCTGTGTCATCACCTCCTTAACAGTGTCCAGCACACAGATTTGTGTGTGTTTGAGTGGTTAGGGTCATCATATTGTGGAGCTGACCTGATTTTACCTCAGACTAAGTATCTACTTGTAAAAGCACTAGAGCAAAGAAATATCTGTTTTATAGTTCATATACATATATATAATATACGATATAAGATGATAATGATCTAAGAGTTTTGATGAATATTATCAACTACCATGCTATCAGATGATAAATGTTAAACTAATATGTATTTATAATACATTACTTTACAGTGTCTTTAAAAAAACAATTAAACTTACCTTGATGAATTTCAGTGAAACGTTTGAGGGGAAAATCCTGAGGAACTCGTTTAGCCACAAGTCGGTTGAAGAGCGGTTACCTTCTTTAAGAAAATACAAAAGCCTTATTGCTTTAGCGCTTTTTATAACTGACGAGCTTAAACTGAGTCCACCAACAGAATATCCCAGAAAAATATGTGTAAAACCAAAGCGGAAAAAGGGAAATGTGAGTTCAGTCTCCTCAATTTTGCTCCCATAATGATTTACAATATCTAGGATCTTATTTGGGATACATTTATCGTATTTCCTGGCACATAGTGCTTCAAATGTAAGCTGTTCATGACCATTAGAAATATAAATTTCTTTGACTTTCTTGTCTAAACTTAGTATTTCTTGAATAGCGGCGTCTGTGAAAATATGGGGAGCTTTAGAAACCGCTATGAAGGACGCATAAATTCCATCTGTATACAGTCTCTGGTTAGAAAACACAGAATTGTTCAGTGGAAAGTTCTCTTGCACAAAACGCCTCTCAAGTTTTGCAGGTCCGTTAGTTGGCGTAAATTGGTCCTCAATGTCATTGGCCTCCCGGTCCTCGAGGAAGTAAAATCCAGATCCAAGTGCAGTGGACAGGACGAGAGGTCCGATGAAGAACCACCATGGGTGCAATCCAACGAACCGGCCGAACTTCTTATATCCAATGGAGAAAGGCTTCTCAACGCAGTCTGTGCGGCATCCAGCCATATTCACCGGCATTTTGGACAGAGATGGGAGAAAAAAGTTTCAGTTGATTACCTTGTTGATGATGAATTGCCCAGCGAAACAACTTGGCTACGGCCTGTCTTTTGATATTAATGTGATATTAGGCAGGTCAACGTTCCCCCGACGAACACTTTAATTTGACTTGGCTTGAATACTTAGGCTATTGCATACGGGTATTAACATTTTCTGACGCACTTGACTAGGAAAGTAGCCCTCGAGCGACCACTCTTGGGATCTAATAAAAGTGGTCTTAGTAGCCGTGACCTGTTGGCGTGTAGTAGGTTAACTAAGGAATTGTAGGCTACAGAATAGACTGTGGGTAACTGGTTCATACTGTCATAGTTGCTGCTGGACAGTAGCCATATCATAAACTATACTCATCATCAATAAATAGACATAGCGTATACTGCAGGTATCCTCGTCACTACCACACCATGCATAAATAAGAACTGAGAAGTCCATTGTTTTGACAATTTCAACTTTTCAATCATCAATTAGGCCTGACTATTATGTTTTTTCCCCCAGTTATAATTTATTTAGGCCTACTCACGGTTGGGCATCGTCGATGTGTTTTCTCTTCCTCAAGTCAACGCTTATGATGAGGAGAGAACACAGGGTTGGGACTGACAAAATTATCAATGCGAGCATTAATGAGCACGGCAGCCCATTCATAGCAACAAAGTATGTGATCCAATTATGACGGTAAAATGAAGATCGGAGGCCAATAATTATCTTCAACAATTTTGCAATGCATTCCCAGGATCTCCCGGGGAGATCTGCTTCAACAGTGTACACATTAACTTTTATTGAAAATTGTATGCAAACAAAGATCGGCCTTTAATTACATATTGAAGCTCCTGGGTAGGCTACACCGAGTAAATTCTTGACACAAGGCAAACACAACATCAACGTTTTGAATGTCCTTTATTTTAATTTATTTCATAGTGACTAGTTTAAAGGAATGTGACTATGTAAGCTATACACCAATGTTCATCTGCGTATTGAAAACATTTTCAAACAATAAAGCATATGCATTGCATTATAAATGTCATTACATGTGTAAGAGAATTTAATCAACTTTGGACTTCACAACATTACAGAATAAAGAATAACAGTTGCATTAAATTAGTAATCACATACAATAATGCTATCATGATTTAGAAAATCCTGATTGTACACAATTGACAGTACCTATACCTTTGGCTTCTAATTTTATGATGCCTGAATATCATCAAATTCCTGCTGGGATGCATTTTGCACATCCAGTGACATGCTCTTGATAATATGATCTTTATCAAGTAACAATATTATTAAGTTTCAGTTTAGTTTTAGTTTTGGGATTAATTTGTTTCAGTTTGAACAAAAAATAAGTGTTCATGATATGCATTTGTTCTTTTCATCATTTCATCATTTTCCGTTTTAGTAAAATCTCCGTTCACAATTTTTTTTTTCATTTCCTTTTTGATATCAGTTTCAGTTTATGATTATAACCGTGCCAAGTAGAATATATTTTTCTTGATAAAACGATTGTTTTCTGCAATGAACTAATGCTATTTTCCATGTAATGTGATTATGCTTTCATGTTGAACATATGCATCAGAGAGGCCTACAGCCTTGTTGCATCGAGGACTGCTTCCTCATCAGTATACTCGTCCTTGTCAGCCTCTCTGCCTTCCCCCAGAACTGCTATCAATGTAGACAGTGAAGCATCTGGGTCTAAGATTTTAACCAGGGGCAAGTTCACACCCCTCTCATGAAATATGCGATTTTGCAGAGTCATAGCAAGCATTGAGTCAATGCCCAAGGCAAAGAGGGTGGACTCTTCGTGTAGCTCGTTCTTGTCCACACCCACTGTTTCAATGAGGAGAGATTTGATATATTCAGCAGGAGAAGATAAGGAAACAGTTGTATCTGCTCTTGAGTCTGACAGTTGAGTTTTGCGGAGTGTTTCCTCCACTACATCAATCAGACGGACCTTAAGTGCAGCGTTTTGAGAGAGAACATTGTTGCTAATGTTTTTGAAGTGAAACCTACACACTGCCTGTTGGGGTTTGTTTAGCAGTAAAGCTTGCTCTAAACCTTGCTCTAAACCTTTGTGTATCTCTGCCACATCCATCACCATCAGCCCCTTAGCTTCAAGGAACCTTTGGAAATGGTCTTTGTTCAGCAGAAGACCAAGGTTCAAAGCCCCCCAGTTAATGGACTGCCCAGCAAGTCCAATGTTCCGTCTATACTGACAGAATGTGTCCAGGAACGTGTTTGCTGCACTGTAGTTAACTTGGGCGGCGTTGCCAAGAAAGGCAGCAATGGAAGAGTAGCACACAAAGTAATCTAACTTGCAGTATTCTGTTGCATGGTGCAGATTTAAAGCCCCATTCACTTTTGGCTTCATTACTTTCTCAAAGAGAGATTTGTCAAGGGATTCAATCAAACCATCATGCAGGACAACGGCACTGTGGAAAACCCCTCTGATTGGACAGAAGCGGAATTTCTTGCCAATCTGACCAATTGCGTTGTGCACATCCTCAGAGACAGAGACATCACACTTGATGCAAACGATGCAGGAACCGGTCTCTTTCTCCACATTGTTTATGTCCACCTGCATGTCTGGTGAGGGATTACGTCTGGAGAAAATGACAACATGCCCTCCCCCTTTCTGGGAAATGAACCTGACTGTTTCAAAGCCCAGCCCAGTGAGACCACCTGTAACAATGTACACCGCTCTTTTTTGGAAAAGCTGGGTGGGTTTCTGTTGCAAAGGAATATTGGAAAGTGCGCCTCTGGAGCCCTCTTTGCCCAGTGCCACCACAGGAACCATCCTGGAGTTGAAGTAGGAATCTTGATCGTCCGAAGGAAGGAACTCAATGCTTCCGGACGTCTGTCTCTGAAAAGTGAAGCTGTCGAGAACAAATGCTCTCCTGTCTAAGTGCAAAGACTTGAGCCAACGATAGACATGTGGCATCTGTGCTCTGAGTGACCCGTTCTGTAAGATGCTAGTCATCAGGATGTTCTGTGTGCGAATGCTATCCTTTTCACTTCTGACAACTGTGTGGGTGAGCAAGCTGTTGGTGTGGGATTCACCGACAATGACAACATGCTTCACTCCAGGAAAATTGACAGCTTTTGCAACCAAAGGCTCATCAAATGGAGGTAGGAGGACAAATGCATCTATTGTATCAACACCCACAAAAACACCATTGGACTGTCCTCCTATAAGAATACCCCATCCAGATTTGCTTGCTGTCAGAGACAAGACCTTCAGTAGAGCTGAATCACAAATAGAAGTCACGATTCCCAAAGTTTTCTTTTGTTCTTTTAATTTGGGCAATGCTCTGTTCATGATCTCCCATGCCAACACAAAGTAAGAAACACATGGTGTCTCTTTTAGAAATGGAAATGTCTTTGTCTTGTAGCAAGCCTCTTCAGGAACTGTCATCTTTGTGGATGCCACAACTGGATAACAAGAGACAACTTGATCTCCCACTTTCAGTTTGCATACACCCTTCCCTACAGCAGTGACAGTACCATTGAAGTCTAGAGCCAGAACATTGTGTGTCTGAGCATCATGTTTGCTCCAGTAGAGTGTCTGGCCAAAGTTCAGGTCAGAGATGCTGACGGGGAAGTAATCAGAGGAATGAACGCACATCTTGTTGAGCTGAATCTCAACAGTCTTATCGTGAATGTACTGATTCTCCAAGTCAGAGGGAATGGCAGACAAGGTAGTCATTTTGTATGGCTCAGTGGTCTGAAATGTGCAGGGCTCAGTTGTTGAGCAGACTTTCCCTTCGGAGTTTGAGCTCTCTGTTTTTTCAAAGGGAGTGTGAACAATTGTTGGTTTGAAAACCAACCCGTTTTTCACCACCAACTCAGCGTACTTACTGCATGGATATGATCTTAAAATGTGTGACAGAGCTTGGATGTCGTCAGTGGACATGGAATTGATGTCAATCCACTGAAACGACAGCTCAGCCATCTCTGCAGCACATGACCTAATCATGCCAGACAGGGCAAAGCCTGAGCTAATGTGGTCAACTGTGGTTTCTGATGAGCGATAGGTTATTGCTCTGATGGAATTTGTGAAATGTGTGTCTTTAAGTTCCAGGATGACCTGTCGGAACGTCTCACAGCAGTTCACCATGTTATCCAGAACACTCTCAGATGTATGAGCTGTGAGGTCCTCGTCACCCCACACAAACAAAACCTCCTCAAAGTTCTTCTTTATGTCTGTAATCTTGAGGTTGGCCAAGAGTGTGGCAAATCCATGGCTCAGGATATCCTTAGCATGTGTAAAGGGGATGTATCTAGATTTGGAACTCAAGTGCTGTTGCAAAGACCTCGATATTCCTAACTGGTCAGAGAAAACCAAGGCTTTGCGACCATGAGAAGATGCAATGTCTTCAGAGACGACACGCAATTCATTGTGGTAGAAGTACTCCTTAAGTACAGCATCGTGGCTCCCAAGATACTATATCAACACATCCCGAAGCTCAACCAACACCCTGCCCTCTTTGTCAGCGAAGCAGCCACACACCTCAAACTGATGATCCTCCACTTTAGTGGCTCTCAGATAGATGATCATCTCATCTTGCAGGGGTTCATTTACAGTCAAGCTTCCAATTCTGGCTGGGAACCCTGGCCTTCCATCAAATACATCGGAAACAGTAATAGGAAAAAGTTGCATCAGGTAGTCTAACACTACGGGATGAATGCAATAGTCATGCAATTGAGGCAGCAACTCCTCAGAAACAGTGACAACTGAAATAGCCTCCCCAAATTCATCCCCATAGTGTATATCCCCCTTGTTTTGGAAAACATTACCATACTGAAATCCAGTCGTGTTCAGGTCAGAGTAGAGCTTCTCAGAAGTAATCAGTAGCTTGCATCTCTTGTAGATGGAGCTCAAGGAAATGTTTTGCTCCTCAATAAGTCTTTCTCGCTTGCACACAACTGTACCCGATGCATACGTTGCAGTAGAAGACTGCATTTTGAAATGTGTTGTACCTTCATCAGGCTCGACGTGCACTTGAATCTCGGGTGCATTCTGTGTGAGAATGAACGGGCTCAGAAAGTCAATGCTGAGTTGCAGGGTATTAAGTGGAACCTTTGGTTTGACACTTTCCAGGGCAACAGTTAAACCCAGATCAGTATAGAAGGCGCCTGGCAAGAGAGGGACACCATTGTGCTTATGTTCCAGGAGGTAAGATAAAGATGGTGACGACAGATCACAGGTGAAGCCATTGCCGTCACTGGTCTGGCTAAGCGCTTTGTGATTACTGGACGTCTCTTTCTGCCATTTTCCATTGATAAGCTCTACCTTTTTATTATCAAACATATACCTTGGGAAAGGTGTTGGTGAGGTCTCACACCCCTTGTAGAACTGGTCCCAATCAACACAGACTCCAAGCTCAAACAGTTTGGAGACGACAGAAAGCATTGTCTCATGATCTTTATCTGGTTGCACAGAAGAGATGACCGTGATGTCCTTTCCGAGAGTCTCCATAATGTTCCTCTGTAAAACCCTTCGGGGGCCTATCTCTACAAAGACCACATTCTTCTTTTGGTCGGCTGCTGACCTCACCGCCTGCTCAAAAGCAACAGGTTCTCTGATGTTCCTGGCCCAGTACTTCCCTGTCGTGAAGTCTGCTTGTTCCACCTCCTTCCCTGTCACCGTTGAGAACAACTTTGTCTCTGTCTCATTCACCTTCAAAGAGCCAACCCTGTCCTCTATTTGGGTTAGGATGGGGTCCATCATATGGCTGTGGTAAGCGGCCGGAACGTCCAGGATATGGAGGAACAGAGTTTTACTCTTGTCCGACATGCTTAACTTCTGGTGGAGACTCTTAATAGCATCTGCATCACCGGAAAGGGTGCAAGACTGTGGGCTGTTGTACGCAGCCATGCAAATCTTTCCAGAGTAATCTGGAAGCATCTTCAAGATTTCCGACACTGCCATGTTGCTAATCACAAGCATTTTTCCACCTGTGACCATACCCTGTAAGATGCTGCGGTGATAAATCACCTTCACAGCATCTTCAAGAGACAAGAGGCCAGAACAGTGGGCGGCAGCAACCTCTCCAACAGAGTGCCCAAGAACAGCATCAGGTTGGACGCCCCAGTGCTTCAGGAGACTGGCGATGCCAACCTGAACGGCGAAGAGCAGAGGCTGGACAACCTCTGGTTTTGAAAAGTCATCAGCCTCAGACTCAGACTCCAGTCTCTCTAAGATCGCCATGTTATCGAACTTCTGGAAAAGACTCTCAACTTCCCTGACCTTCTCTCTGAACACAGGTTCCTCTCTCAGAAGCTGTTTGCACATGCCTTGGTAGGTCACACCATTTCCACAAAAGACAAACACTAACCTTGGATCTGAATTTGAGAGGGCAATGTTTTTATTCAGCGTCGATTTCAATTGATTTTTCAGATCAGCCAGAGTGGAGGTCATGAAAGCCCTCCTGTACCTGTGTTTCAAGTGGCTTCTCCTACACGCAGATGTGTAGACGAGACTTTCCAGGTCAAATTCGCTGTTTGCATCTATCTGCTGAATTGTGTCCTCCATCATCATAGCAATCGACTTGATGGAACTTGCGGATATGACAAAGCACTTGTGAGATTTCCTACCTCTCTGTTTAGGAGTATGAGTCTGCTTGTATTGTTTGACAATAGCATGTGCATTTGTTCCACCAAAACCAAAGTTATTTATTCCTGCAACCATAACAGAATGTGACCACTTTTCTGGTGTGGTTGGAACTTTCAAATTCAGGGCTTTGACATCTATACTGGCATTGTCCTCAGAGTAGAAGACAGAAGGTACTATGGTTTTATACTTCATCATCAAAAGTACCTTGATCAGCCCTGCGACTCCGGCTGCAGATTCTGTGTGGCCGATGTTGCCTTTCACAGAGCCGATGCGGAGTGTGTCTGAGCCAGGAGGTCTGGCTGTGGCGATGACTTTGGAGATGGTCCCTGCCTCTATAGGGTCCCCAACTGGGGTTCCAGTCCCATGCGCCTCGATGTACTGGACATTGGACAGGTCGGACATAGAGTAGATTGTGCGCAGCAGCGCCTCCTGTTGGACCATGGACGGCTTGGTGATTGGAGTGACCGAGCGGCCATCTTGGTTGACGGCAGTTTTGCTGATGATGCCCCATATTTCGTTGCCGTCCTTGAGAGCCTGTATAATACAGTTAATGTGCGATATCACTTTTAACAATTCGTTCATTTAATGTGGCTCAAGTTTAAATAAGGATATTTTGCCTTTTTGGTGACTGATTTTACATATAAAATACATTACTTGTTTTAATGGCTTTAACAACACAATCCCACAGCCTTCACCCCTGCCGTAGCCATCTGCTCTGCTGGAGAAAGGTTTGCTGGTGCCTTCAGGTGAGATCATCTTTGCTTTGCTGAGAGTGACAAAGATCCATGGGTTTATAATACAGCTGACACCCCCGCATAGAGCCATCTCACAGTCACCTGACAAGAGGAAGCAAATAGAAGGCATGTTACATCCTTGACTTGTCTTGTATTATCAATCCAAGGTTATTGATGAATTTCCCTAGGCTACGTACACTGGATATAATATGTACTTTACCTACCTTGTTTCAATGCTTGACATCCTAAATGAATAGCAACCAGAGACGATGAACAGGCACAGTCAATGGACACTGAGGGTCCAGTGAGATTGAACATGTAGGAGACTCGATTGGCTGCTATGCTCATAACCATGCCAGTGCCTGTGTAGTGGTTGATACTATTTGGGCTTCTCTGTACAGCACAACTCTCATAATCTCGGTTCATAAGACCTTCAAAGTAATGCAGACACAAGCAGTACATGAGGTGTGGCCTTACAAAAGCCTTACATTTTAAAAGAATCCTTGTTAAAGCTGGTAACTAATTGTCACTTACCCACAAATACTCCTGTTCTGGTCCCACTTGCCTTTTCCATTGGCAGTCCAGCATTCTCTAAAGTTCTATATGTACACTCAAGAAGGAGTTTGTGCTGAGGGTCCATTTGTTCTACTTCAGTTTCTGACATACCGAAGAATTTGTGATCAAATTCATTTAACCTGGGAACAGTAAAAAAAAACAAAAAGAAAGAAGAAAAACACCACATTTGTTTAGTTCATGTCAGAATTTAGTTTGCACAATTAACTGAAATGTCTATAAAATATGGTGTTCTAATTGTACTACAGTTGATCTGTGAAATACATGCTTTTGACTGTTTATAATTAATACATCATGTGGAGTATTTCTAGATCCCAAAATCATTTCATATGAGGTGGAAAATAAGACATTTGATGTGCTCGTCTGTTAGCAAAATATTTTACTCAGCATGTAAATGACTCTTCAAATATTAACATCCTTCAACGGACAAGATAAGATAGAACATACCCGTCAATGAGAGCAGCTTTTTCCGTGCGGGATTTTCCGGATTTGTTGTCGTCTGGGTCATACCATTCGGACATGTCAAATCTTTCATTTGGAATTTGCCCAGCACAGTTCCTCCCCTCCAACAGCACATTCCAGAAATGTTGAAGCCCCTCTCCTGTCAAAAGCATAAACTCAACATTTAGTAAATAGCTATCTTATTGGAATATATTGTATATGATAAATATAATTATGTACAAGTCTCTGATACATAATAGTACATAAAGCCAAAATAAAAATATACCTCCTGGAAAATTGCATCCCATGCCAATGACAGCGATTTCATCTTCCGTATCCCCCATATTCACCTCACAGTGAAATGCTGCTGAGGATCAACGCACAGACAGTGTTTTACCAATATGCATCAAAATATGTCATCTACATAAATAAAAGAACAGTCAATCACAGGACTTGCTCTAAGTTTCAGACATTGAAGTTTGACCAAGAATTAATACAGTAAATAACCAATTCAACTGTATACTTTAGTCCTACCTTGTCTGCAGTGAATCCTGGGTTGGTACTGACAGCATTCTCTTGTTAAACCTTTTTATATCTTCGTCTAACCTCTACCAGATGCTTCAAGGTGCCTTGTATATGATTAACAAATTATTCCTGTTTCATAAAAAGTAAAGATGCAATGTTTAACCTGTTTTAACTCAGGACAGGAAGAAGGAACTAAAAAAATTGTTTTTGGTTAATGTGAACAATAAAAAAAGACATGACTTCACCCTTTAGTTTCCTTCAGAAACTATTATCACAGTTTTTGCGCTTTGTTCTTAAGATAAATAAGTAAACCAAATTTGGCTTTGCCAATGTTAGCATCTACATTGATTGATTTGTTTAACTTCCTGGAATAGTACTTTTATTTTAAGAATGAACAATTTTTGGTATTTATTATAATAATTTGTATCCCATATTATTGGATTTCAACACTTTATACAGTCTCCAATTGTATCAACTTCAACAGACTTTATTTTGTTGTTTCAGGTGTTGTTATGGATTTAATGAAACTTGTAATCTCTTTTTAGTATATGCTATATTACTGGAAACCATATTAGTATAAGCTATATTATTGGAAACTCGATGCAAAGCTGTTGACTGATTATGTTTTTACCCCTAAAAAATGGTAGAAGAAATTAAGCCCAAAGTGTGAAGATCTGGATAATTAGGGGCTGAGTGAAGAATATGTGTGTGTGCTTCCATAAGAAACAGGAAGGCCCAGCTATAACTTATTTGTGGCCTTATGGCCAGGAGCCTAGTGCAGCTGGCTGTTCAAGGTCAGAGCGGTAGAATTGTCTATGAAGGAAAGTACCTGTAATTTGAATCCCCTAAAACAAGGGACCAGCTGGGTAAGAATGCATAATGTATATGTAACCAACAAGTATATGTACCTTATTACCATACAATAGGGAGAAAACTATATAAGTGAAATGTCCGGAGAAAATTTCAGTTTGATCCCGGGATCTTGCTCACGTTTGTTGGAATCTCTGTCACTCTGAATTCTAATAAACACGTTGCTTCAAACTTTGCTGAGTTCCAGTGCTGTTTCAAACTTTGAGAATTGGTTGAAGACGTTGAATATTTTTCACTACAGTGTCTGATACTATATGTTATTAGTTTGCAACAACCCCCCCCCTCCCACACACACACACACACTCACACACACAAACACACACTCTGGTGTGGAATTATTGTGATTCTAGTCTCACAATCGTCATCAATGTGATAAATAAAAGTTATGTGACAAATGTTTCGATGTGCAAGTGTCAAAAATATGTTATCATATATCTTGTTGTATTATAAACAACGTTACCTCTTTGCTAATTCACATTCATAAAATTTATTTTTAGGTTCTGATAGCATTAATCACAATTATAGCTAGGTTGAGTATGGCCTCGAGGTAAGAGCGCTGACCCTCAGTCCGAGATAGTGAGATCGCAACCTAAGACCGTTTTAGTGGAAGTATATGGTCTAAGGTTTTGGGACATGCTTTTGGAACCGGGAAAGGGATGGCCACATTTGAAGGCTGGCAAAACTCGAGAAAGATGTATTTGCTTGTGCTTGTGTACACCTTCTCTCTCACATCTCACATCTGTATCTATCTCTCTGTCTATCTACCTCTGGCAATCTATCTGTATCTCTGGCTCTGTCAATGAATGTATTCTATAGCGTCCTTAAATATGTCTCCTATAAAACCTACGAATATTAGTGATTTCTGATGTCTTTTAAGGCTTCGAGCGTAACATCACTACCATTAGGACTCTGCCACACCCCGAGTCCATGCCTGGTAACTATGCATGCACCATTCACATCACCTCCATCACCATTATGTGCATCCCCTTATCACACTCTCGTCCTCCCAGGACCCCGTGCCCGGCTCTGCTACCGGCCTCCTCCATCAGCACCAGGCTCGGCTCTGCTACCAGCCTCCACGAACCACAACAGGCTTGGCTCTGCTACCAGCCTCCACCAAACTGCATTAGGCTAGGCTCTGCTACCAGCCTCTACCACACTGCATCAGGCTTGGCTCTGCTACCGGCCTCTACCACACTGCATCAGGCTTGGCTCTGCTACCAGCCTCCTCCACCATCGGGCTTGGCTCTGCTACCAGCTGCCTGCTACCCGCTTCCATAAAAGCTATCTATTAAATCTATGGTGTGATTACTGAACTCGTGAAACCTTTTTATATCTTCGTCTTACCTCTACATCAGATGCTTTAAGGTGCCTTGTAAATGATTAACAAAGGATTGCTGTATTACAAAAAGTACAGATGCAATGTTTCACCTGTTTTAACTCAGGTGAAAACAGGAAGAAAACATATTTTTTGGTTAATGAAAACAAACAAAGACATGAATTCACACTTTTCACTTTTCCTTCAGAAACTATTATCACAGTCTTTGCTCTATGCTCTTAAGATAAATAAGTAAACCAAATTTGGCTTTGCCATCTTTACTTTCTTTGTTCTTTGTTTTAGTGATGCCAAAGCAATCAAACCTATTGCATATCATCTACTTTGTTTGCTATGATCTGACCAGTTCTGCTGCAATGAAGTATCTACTGTTTACAGTACAGTATATATATATTTGATGTTCCAAATGTGAAATTATGATGCAGAACAGACATTTTAGTTGTTTCTTAATTGTATACAAAATCCTTGTCGATTGTACCATCTTCAAAATTACATGAAATCCTTAGTAAGTTTAATATTAAAGAAAAGTGTTTCAAAATACTGTAATTGCACACTATGTAACCAGGATTATAGACAAATTAATAATTAATGATGACACAAACATCATAAGCCTTAATTAAATACTAAAGAAAAACAGTGAACAAAGGTTTTTTTAAATGTATGCATTTTTTATTGTGTAATTATTAATCGTGATCAAATAAACTGTAAAATGTTTAAAAAAATGCAATATGCAACAAATATAATCATTGTCATAATTATTTAATAACTAAATTAACAGATTTCTTAAAAAACATAATTTAACAAGTTTCAAAATGTCAATATCATTTTCTTATGGAAACCAGAGGCACAAATATAATGAATTGTTACATAGTAAGTGGGAAGGTCTATAAAGGTGAACTATTGCACTAGGAGTAACATCTTTCCTGTAATGGTAAGACAGACAAGAGATCCACATACTGTTCTTCAACTACAAACAGTAGGGGATCTAAGCATTGCACTGATAATCTACATTAGTAGCAGTCAGGATCAAATGCATAATTCACGCTTTCACCAGTAGTGTGAGTTGAAACATTTAAATTAGGATTGGATTTGCTAAAACTCATCTGATTTGCATACACATTAACTGGTGGGTTGGATGCATCTGACTGTCCAATGTCCTCCATTTCATCACTGATTTGAACACTACATTTTCCAAAAAAGGTTAATAACACTGGTATAAAAGTCACACCATGTAAAGCCCCAAACAAAATGACCAGGAACATTATTTTAAAGAAGGTTCTGAAGATGTATTCAGAACGATGTATTTAAAAGCATTTTTTTTGCTGCTCATTTACAACTGAAAATACGAGTGAAGTGTAGAATGAAATAGATGTCTTCTCATTTCCCCTACAAGAGGCAGCCTCATCGTTGAATCAAAACTAATAAATTTGGCAGACCGGTGTAAAAATTGACCTAATCTCTATGACTTAAACGTCATTTTAAGTTTTTCCCTTCTCATGATATTTTCAGGCATTTAGCCTACTCATTGCATTCATTCATTCATTATTAAAGAACCCCCTTTGAAGATTATTCTACGACGTTACCCGGCAGTAGAAGATGGAATCGCGATTCAAACAGTACCATCTGCTAACTGAAAATATGCCCCCCAAAACGTAAATAAGCTTGACATTTATTTAGTGGAAAATCGTTCATTCATAAAAAGCTCACTGGTAGCGATCATTGTCAGTAACAACGCAAAATGCGATATAGCCCTGTGTGGAGAAGCTGCCCTGGTAAATTGTACTACTACGGTACAGTACTAGACTACTGCTGTGTTCGTCTTGGTAGCGATTGCGTTGGTTGAATTGGATTTAACGTTCCGTTGTACGGTTTAGGCTGAAATCAATTATTTTCATGAACAGATTGACAACGTTTAGGCTGTGGCAATGAAGTTCAGGTTAGTAGTTAGATAGACTTTTGATTTAAGTAAGGGGAGTTCCTAAACAGCTGTGTACTGTAGATGTTTTTGTAGTGTGTCTCGCGTAAGCTACAGCGTTGCAGTGAGCTACACTGGTTTGAAACCACAGGTAATGGTAATTTCACCAACAAATCGTTTACTAATGTCAGAATAAATCCTACAACGAAAATGTATATGTGAGGAATGTTTATTTTAACGATTGAAAACAGATAAGGCTACATCATAGACCACTGTAGTATGTGTTGCCCGGGAAACACAGGCTAATGTCATGATGCTAATACTTCAGTGAAATAGTAGACTACTGTTTCCGAAAGTAGATGTACTTCCTTAATAATAGCAGCTTATATTGTACATTACACATCACAATTGTGTGTCATATCACAAAGTAAAATTAGTAAATAGTTATCACCCTGGCCTCTTTTCTTGTGGCGTTTCTGCAGCTGCCTTGCAGTAAAGCTATAGTTAGCCTAGCTATCCCCCAAGTTAACAGATGTGAAACGAATGTTCTGGCAAAGGTAGTCACGCGTGTTTTCGTGACGTTAGTGACGTAAGTAGCGTCATTGACTGTGGCTAGCAAATTAGCCACCGTTAGCTTCACTTTTCGCCACAAACACTTAATTTCCACTTAAACCATGCAACGGAACGTAAATTCCAATAGAAGCAACTCAATCGCTACCAAGACGAAACTTTTGACACCTACGTTGTCTATGTAGGCCAAATATTGACTGAGTTTTAGGGGGGCAAAAAGAATAATAAAAATAATAATAATATATATGTGAGAGAACAAAGGTTGTGCCCTTGCCGAAGGCAAAGCACACCCAATAATAATAATATATATGTGAGAGAACAAAAGTTGTGCTCTCGCTGAAGGCTTGAGCACACCCAATAACTTGAAGCTTTTACATAATAACGATTTCTCAAGATAACGTAGTACACTTATAAACCTAAGTAGAGTTTAGTTAAATAATGAGTTCAAGTTGAAACTATTGCGTTCAATAGTTTAAAATATTGCCTCTAATACAAAGATAAACAACAGTTTTATCTTTTAAAGCCAAAAACGGTCCAGCAGGGATTCTGCACATTCCTTGTAATGTGTGTTAGTCATGATCAGTTGTACATGCCACATAATCTATCCCATGACTAATACAACTACTGGAATTTACATTTTAAATGTTTATTTTATTTGTCTTATTGATCAGTTTCCCACTTTTCATTATTGACTTGAGCATCAGTTTCAAATGTGTTGTTCACTTTTTCATTAGTGGTATACTTTGAAACATTTAAATTAGGACTGGATCTACTGTTACTCCTCTGATTTGCATACATGTTAACTGGTGGGTTGGATGCATTAGACGGATCAATGTCCTTCTTTTCATCACTGATATGAATGCTACATTTTCCAAAAAAGGTTAAAAACACTGGTATAAAAGTCACACCATGTAAAGCCCCAAAGAAAATGACCAGGAACATTATTTTAAAGAAGGTTCTGAAGATGTAGCTCTCAGATGCAGACAGAATCACTACTCCTAAAATAGTAGACAGAGCCCCCTGAATGATAGGATAACCCAAATTAAAAACAGCCTCTATTAATTTGTCATCAGCTGTGGGCTGTTTGCTTGTGACAAAGGCATAAGAAATGTGAGCAGAGAAGTCCACTGAGAACCCGATGCAGATGACAAGATTGATCATGGAGACAGAGTCTAGGTTAACATCCCATAAAGCCATGAAACCAGCAACTCCAACTATGACCGAAGCAATGGCAAAGGTCACCCATAGGGAACATATGGGACTGGGAATTAGCAGAAGAGAGATGACCAGCATAGCAACAGCGGCCACAACAATGTTTTGGATGGTGTTACTAACAATGACTGCATATTGATCAAAGAAAATGAAAGCAGGGTGGTAGACAACCAAGGCCTCAGGACAGGCTTCAGCTGTGTTTCTGAACTCATTCAGCAAGTCCTTTTCATCAATGGCGGTCAGAATATTAACTGTCTGGATGAACATTCTGGAGGCATAAATATGCCCTTCAGCCACTGAAAAGTTCACATCCTGTCTAAAAGCTTGTGTGGCAGGTGAAATATTGAAAAAATTTGGTAAATTATCAATGAAGAGTCTCTTGTCATTAAGATTCAAACTTGTTGCATTTCCATATGTCAGATATTGATTTAGCCAAGATATAGTCATATTTTTGGCGACCAATGGTCGATTATCAATGGTTAGATCCTCAAATTTGTGAAGACAAGAATCAAGTTTGTCCCGGGAATTAGCATCCCAGTATTGGAAGTGTGTGTCTGTCACAACAACCATCACATTCGGGCCGAATTCTGAGAAGTACTGGTCCTCGCCATCATAATAGCTACCCACATATGAGCCATCAGTTGCTAACTGTTTCAGATCGATGCCCTCTTTCATTTGGAAGCAGCCATAAATGCTTGCAGCCAAATACCCAGCATAGAGGAGCATTACAAACCCCTTGGTTAACTTCTTTGTCAGAAATGGCCCATAATAGTTCTTGAAAAAGTTGTTGATTGGCATTGGTTCTTCCTTCCCTGTGACTTTATCATAGTAGCCCCCTTCACTACATGTGTTGTACTTGGCAGAGCTGGGTTCTGGTACCTTCATGCAAGTCAGCCAGTGCCTGTTGCTTTCCTCTCTGCGTCCGTTCAGTGCTAAGAACGCACCAAAGAAAGTGATGTTGTACAAGTAACAGAATACAACCGCAGTGCCAGTATACATACAGAAAGACTGCACAGAAGCAAAGGGAGTTAAGAGACCAATATAGAAAGCCAAGGCGTCGGTCAGTGTTGTGATGGTGATGGAAACTGCTGCATCTTTGTACGTCTCTGCCATACGGTCCTCTACTTTGTGGTTAACTTGAGACTTCTGCCAGCAAGAAATCATGATGAACATATCATCAACACCGATTCCTAAATAACAGATAACACAGGATGTCATTTACAAACACCCTGTCTTTGAAGAGTGTTGCATTGTAATAGAGGACAGGATCTCTCTTAACTCGTTCGGTATGTGTCACAAGCACAGTCTGTAAACTTACCCAGAATCAAAAACGGAGCCGTTGCCACAGTCGTAGCGAAGGGCATCCCACAGTAGAGCAACAACCCAAAACTGGACACCACTGCCAAGCCTGCAGAGAGGACGCCGAAGGTGGCCACCCACACCTTATTCCTCACACAGTCCAACCTAGAAACAACACACCTCTCTTTAGCTAGGAGTTTATCCATCAAACAATACTGTAAATAGTAAGTACAGCAGATAACAGCTCTTTAACAGATAACAGATAACAGAACAGGTGCTCCTGTGCCACATACACCCACTAAAGACCAGACCAGACCTTTACTCTGTAAGGTCAATGTCTGCACTATTCACTTCATATGCAAAATAACATGTTGTATCCCTGTGCATAAATGTGCATAATACAACATTTTGACATAATAGTGCAAACAGATCTCAACATGTTAAAAAACAACATATATATGATAAGAACAACATATAGAAGTTGCATATAGAGGGCAAAGTTCTGAATAGCAGCATGGTATGGGGAAACGCAATTTCGATCGTCTGTGTAATTACTCGTTGCATGGTCTGATTGACAATAAAGTTAACTTTACATTTAGTCATTTAGCAGACGCTCTTATCCAGAGCGACTTACAGTAAGTACAGGGACATTCCCCTGAGGTAAGTAGGGTGAAGTGCCTTGCCCAAGGACACAACGTCAATTTGCACAGCCAATCGAACCGGCAACCTTCTGATTAATAGCCTGATTCCTTAACCGCTCAGCCATCTGACCCCTCCCCACTTTGACTTTGACTTTAAAACTGCTTCAAGCTTTTAACGTCATCATTTGTTTACCATTGTATTTTCGATAATATGTTCATTATATAGATAATTAAGAGTGATTATAAAGTTGATGTGAGGTAGAATGAAGACAAGACATACCTCATACATGACACGATAGAGAAAGTAATGGCGATGGTATATGTCACTGAGAACAAAGGGATGATGGAGTCTGTGCTCTTTTCAAATTCCTCTTCCCTTGATAGTGAAGTGAAATAAGAAACTGACATCTACAATTGTCAAAGAAAGGTAAGACATTAGTGGTACATCCCTCACACTGTTTTAAAACAACTTCTCAGAACACATTTGGAAAATACTTCAAAAGTTATAATTTGTGAGATGTGAGACTGGCAATATTCCAAATCTATTTGAAAGAAAAAAAGGTAACACTTTACAATAAGGGTGCATTCATGAGCGGTCATTAATGCTTAAACTAATGCATGAATAATCAAATGTTGTCTATCTGATCTGTATCTGTTTTAATGAATAATTAGTTAATGATTTGTGAGTGTATCATTATGTTATGACTTTATCTGGTGAGGCACATGATTAACAAATGATTAAGTAACGTCTCGAGGTTATGGTTGTTGAGTATTGATGCTGGACTAGCCACACACCATCCACACTACGTTAGTTCTGTGGAACAGTTGCGCATTGACTCATACGTCAGATATAGCAGACGAAGAATGGGTAAGCAGTGCTGCACGCAAATATCAGAGCACCAAAATCTGAACGACGGACCGCCCTGACTGAAATGGCGGTATCCGTTCGCGTTTTCTCCATGTTCCGCATGAACCCTTTCCCTATTCATCTGGTAGTCCAGTGGCTCAGTCCAGTTGTCGATGTCAGGCAGAAATCCGCCGTTGTGGTAATTAACACCCGAAAATAATAGTTTTTGTTCCAAGTTCATATATAAACAGATTTTGTATTGTACGTTATTATAGAATGTACTGTTACTAAATTTGTACAATTTTAAAAGTTCTTACCTCGTTATCTTCAATCTTAGAAATGTTGTTGATGAACTCTGTCAGCCACATTGTATTTACAGTCTGGTTCACATCATTTAAGAAATAAAATAGCCTGATAGCTTTTGCACTCTCAATTTGCTCTGACCCTGGTTTAAGTTTCACACCACCAATCTCAGAGGCAGTGAAAATACTACCATTAAATGGATAAGTAATGGGTGTGCTCTCAGAATCAGCAGTTTTAACAATGTCAAAAATTGAATTTGTCATACATTCTCCAGCAATCATAGCACAAATGTCATTGAAGCCAATTGTTGCTACTTTAATATCCTTAACAAGTTGGTCCATTTCAACAATCTTTGCAAAAACTTTGTTTGAGAGCACATTTTCTGTGTCACTCAAAATCAGAGAGACAAAAGTCCCTTCAGTATACAGTCTCAAGCGAGAGAATTCGCTGTCATTGTTTGGGAAGTTAGTTTTGACAATGAGTCTCTCATGTTTAGCAGGTCCATTCACGGGTGTAAACTGCTCTTCAATTCCATTTGCCTCTCTGTCTTTGAGGAAGTAGAATCCTCCTCCGAGACCGGCTGAGACGAACAGAGGAATAATAAAAAAACACCAGTGATGCCTTCCAACAAAGTTGCCCAGTGTTCCAAAACCCTCTGATAAAGGCTTTTCAATGCAGTTTGTCTTGCATCCAGGCATTTTCTTGTTAACGTAACTTCTCTATAAGAAATTAAGGTGTAGTTTTACATGAACAACTTGCCTGCTCTGGCTTCCCGTCAGGTGTGATAGCAGCCCCTGTTATACAGTGTGCTATTACTGTCTGTGGCAACAAGATAAGCCTCCTGAGAAGGTAGTAATATGTAAACAGTAATATGTGGAATACTAAAATCTGCATCAGATGCAACAGTGAACAGTGATGTCACCGAACAGACAAATCACCCGCAATACATTTATAAATAAATAAGAATACATTTATTGATGAAGGTTACGAGCAATAACTCACCATGTCCCACAAGCAGATTTATATTGTAATTACATACAGTATATTATGTACCTGTCTACAGGAACAATCTTCGGTTTGTGAGAATAAGCTGCTCTATTTTATACTTCTGTGGAAAATGATCTGTACTCATCCCCAACAAATTACAGAACAAAGTTCAAAGCTAATAAATGCTCTAATTTTATGTGGAATCTGTACTTGGTCATTTTGTGTAAACTTGAACCATATTTCAAAAGGTAGCAGTTGGATGACGTCGACACACATCAATCCCAGGATATGGAGAGCATCTGACAGCTGAGATCCCACAGTTTCTGAGCCACGCTGTCGTCTGTGGCAGCCCTGGAGCAGGTGGCAGGTGCACAGTCACTGTGAGCAAACACAGACAACACACAACATGAGGCCTCACAGTATTCCAGTAACTACAGCATCAACAGGGCAAATGTATAGGCTCTACTAGACAAAATAATAAATACTGTTATTATTATATAAATATTATTATCTCCATTTTCTGAGCAACAAACAAACCAACCAAACCTGAGCTCACCTGTAATATCCACCACTCTTGGTCTCCAGTCCAGGGTCCACAGCGCAGTAGATGGTTGTCTGAGCTCCCTGGACTGAGTTCTTGGTGAACGGGCTGACCATCTTCATGACAGCCTGCTATGCAGGGTTGAGGTGTCGCCACAGGTCAGTTTGGACCACTCCAGGGTGGAGGGAGTAGGCAGTCACACCGGTACCTAGGGGGGGAGGGAATGTTAAGCTCCATCATACAGTACTATACATTAATAAGTATTCATTTACTATGCCACTTGCCATTATCCAACGTGGGGTACAAACTGCATGTAGTAAGTAAAGTAGAAAGTCAGTGACTAGAAGTTAACCGTTCTCACAGTGTTACAATGATTGGTGCTAAATAACAATCTCTATTTGACCAGACACTGCACAACAACAACATCATATCTCAAGTACAACACTGTATAATTTTGCAGCTACACCACACAAAGCATTAATGTTTTAGGAGCTCAAGGGTAAATAGACTGCTGCAGTACAGAGTCCCGGACATTAACCAAATGAAGGAGAGATAAAGATGACCTTCTAGCCTCTTGGCTAGTAGGTGAGTGAAGAGGATGTTGGCCAGTTTGCTCTGGCTGTAGGCCTTGTTATTGTTGTAGCCCTTCTACTGTTGATGTCGTCCAGGTTGCCCAAGCTGTGGGCCATGGAAGACACGTTGATGATCTTGGATGGGGCTGATCTCTTGATCAGGTCAATCAATAAGTACATCAGCAGGAAGTGACCTAAAATGATGGTATGACAAGACCCTGTGAGGTGAATTAACTGACCGTGTATGTCTCCCTTTTTAGCTTTATGTATTTATGTATTCCTTTCTTTCTTTCTTTCTTTCTTTCTTTTTTTAAATCCCCATTACCTTCCACAAAGTGTATTCCTGGGGTCCACACGAAAAAACAAATACTGATCTACTCTCAAAAAAATAGAAAAAGACTAAATGTACTTAACTCTAGTTATTCTGTGCTATTGTATCCTTGTTATAGAAACAGGACCAGAGAGTACATTGACTTCCTGAAAATAGTTAATGGTGAGTGGGTACATTATCACTGACGTTAAAGAGAGTTAACATGTCATGACGTGTTCAATGATTAAGGGCGGACTTCTTTCCTCAACCTTGAAAGGGCCTTGCATTTCTGTAACTTACCTTTGCTATATATAATTTTATTAACAAACTAAAGTCCATTATTTTATTAACTTTGTACCCCGAAGTAATGCTTGAATTCGTACTTCCTTATTTTTGTCATTATTGTGTCGGGGTCGCTCAACATTTCAGATTATATGATCAGGGTAAATCATCAACAGTGGCCTAAGCACAAGTGAAATATTTGCATCTCCCTGGAAATGACATATTAATAACTTATTTCAGTGCTGACTGCTTTGTCCATATCTCTGCAAGCCATGATGATTCTGGCTCCTGTTAAAAAGTCAAATAAAAAGGTATTCTTGAAATCTGAATCTAAACTGACTGTATGGTTCCACCTAGTGTCACTGGACTAAACATAAATAATGTAATACATCAACAGGTACACTTTGTCATCAAGGGGTACATTTAAGCTGAAGACCAATAACTAAACATGTTATACTCCGTGTGATTAAATGATTAAATACCATTTTCCCAACATAGACTAAAGCACCGAGAGCATAAAAAGAACCCTGCGAGGATAGGGCAATCTTGGAGGACATGTTAGAAAAGTAAAGACGGTGGGCAGTGTAAGATAAACACAATAAAACGCTTTATCTCGGTGTCGCATAGCCTACCTCTCTTTGCCAGATCCAGAGCTGTCTCTTTGCCGATGCCAGTATTGGCTCCAGTGATGACAACTGTTTTATCATCGAGTCGCGCATCTGAGGACCATGTCCTCCGAAAAAAATTCTGATAAATTGAGTAAAATGATTCCATTTACAAATTGGTGGTTAATTTGCTGGAATTAATTACATTTACATTTAGTCTCTTAGCAGACGCTCTTATCCAGAGCGACTTACAGTAAGTACAGGGACTGTAGTCCCTGTGGAACTTTCAAATTCAGGGCTGTGACATCTATACTGGCATTGTCCTCAGAGTAGAAGACAGAAGGTACTATGGTTTTATACTTAATCATCAAAAGTACCTTGATTAGCCTTGCGGCTCCGGCTTCAGATTCTGTGTGGCCGATGTTGCCTTTCACAGAGCCAATGCGGAGTGTGTCTAAGCCAGGAGGTCTGGCTGTGGCGATTACTTTGGAGATGCTCCCTGCCTCTATAGGGTCCCCAACTGGGGTTCCAGTCCCATGTGCCTCTATGTACTGGACATTGGACAGGTCAGACGCAGAGTAGATTGTGCGCAGCAGCGCCTCCTGTTGGACCATGGACGGCTTGGTGATTGGAGTGACTGAGCGGCCATCTTGGTTGACGGCAGTTTTGCTGATGATGCCCCATATTTTGTCGCCGTCCTTGAGAGCCTGTATAATACAGTTAATGTGCGATATCACTTTTAACAATTTGTTCATTTAATGTGGCTCAAGTTTAAATAAGGATATTTTGCTTCTTTGATGACTGATTTTACATATAAAATACGTTACTTGTTTCAATGGCTTTAACAACACAATCCCACAGCCTTCACCCCTGCCGTAGCCATCTGCTCTGCTGGAGAAAGGTTTGCTGGTGCCTTCAGGTAATATCATCTTTGCTTTGCTGAGAGCAACAAAAAGCCTTGGGTCTATAATACAGCTGACACCCCTACACAGAGCCATCTCACAGTCACCTGATAAGAGGAAGCAAATAGAAGGCCTGTTACATTTACATTTAGCAGAAGCTCTTATCCAGATCGACTTACAGTAAGGATAGGGACATTCCCCCAAGGCAAGTAGGGTGAAGTGCCTTGCCCAAGGACACAACGTCATTTTTGCATGGCCGGGAATCGAACTGGCAACCTTCCGATTACTAGCCCGACTCCCTCACCGCTCAGCCATCTGACTCCTTGTTACAACTTTGATTTGTCTTGAATGATCAATTCAAGGTTATTGATGAATTTCCCTAAGCTACGTACACTGGATAGAATATGTACTTTAAGACCTACCTTGTTTTAATGCTTGACATCCTAAATGAATAGCAACCAGAGAAGATGAACAGGCACAGTCAATGGACACTGAGGGTCCAGTGAGATTGAACATGTAGGAGACTCGATTGGCTGCTATGCTCATAGCCATGCCAGTGCCTGTGTAGTGGTTGATATCATTTGGGCTTTTCTGTGCAGCGCAACCCTCATAATCTCGGTTCATAAGCCCTTCAAAGTAATGCAGACACAAGCAGTACATGAGGTGTGGCCTTACAAAAGCCTTACATTTTAAATGAATCCTTATTAAAGCTGGTAACTAATTATCACTTACCCACAAATACTCCTGTTCTGGTCCCACTTGCCTTTTCCATTGGCAGTCCAGCATTCTCTAAAGTTCCATATGTACACTCAAGAAGGAGTTTGTGCTGAGGGTCCATTTGTTCCACTTCAGTTTCTGTCATACCAAAGAATTTGTGATCAAATTCATTAAACCTGGGAATAGTAAAAAAAATAGTATATTTTTTTTTACAGATATACACTTAATTTGTTTCGTCATGTCAGAATTTAGTTTGCAAAATGCGTGTGAAATGCGTGCATTTACTGTTAATAATTAACACAACAGGTGCAATATACTACAGCATTTCTAGACCCCCCCCCCCCCCCCCAAAAGGTGGAAAATAAGACATTTGATATGCCAGTCTGTTAGCAAAACCTTTTACTCAGCATGTAAATGACTATTCAAATATTTTATATCCTTCAAGGGACAAGATAAGATAGGACATACCTGTCAATGAGAGCAGATTTTTGCGTGCGGGATGTTCCTGTTTTGTTGTCGTCTGGGTCATACCACTCGGACATGTCAAATCTTTCGTTTGGAATTGGCCCAGCACAGTTCCTCCCCTCCAACAGCACATTCCAGAAATGTTGAAGCCCCTCTCCTGTCAATAGCATCAACTCAACATTTAGAGCTATTTTATCGGAAGATATTGTATATGACAAATATAATTATGTACAAGTCTCTGATGCATAATAGCACGTAAAGCTAAAAGAAATGTGTACCTCCTGGAAAATTGCATCCCATTCCAATGACAGCGATTTCATCTTCAGTGTCCCCCAAATTCACCTCACAGTGAAATGCTGCTGAGGATCAACGCACAGACAGTGTTTTACCAATATGCATCAAAATATGTCATCTAAATATAAAAACAGTCAATCACAGGACTTGCTCTAAGTTTCAGACATTGAAGTTTGACCAAGAATTAATACAGTAAATAACCAATTCAACTGTATACTTTAGTTCCACTTATATCTTCATCTAACCTTTATTTGGAAACATATCAGATGCTTTAAGGTGCCTTGTAAATAAAAAACAAATGATCACAAAAAGTAATGTTTCACCTGTTTTAACTCAGGACAGGAAGAAGGAAGTAAGAAATTATATTTTGGTTAATGAGAACAATAAACAAAGGCATGACTTCACACTTTAGGTGCCATCATAAAGTCTTATCAGTCTTTGCTTTCTGCTCTTAAGATAAATGTAATTAATGTTTGGAGTAAAGGACCAGTCTCAGCATTTTGAGTATTGCTCATGTTTAGATTTGTTTAACAACAAAGGGGTTGGTAATTCCAACTAACTAACTAACTAACTAACTAACTAACTAACTAACTAACTAACAACTTGGGAATAAAATGTTCCCAGTACAAGATTTATATTTAGCACCCTTGAATACCTAGTGAAAAGTTATTCATAAATGTATACAACCTTTGGAACTTTAGTGACATATTCTTAGGGGGTCAGATGGCTGAGCGGTTAGGGAGTTGGGCTGTTAGTCAGAAGGTTGTTGGTTTGATTCCCGGCCGTGCCATTGCGTTGTGTCCTTGGGCAAGGCACTTCACCCTACTTGCCTCGGGGAGAATGTCCCCGTACTTACTGTAAGTTGCTCTGGATAAGAGCGTCTGCTAAATGACCAAATATGCAGCCGTCATGGAAACCTGGCTTGTGTTTGTTGATGTGTCTGTTTCACTAAGTGAGTCATAACTGATTAAGGTAGAAAGGATAGTCGACCTCATCACTTATAATTTGAAACTTGCTTGATAAGTCAAGCATCTAACAATATAAATAAATCTGTGTGATGACAGTATATTCTTTAATGGTGTCTATTAGGTACTTATAAAATATGATGACTTAAAGAAAAAAAGTTATTCATGGTCAAAGAACAGAAGAAAAAAAGTAAACTAAATTTGGCTTTGCCAATGTTAGCATGTACATTGATCGATTTGTTTAACTTCCTGGAACAATACTTTTATTTTATTGTTTCCTTGTACTATTTGGATTGCATTGCTCTGCGTTTAAGGCTTTGATGATCTCATTTTAATAATGAACTCTTGTTTGTATTTATTATAATGATTTGTTTCACATATTATTGGATTTCACCACTTTCTATATTCGGATGAAGGCACAAATGTTCTGGGATTTTTCCTTCCTGTTATAGAGTATCTTTACTTTCTTTTATTGTTCTTTGTTGTTGTGATAGCCAAAGCAATCAAACCTATTGCATATCATCTACTGAGTTTGCTGTGATCTGACCAGTTCTGCTGCAATGAAGTATCTACTGTATACAGTATATGGAGTTAGATTAGTTTCATAATTCAAACAAACAAACGTAAAACGATTCACAAATGTATTTCATGATTCACAAATAAATGTAACACGAGTTACAAATCGGAGAACACGAGTTACAAATCGGAGAACACGAGTTACAAATCCCTGCATTTGTGTGTGTGGATTTTTGGAACTTTCCTGACGCGCTTAGATTCACAAATGCATTTTTTCTCAAAGATATTCTCTGCAGCCTATCAGATGTCTCTTCCAATTTGAGTGAAAAATGCAATCCAGCCTGGCAAAGCAAAGCAATCACCAACTATTAGAAAGTAGTCAATATGAGGGATTACATGTCATTGATGTTGAGTTAGACAGTATTTTGAGTCCTAAAGTCTGTCATGCAATGTAGAACAAATAATCAAATCATATAAGACATTGAAACATAGACATAAAAAATATGAAATTGTATTTTACCATTTGAACAGACCCAAATACAGCCAGCTAAAAAAATGTCAAACTGTTAATATATAGCATTCCATACTGCATATTTAAGGTTGAAGAAGCAAGAAATTAATAGTTTTTTCATTTAATTGAGTAATCATACAAGAATAGATGATAAACATTAAAAGTATACAGTACTTACATTATAAATAACTTTAAGCTTGTAGATAATAGCGATTTATTAAAATAACGTAGTACACTTATAAATCTAAATAGAGTTTAGTTAAATAATGATTTCAAGTTGAAACTATTGCGTTCAGTAGTTTAAAATATTGCCTCTAATACAAAGACAGACTGTTTTATATTTTCAATCCAAAAGCGAAATCCTTTTTTTTTGTCCAGCAGGGATTCAGCACATTCCTTGTGTTAGTCATGATCAGTTTTACATGCAACATAATCTATCCCATGACTAATACAACAACTGGAATTTACATATTAAATGTTTATTTCATTTGTCTCATTGAACAGTTTTCCTCTTTTAATTATTGAATTGAGCATCAGTTTCAAACGCGTTGTTCACTTTTTCATTAGTGCTATACTTTTAAAGTATATTAACATTTAAATTAGGACTGCATTTACTGATACTTTTATTATTTGCATACATGTTAACTGGTGGGTTGGATGCATCAGACTGTCCAATGTCCTTCTTTTCATCACTGATTTGAATGCTACATTTTCCAAAGAAGCTTAGAAACACTGGTATAAAAGTAACACCATGTAAAGCCCCAAACAAAATGACCAGGAACATAATTTTAAAGAAGGTTCTGAAGATGTAGCTCTCAGATGCAGACAGAACCACTACTCCTAAAATAGTAGACAGAGCCCCCTGAATGATAGGATACCCCAACATAAAAACAGCCTCTATTAATTTCTCGTCAGCTGTGGGCTGTTTGCTTGTGACAAAGGCATAAGAAATGTGAGCAGAGAAGTCCACTGAGAACCCGATGCAGATGACAAGATTGATCATGGAGACAGAGTCTAGGTTAACATCCCATAAAGCCATGAAACCAGCAACTCCAACTATGACCGAAGCAATGGCAAAGGTCACCCATAGGGAACATATGGGACTGGGAATTAGCAGAAGAGAAATGACCAACATAGCAACAGTGGCCACAACAATGTTTTGGATGGTGTTAGTAACAATGACTGCATATTGATCAAAGAAAATGAAAGCAGGGTGGTAGACAACCAAGGCCTCAGGACAGGCTTGAGCTGTGTTTCTGAACTCATTCAGCATGTCCTTTTCATCAATGGCTGTCAGAATATCAACTGTCTGGATGAACATTCTGGAGGCATAAATATGCCCTTCAGTCACTGAAAAGTTCACATCCTGTCTAAAAGCTTGTGTGGCAGGTGAAAGATTGAAAAAATCTGTTAAATTATCAATGAAGGTTTTTTGGTCGTTAAGATTCAAACCTGTTGCATTTCCATATGTCAGATATTGATTTAGCCAAGATATAGTCATATTTTTGGCGACCAATGGTCGATTATCAATGGTTAGATCCTCAAATTTGTGAAGACAAGCATCAAGCTTGTCCTGGGAATTAACATCCCAGTATTGAAAGTTTGTGTTTGTCACAACAACCATCACATTTGGGCCGAATTCGGAGAAGTACTTTTCCTCGTCATCATAATAGCTACCCACATATGAGTCATCAGTTGCTAATTGTTTCAGATCGATGCCCTCTTTCATTTGGAAGCAGCCATAAATGCTTGCTGCCAAATACCCAGCATAGAGGAGCATTACAAACCCCTTGGTCAACTTCTTTGTCAGAAATGGCCCATAATAGTTCTTGAAAAAGTTGTTGATTGGCATTGGTTCTTCCTTCCCTGTGTCTTTATCATAGTAGCCCCCTTCACTACATGTGTTGTACTTGGCAGAGCTGGGTTCTGGTACCTTCATGCAAGTCAGCCAGTGCCTGTTGCTTTCCTCTCTGCGTCCGTTCAGTGCTAAGAACGCACCAAAGAAAGTGATGTTGTACAAGTAACAGAATACAACTGCAGTGCCAGTATACATACAGAAAGACTGCACAGAAGCAAAGGGAGTTAAGAGACCAATATAGAAAGCCAAGGCGTCGGTCAGTGTTGTGATGGTGATGGAAACTGCTGCATCTTTGTACGTCTCTGCCATACGGTCCTCTACTTTGTGGTTAACTTGAGACTTCTGCCAGCAAGAAATCATGATGAACATATCATCAACACCGATTCCTAAAGAAAAGAAAATACAGTATGCAAATGATTACAGCCTGTAATCTACATAAACACTGTCTTTTAAGATTGTTGCATTGTAACAGAGCAGAGGATCTCTCTTACCTCGTTTGGTGTGTCACAAGCGCAGTCTGTAAACTTACCCAGAATCAAAAACGGAGCACTTGCCACAGTCGTAGCGAAGGGCATCCCACAGTAGAGCAACAACCCAAAACTGGACACCACAGCCAAGCCTGCAGAGAGGACACCGAAGGTGGCCACCCACACCTTATTCCTCACACAGTCCAACCTAGAAACAACACACCTCTCTTTAGCTAAGAGTTCATCCATCAAACAATACTGTAAATAGTAAGTACAGCAGATAACAGCTCTTTAAAACTGCTTCAAGCTTTTAACATCATCATTTCTTTACCATTGTTTTTTCAATAATATTTTCATTATAGAGATAAGTTAGAGTGATTATAAAGTTGATGTGAGGTAGAATGAAGACAAGACATACCTTGTACATGACATGATAGAGAAAGTAATGGCGATGGTATACGTCACTGAGAACAAAGGGATGATGGAGTCTGTGCTCTTTTCAAATTCCTCTTCTCTTGATAGTGAAGTGAAATAAGAAGCTGACATCTACAATTGTCAAAGAGAGATAACACATTAGTGGTACATCCCACACACCTTTTCAAAACAACTTCTCAGAACAAATTTGGAAAAGATTTCACTCGCCAACTTCAAAAGTTATAATTTGTGAGATATGAGACATTAATAATGAGACATTATTCCAAAAAGAAATATCTTCAAAGTTCATATAAAAACAGATTTTGTATTGCTGCATTATAGCAGCACTGTTTTATTTGAATTCATGGTACTATATTTGTACAATCTTAAAAGTTCTTACCTCGTTATCTTCAATCTTTGAAATGTTGTTGATGAACTCTGTCAGCCACATTGTATTTACAGTCTGGTTCACATCATTTAAGAAATAAAATAGCCTGATAGCTTTTGCACTCTCAATTAGCTCTGACCCTGGTTTAAGTTTCACACCACCAATCTCGGAGGCAGTGAAAAAATCACCATTAAATGGGTATGTAATGTTTGTGCTCTCAGCATCAGCAGGAGTTTTAACAATGTCAAAAATTGAATTTGTCATACATTCTCCAGCAATCATAGCACAAATGTCATTGAAGCCAATTGTTGCTACTTTAATATCCTTAACAAGTTGGTCCATTTCAACAATCTTTGCAAAAACGTTGTTTGAGAACACATTTACTGTGTCACTAAAAATCAGAGAGGCAAAAGTCCCTTCAGTATACAATCTTAAGCGAGAGAATTCGCTGTCATTAGTTGGGAAGTTAGTTTTGATAATGACTCTCTCGTGTTTAGCAGGTCCATTCACGGGTGTAAACTGCTCTTCAATTCCATTTGCCTCTCTGTCTTTGAGGAAGTAGAATCCTCCTCCGAGACCGGCTGAGACGAACAGAGGAATAATAAAAAACCACCAGTGATGCCTTCCAACAAAATTGCCCAGTTTTCCAAAACCCTCTGATAAAGGCTTTTCAATGCAGTTTGTATTGCATTCAGGCATTTTCTTGTTAATTTAACTTCTCTATAAGAAATTAAGGTGTGGATTTGGGTGAACAACTTGCCTGCTCTGGATTCCCGTCAGGTGTGATAGCAGCCCCTTTCATACAGTGTGTTATTACTGTCTGTGGCAACAAGATAAGAAGTGCTCTCGACAGTAATAGTTGAACTATTAATATTTTCTGGAGTAATAAAATCTGCATCAGATGCAACAGTGAACAGTTATGTCACCGAACAGACAAATCACAGACAATACATTTATAAATAAATAAGAATACATTTATTGATGAAGGTTACGTCAATAACTCGCCAGGTCCCACAAGCAGATTTATATTGTTATTACATACAGTATATATGTACTCGTCTACAGGAACATGATGGAGAAAGTGTTTTGTCCGTCTCTTCATAAACGGAGTGAGTAAGTTCAGTTGAGTTCTGGATTTTAATTCGTATTTATCAATCTGCAGATTGGGAGAGAAAACCAGACCTCTGACAATAAATGACAACACAACACCAGGCTTAGGTCTCAATCATGTCTCTCTCCGCTCTGAAAGCCGGAGGACCATCTTTTATAGGGCAGTAATGACGTTACAACAGTCTCAGAGAAAGAGATTCACTGCTCCCAACACATGACAACTCTCAGACTAGAGCGTTCATAGTTGGAGTTCTCCTTGTAGTCATGACAAGGGACGTTTAGCCAGTACTTTCTCCTGACCCCGAACATCTATTAACCTGACACATAGACACAATTTACTCTTATTAATAGCAAGCTTACATGAGAATGTACTAACTAGTATCCAATGACTAGTTCTATTGATTAGTGAATAATGTAAGCACACAGGAAATCCCAATTTCTTCCACAAACAATACTCTTTGGTATGTGAGAGTAAGCTGCTCATTGTTATACCTCTGTGGAAAATGTTCTGTACTCATCCTCAACCATTTACAGAACAAAGTTCAAAGCCTGTGATTATGGTCCTAAAATATAAGATTTTCATTTGTATTTCATTTCTGCACAAAAGATTATGCAAATATTTATAATAATTTCAATATTGTCATGAGTGGTGGTTAAGTACAACTTAATATACGTATATACGGTATGATTTGATGTAATGAATGATTATTGAATAATATATGGATTTTTAAAGCTATGAATTATACAATAATTATAAGACCTTGCATAATTTTGCCAGACTTGTCCACAAATCAATAATTTCAACATTCGCCAAGGAATGTTCCTTGGGGAGGATCAATGATGCAATTAGTGATTTGGAATGTTCAGAATCACACGTGCGACGCTACGCTGTGGGGCGCGCTTTTCGTGTGGCTTCTTAAGCGGGCCCCACAGCGTAGCGTCGCACATGTGTGATTTTGTCAAGTCTTGGCAGTGCATTTCAGAATGGAACAACAATACATTGGTTAACACTGCGCAAAACAACTTGGATCATAGTCTACCATAAAATCATACGATTGCATGATGAGGATGGAATGAAAAAACGAATAAATGCTATAATTTGATGTGGAATCTCCACTTGGTTTGTGTAAACATGCACCATATATTTCAAAAGGTAGCATTTGGATGACGTTGACACACATCAATCCCAGTATATGGAGAGCATCTGACAGCTGAGATCCCACAGTTTCTGAGCCACGCTGTCGTCTGTGGCAGCCCTGGAGCAGGTGGCAGGTGCACAGTCACTGTGCGCAAGCACAGACAACACACAACATGAGGCCTCACAGTATTCCAGTAACTACAGCATCAACAGAGCAAATGTATAGGCTCTACAAAATAATAAATACTGTTATGATATGATTGCCAAATAACAATCTCTATTTGACCAGACACTGTGCAACAACAACATCATATCTCAAGTGCAACACTGTATATTTTTGCAGCTACACCACACAAAGCATTAATGTTTTAGGAGCTCAAGGGTAAATAGACTGCTGCAGTAGTCCTGGACATTAACCAAATGAAGGAGAGATCAAGATGACCTTCTAGCCTCTTGGCCAGTAGGTGGGTGAAGAGGATGTTGGCCAGTTTGCTCTGTCTGTAGGCCTTGTTGATGATCCTGGATGGGGCTGATCTCTTGATCAGGTCAATCAATAAGTACATTTACAGGAAGTGACCTAAAATTATGGTATGACAAGACCCTGTGAGGTGAATTAACTGACCGTGTATGTCTCCCTTTTTAGCTTTATGTATTTATGTATTCCTTTCTTTCTTTCTTTTTTATCCCCATTACCTTCCACAAAGTGTATTCCTGGGGTCCACACGAAAAAACAAATACTGATCTACTCTCAAAAAAATAAAAAAGACTAAATGTACTTAACTCTAGTTATTCTGTGCTATTGTATCCTTGTTATAGAAACAGGACCAGGAAGTAAATTGACTTCCAGTGACCTAAAATGATGGTATGACAGTTAACATGTTCAATGATTAAAGGCGGACTTCTTTCCTCAACCTTGAAAGGGCCTTGCATTTCTGTAACTTACCTTTGTTGTGTATTATCTTATTAACAAACTAAAGTCCATTATTTTATTAACTTTGTACTCTGAAGTAATGCTTGAATTTGTACTTCCTTATTTTTTCATTATCAATTCTGTAACTTACCTTTGTTATCTATTGTTATATACATTGACTAAAGTCCATTCATTTACTCCATTATAAAATGCTTGAAAGCTTTAGGATAACGTTTTTATTGCCGGAGCCTTCTACAACTTATTTTAGTGCTGACTCTGCTTTCTCCATATCGCTGCAAGCCATGATGATTCTGGCTCCTATTGACACACGATGAAGGAATAAAAAGGTATTCTTGAAATCTGAATCTAAACTGACTGTATGGTTCCACCTAGTGTCACTGTCACGGGATGGTATAAACATAGATAATAAAACCAACACGTAGGCCTACACTTTGTCATCAAGGGGAACATTTAAGCTGAAGACCAATAACTAAACATGCTATACTCCGTGTGATTAAATGATTAAATACCATACACAACTGTTTTATCATCGAGTCGCGCATCTGAGGACCATAGCCTCCGAAAAATGTTTCTAATGAATTGAGTAAAATTATTTCATTGCCAATTGGTGGTCAATTTGCAGGAGTTAGACTACAAGCAAGTGAGAAGTGAGACCCTGGTTCTTTTAGCGAGAAAGACAATACTGTTATACAAAACAGACATGACTCCAACACTTGCCAACGATTTTTTTTTTTACAAACATTAATTCATGTTTTCAGGCGTTTTGCAAAAGAAATCTAACGTTTTTTAACGTTAGCCAACTCTGATATTTTATAGTCCGCTCAGCTCATAGTATAGAACAAACACCGGCTTTCCCTTGGCTGAGCTATTATCCCGAAAGCTAACGTTATTGCTAGCAAGATTAAAAGGCAATAACATTGTGTACGGTTGACAAACAGTAATTATAATTTTACAGTATGTTTAACAACAAGACTAGGCAGCTATCGAGCCATGTCATTGTCCCCAAATAAAATCAAGATTTTTAAGAAGAAAATAATCGGCCATGTGTAGAGTTGCTGCTACTGTCGTGTTGGCTGCAGCCTGTAACTAGATTGACTAGCGAGGTGAATAGCGAATGGGATGAGATGAGCGGTTACGTGACACTGACACACTACATTCAGAAAAGTAAAATTTTTCTGGTTGAATAGGTTAAAATAAATATTCAAGTCACTCATTGTTGTAAATACAAGTTAGCTTGTTAAAGTATTTCAAAATTGTAAATGGAGGCTTTGACTCCGTCCCCGTTGTTATGGTTACTTATTTCAGACACTTTGTACAGGCTCATATACTATGTAGCCAGCGGAATAATTTAGAACAGTGAAAAGACAGTTTTGCTGTAATGACGTAGTAGGTGTCCGTTATCACCCGATAATGGACACTCCTGCAGCCAATCAGAATCGAGTATTCACCCAGACCATGGTATATATTTATTGGTATATATATGGTCATATTGGACACCTCGTCGGGCATTATCCCTTACATATGTAACTAATGTTCCAAATAAGTTATCAGTGCAGATACGTAGGTTGTAAAACTTTCTAAATAACTTTTCACTGGGTATTCAAGTGTGCTCAATATAAATCTTGTACTGGGGACATTTTATTCCCCTGTGGTTAATTAGTTAATTAGTTAGTTAGTTGGAAATATTGACCCTTTTGTTATGAAACAAATCTTAACATGAGCATGGATACAGGCTCGAAATGCTGAGACTGGTCCTTTACTCCACACATCAATTACATTTATCTTGAGAGCAGAAAATCAAATACTGTGATAAGAGTTTATGACGGCACCTAAAGTGTGAAGTCATGCCTTTGTTTATTGTTCTCATTTAGCACAAATAATGTATTACTTCCTTCTTCCTGTCTTGGGTTAAAATAGGTGAAACATGTGTCTGTACTTTTTGTGATACAGGAATAATTTGTTAATCATTTACAAGGCACCTTAAAGCATCTGATAGGTTTCTAATCAAAGGCTAGACGAATATATAAAGACAGAAAATGCTGTCAGTACTGACCCAGGATTCACTGCAGACAAGGTGGGACTAAAGTATACTGTTGAATTGGTTATTGACTGTATTAATTCTTGGTTAAACTTCAATGTCTGAAACTTAGAGCAAGTCCTGTGATTGACTGTTCTTTTATTTAGATGACATATTTTGATGCATATTGGTAAAACACTGTCTGTGCGTTGATCCTCAGCAGCATTTCACTGTGAGGTGAATATGGGGGACACTGAAGATGAAATCGCTGTCATTGGCATGGGATGCAATTTTCCAGGAGGTACACATTTCTTTTAGCTTTACATAATATTATGTATCAGAGACTTGTACATAATTATATTTGTCATGTAAAATATATTCCGATAAGATAGCTATTTACTAAATGTTGAGTTGATGCTTTTGACAGGAGAGGGGCTTCAACATTTCTGGAATGTGCTGTTGGAGGGGAGGAACTGTGCTGTGCCAATTCCAAACGAAAGATTTGACATTTCCGAATGGTATGATCCAGACGACAACAAAACAGGAACATCCCGCACGCAAAAAGCTGCTCTCATTGACGGGTTTGTCCTATCTTATCTTGTCCGTTGAAGGATATAAAATATTTGAATAGTCATTTACATGCTGAGTAAAAGGTTTTGCTAACAGACTAGCACATCAAATGTCTTACTTTCCACCTTCTCCACCTGTTGTGTTAATAATTAACAGTAAATGCACGCATTTCACACGCATTTTGCAAACTAAATTCTGACATGACGAAACAAATTAAGTGTATATCTGTGAATTTTTTGTGTGTTTTTTTTACTATTCCCAGGTTTAATGAATTTGATCACAAATTCTTCGGTATGACAGAAACTGAAGTGGAACAAATGGACCCTCAGCACAAACTCCTTCTTGAGTGTACATATAGAACTTTAGAGAATGCTGGACTGCCAATGGAAAAGGCAAGTGGGACCAGAACAGGAGTATTTGTGGGTAAGTGATAATTAGTTACCAGCTTTAATAAGGATTCATTTAAAATGTAAGGCTTTTGTAAGGCCACACCTCATGTACTGCTTGTGTCTGCATTACTTTGAAGGGCTTATGAACCGAGATTATGAGAGTTGCGCTGCACAGAAAAGCCCAAATGATATCAACCACTACACAGGCACTGGCATGGCGATGAGCATAGCAGCCAATCGAGTCTCCTACATGTTCAATCTCACTGGACCCTCACTGTCCATTGACTGTGCCTGTTCATCTTCTCTGGTTGCTATTCATTTAGGATGTCAAGCATTAAAACAAGGTAGGTCTTAAAGTACATATTATATCCAGTGTACGTAGCCTAGGGAAATTCATCAATAACCTTGAATTGACAAGACAAGTCAAAGTTGTAACAGGCCTTCTATTTGCTTCCTCTTATCAGGTGACTGTGAGATGGCTCTGTGCGGGGGTGTCAGCTGTATTATAGACCCAAGGCTTTTTGTTGCTCTCAGCAAAGCAAAGATGATCTCACCTGAAGGCACCAGCAAACCTTTCTCCAGCAGAGCAGATGGCTACGGCAGGGGTGAAGGCTGTGGGATTGTGTTGTTAAAGCCATTGAAACAAGTAACATATTTTATATGTAAAATCAGTCATCAAAGAAGCAAAATATCCTTATTTAAACTTGAGCCACATTAAATGAACAAATTGTTAAAAGTGAGTCGCACATTAACTGTATTATACAGGCTCTCAAGGACGGCGACAAAATATGGGGCATCATCAGCAAAACTGCTGTCAACCAAGATGGCCGCTCGGTCACTCCAATCACCAAGCCGTCCATGGTCCAACAGGAGGCGCTGCTGCGCACAATCTACTCTGCGTCTGACCTGTCCAATGTCCAGTACATCGAGGCGCATGGGACTGGAACCCCAGTTGGGGACCCTATAGAGGCAGGGAGCATCTCCAAAGTCATCGCCACAGCCAGATCTCCTGGCTCAGACACACTCCGCATCGGCTCTGTGAAAGGCAACATCGGCCACACAGAATCTGCAGCCGGAGCCGCAGGGCTAATCAAGGTACTTTTGATGATGAAGTATAAAACTATAGTACCTTCTGTCTTCTACTCTGAGGACAATGCCAGTATAGATGTCAAAGCCCTGAATTTGAAAGTTCCAACCACACCAGAAAAGTGGTCACATTCTGTTATGCTTGCAGGAATAAATAACTTTGGTTTTGGTGGAACAAATGCACATGCTATTGTCAAACAATACAAGCAGACTCGTACTCCTAAACAGAGCGGTATGAAATCTCACAAGTGCTTTGTCATATCCGCAAGTTCCATCAAGTCGATTGATATGATGATGGAGGACACAATTCAGCAGATAGATGCAAACAGCGAATTTGACCTGGAAAGTCTCGTCTACACATCTGCGTGTAGGAGAAGCCACTTGAAACACAGGTACAGGAGGGCTTTCATGACCTCCACTCTGGCTGATCTGAAAAATCAACTGAAATCGACGGCAAATAAAAACATTGCCCTCTCAAATTCAGATCCAAGGTTAGTGTTTGTATTTTGTGGAAATGGTGTGACCTACCAAGGCATGTGCAAACAGCTTCTGAGAGAGGAACCTGTGTTCAGAGAGAAGGTCAGGGAAGTTGAGAGCCTTTTCCAAAAGTTCAATAACATGGCGATCTTAGAAAGATTGGAGGTTGAGTCTGAGGCTGATGACTTTTCAAAACCAGAGGTTGTCCAGCCTCTGCTCTTCGCCGTTCAGGTTGGCATCGCCAGTCTCCTGAAGCACTGGGGCGTCCAACCTGATGCTGTTCTTGGGCACTCTGTTGGAGAGGTTGCTGCCGCCCACTGTTCTGGCCTCTTGTCTCTTGAGGATGCTGTGAAGGTGATTTATCACCGAAGCATCTTACAGGGTATGGTCACAGGTGGAAAAATGCTTGTGATTAGCAACATGGCAGTGTCGGAAATCTTGAAGATGCTTCCAGATTACTCTGGAAAGATTTGCATGGCTGCATACAACAGCCCACAGTCTTGCACCCTTTCCGGTGATGCAGATTCTATTAAGAGTCTCCACTGGAAGTTAAGCATATCAGACAAGAGTAAAACTCTGTTCCTCCATATCCTGGACGTTCCCGTCGCTTACCACAGCCATATGATGGACCCCATCCTAACCCAAATAGAGGACAGGGTTGGCTCTTTGAAGGTGAATGAGACAGAGACAAAGTTGTTCTCAACAGTGACAGGGAAGGAGGTGGAACAAGCAGACTTCACGACAGGGAAGTACTGGGCCAGGAACATCCGAGAACCTGTTGCTTTTGAGCAGGCGGTGAGGTCAGCAGCCGACCAAAAGAAGAATGTGGTCTTTGTAGAGATAGGCCCCCGAAGGGCTTTACAGAGGAACATTATGGAGACTCTCGGAAAGGACATCACAGTCATCTCTTCTGTGCAACCAGATAAAGATCATGAGACAATGCTGTCTGTCGTCTCCAAACTGTTTGAGCTTGGAGTCAGTGTCGATTGGGACCAGTTCTACAAGGGGTGTGAGACTTTACCAACACCTTTCCCAAGGTATAGGTTTGATAGCAAAAAGGGAGAGTACATCAATGGAAAAATGCAGAAAGGGACGTCCAGTAATCATAAAGCGCTAAGCCAGACCAGTGACGGCAATGGCTTCACCTGTGATCTGTCGTCACCATCTTTATCTTACCTCCTGGAACATAAGCACAATGATGTCCCTATCTTGCCAGGCGCCTTCTATGCTGATCTGGGTTTAACTGTTGCCCTGGAAAGTGTCAAACCAAAGGTTCCACTTAATACACTGCAACTCAGCATTGACTTTCTGAGCCCGTTCATTCTCACACAGAATGCACCCGAGATTCAAGTGCACGTCGAGCCTGATGAAGGTACAACACATTTCAAAATGCAGTCTTCTACTGCAACCTATGCATCGGGCACTGTTGTGTGCAAGCGAGAGAGACTGATTGAGGAGCAGAACATTTCCTTGAGCTCCATCTACAAGAGATGCAAGCTACTGATTACTTCTGAGAAGCTTTACTCTGACCTGAACTCGACTGGATTTCAGTATGGTAATGTTTTCCAAAACAAGGGGGATATACACTATGGGGAAGAATTTGGGGAGGCTATTTCAGTTGTCACTGTTTCTGAGGAGTTGCTGCCTCAATTGCATGACTATTGCATTCATCCCGTAGTGTTAGACTACATGATGCAACTTTTTCCTATTGTTTCCGATGTATTTGATGGAAGGCCGGGGTTCCCAGCCAGAATTGGAAGCTTGACTGTAAATGAACCCCTGCAAGATGAGATGATCATCTATCTGAGAGCCACTAAAGTTGAGGATCATCAGTTTGAGGTGTGTGGCTGCTTCGCTGACAAAGAGGGCAGGGTGTTGGTTGAGCTTCGGGATGTGTTGATCAAGTATCTTGGGAGCCACGATGCTGTACTTAAGGAGTACTTCTACCACAATGAATTCCGTGTCGTCTCTGAAGACATTGCATCTTCTCATGGTCGCAAAGCCTTGGTTTTCTCTGACCAGTTAGGAATATCTAGGTCTTTGCAACAGCACTTGAGTTCCAAATCTAGATACATCCCCTTTACACATGCTAAGGATATCCTGAGCCATGGATTTGCCACACTCTTGGCCAACCTCAAGATTAAAGACATAAAGAAGAACTTTGAGGAGGTTTTGTTTGTGTGGGGTGACGTGGACCTCACAGCTCATACATCTGAGAGTGTTCTGGATAACATGGTGAACTGCTGTGAGACGTTCCGACAGGTCATCCTGGAACTTAGAGACACACGTTTCACAAATTCCATCAGAGCAATAACCTATCGCTCAGCAGAAACCACAGTTGACCACATCAGCTCAGGCTTTGCCCTGTCTGGCATGATTAGGTCATGTGCTGCAGAGATGGATGAGCTCTCGTTTCAGTGGATTGACATCAACTCCATGTCCACTGACGACATCCAAGCTCTGTCACACATTTTAAGATCATATCCATGCCGCAAGTACCCTGAGTTGGTGGTGAAAAACGGGTTGGTTTTCAAACCTAACATTGTTCACACTCTCCTTGAAAAAACGGAGAGCTCAAGCTCTGAAAGGAAAGTCTGCTCAACAACTGAGCCCTGCACATTTCAGACTACTGACCCATACAGAATGACTACCTTGTCTGCCATTCCCTCTGACTTGGAGAATCAGTACATTCACGATAAGACTGTTGAGATTCAGCTCAACAAGATGTGCGTTCACTCCTCTGATTACTTCCCCGTCAGCATCTCTGACCTGAACTTTGGCCAGACACTCTACTGGAGCAAACATGATGCTCAGAGCCACAATGTTCTGGCTCTAGACTTCAATGGTACTGTCTCTGCTGTAGGGAAGGGTGTACGCAAACTGAAAGTGGGAGATCAAGTTGTCTCTTGTTATCCAGTTGTGGCATCCACAATGATGATTGTTCCTGACGAGGTTTGCTACAAGACAAAGAGATTTCCATTTCTAAAAGAGACACCATGTGTTTCTTACTTTGTGTTGGCATGGGAGATCATGAACAGAGCATTGCCCAAAGTAAAAGAACAAAAGAAAACTTTGGGAATCGTGACTTCTATTCGTGACTCAGCTCTACTGAAGGTCCTGTCTCTGACAGCAAGCAAATCTGGATGGGGTATTCATGTAGGAGGACAATCCAATGGTGTTTTTGTAGATGTTGATGCAATAGATGCATTTGTCCTCCTACCCCCATTTGATGAGCCTTTGGTTGCAAAAGCTGTCAATTTTCCTGGAGTGAAGCATGTTGTCATTGTCGGTGAATCCCACACCAACAGCTTGCTCACCCACACAGTTGTCAGAAGTGAAAAGGATAGCATTCGCACACAGAACATCCTGATGACTAGCATCTTACAGAACGGGTCACTCAGAGCACAGATGCCACATGTCTATCGTTGGCTCAAGTCTTTGCACTTAGACAGGAGAGCATTTGTTCTTGACAGCTTCACTTTTCAGAGACAGACGTCCGTAAGCATTGAGTTCCTTCCTTTGGACGATCAAGATTCCTACTTCAACTCCAGGATGGTTCCTGTGGTGGCACTGGGCAAAGAGGGCTCCAGAAGCGCACTTTCCAATATTCCCTTGCAACAGAAACCCACCCAGCTTTTCCAAAAAAGAGCAGTATACATTGTTGCAGGTGGTCTCACTGGGCTGGGCTTTGAAACAGTCAGGTTCATTTCCAAGAAAGGGGGAGGGCATGTTGTCATTTTCTCCAGACGTAATCCCTCACCAGACATGCAGGTGGACATAAACAATGTGGAGAAAGAGACCGGTTCCTGCATCGTTTGCATCAAGTGTGATGTCTCTGTCTCTGAGGATGTGCACAATGCAATTGGTCAGATTGGCCAGAAATTCCCCTCCTGTCCAATCAGAGGGGTTTTCCACAGTGCCGTTGTCCTGCATGATGGTTTGATTGAAGCCCTTGACAAATCTCTCTTTGAGAAAGTAATGAAGCCAAAAGTGAATGGGGCTCTAAATCTGCACCATGCAACAGAACACTGCAAGTTAGATTACTTTGTGTGCTACTCTTCCATTGCTGCCTTTCTTGGCAACGCCGCCCAAGTTAACTACAGTGCAGCAAACACGTTCCTGGACACATTCTGTCAGTATAGACGGAACATTGGACTTGCTGGGCAGTCCATCAACTGGGGGGCTTTGAACCTTGGTCTTCTGCTGAACAAAGACCATTTGCATAGGTTCCTTGAAGCTAAGGGGCTGATGGTGATGGATGTGGCAGAGATACGCGAAGGTTTAGAGCAAGCTTTACTGCTAAACAAACCCCAACAGGCAGTGTGTAGGTTTCACTTCAAAAACATTAGCAACAATGTTCTCTCTCAAAACGCTGCACTTAAGGTCCGTCTGATTGATGTAGTGGAGGAAACACTCCGCAAAACTCAACTGTCAGACTCAAGAGCAGATACAACTGTTTCCTTATCTTCTCCTGCTGAATATATCAAATCTCTCCTCAGTGAAACACTGGGTGTCGACAAGAACGAGCTACAGGAAGAGTCCACCCTCTTTGCCTTGGGCCTTGACTCAATGCTTGCTATGACTCTGCAAAATCGCATATTTCAAGAGAGGGGTGTGAACTTGCCCCTGGTTAAAATCTTAGACCCAGATGCTTCACTGTCTACATTGATAGCAGTTCTGGGGGAAGGCAGAGAGGCTAAGGACGAGGATAAGGGTGATGATGAGGAAGCAGTCCTCAATGCAAGGCTGTAAGCCTCTCTGATGCATATTTTCAACATGAAAGCATAATCACATTACATGGGAAATAGCATTATTTCATTGCAGGAAGCAATTGTTTTATCAAGAAGAACATATTTTACTTTGCATGGTTATAATCATAAACTGAAACTGATATTGAAAAAGAAACAGAAAATGTAGTTGTCAACTGATATTTTAATAAAAAGGATAATAATGAAAAAAACTTAAACTAAATAATAACTGCAATGCAAAGATACAAATCCAACTAATTGGCTTTTTCTTTCTTTTTTATCAAACAAGATGAAACAAATTCATCCCTAAACTAAAACCAAACTGCAACTTAATAATCTTGCTACTTGGTAAAGATCATATTATCAATAGCATGTCACTGGATGTGCAAAATGCATCCCAGAGCAGGATTTAATGATATTCAGGCATCATAAAATTAGAAGCCAAAGGTTACAGGTATACTGTAATGTGTACAATAAGGATGCTCTAAATTCTCATAGCATTATTGCATGTGATTACTAATTTAATGTAACTGTTATTCTTTATTCTGTAATTTTGTCCAAAATGTATGACATTGTCTTACTAGTTTAATAACATACAATGCAATGCACATGCTTTATTGTTTGTGAATGTTGTCAATATGCAGATGAACATTGGTGTATAGCATACAGTAGATCATAGTCACATTCCATTAAACTAGTCACTATGAAATAAACTAAAATAACGGACATTCAAAATGTTGATGTTGTGTTTAACTTGTGTCAAGAATTTATTTAGGTGTAGCCTACACAGGAGCTTCACTATGTAGGCCTAATTAAAGGCCATCTTAGTTTGCATACAATTTTCAATAAAACTTAATGTGTACACTGTTGAAACAGATCTCCCTGGAATGTGTAAATAGTGTGGAAGGGATAGAAATGCATTGCCAAATTGCCCAAAAAATAATTATTGGACTCCTATCTTCATTTTACCATCATAATTGGATCACATACTTTGTTGAATGGGCTGCCGTGCTCAATAATGCTCGCATTGATGATTTTGTCAGTCCCAACCCTGTTCTCTCCTCATCATAATGGTTGACTTGAGGAAGAGAATCGACGATGCCTCATCGTGAGTAGGCCTAAATAAATGATAACTGGGGAAAACACATAAGATTCAGGGTGTGACATCTATACCAGTAATATAGCTCTGTAGTTGTCATCTGTGATAAATCCTTAGTAAGTTTAATATTACAGAAGAGTGTTTCAAAATACTGTAATTGCACACTATGTAACCAGGATTATAGACTCATTATTAATTAATGATGACACAAACATCATAAGCCTTAAATAAATACCAAAGAAAAACAGTGAACAAAGTTTTTAAATGCATGATTTTTTTATTACATCATTATAAAACGTGATCAAATAACTGTTAAAATGTTTTCAGAAGTGCAATATATGCAAAAATTATAATCATTGTCATAATTATTAATACATAAATTTACATTTACATGTATTCATTTATCAGACGCTTTTATCCAAAGCGACTTCCAAGAGAGAGCTTTACAATAGTGCATAGGTCGATGATCATAAACAATAACATAGCCCCAAAAACATTGCGGGTAGTCAAAACATGAAGTATACATTGTGAAAATCAAAAAAGTGCCAATGGGAAGAATCATAAGAGCAAGTAGTTAAACAAATTACAATTAAACAACATGAACCTCAAAAGTGCAAGAGTGTACCTGTAAGAAAGCAAGCAACAATAATATAATTCACAGCGAGTACTAAATCAACATATTTCTTAAACAAAACACAATTTAACAAGTTTCAAAATGTCAACATCATTTTCTTATGGAAACCAGAAGCACAAATATAATAAATGCACTGTTACATAGTAAGTGGGAAGGTCTGTAAAGGTGAACTATTGCACTAGGAGTAACATCTTTCCTGTAATAGTAAGACAGAGAAGAGATCCACATACTGTTCTTTAACTATTTTGGTGTTCTCAAAGAGTAGGGGATCTAAGCATTGCACGGATGATCTATATTAGTAACAGTCAGGATCAAATGTATAATTCACCCTTTCACTAGTTCAGTCAAGACACTCATGTATTAGATTTGACCATTTATCGATAACTATGACATGGAAATAGGTTTGACTTTGGCGAAGTGGATGATCTAAGGGAAGCGCTCCCTGCCTCCTTGATGGGAGGGAGCAATAGAGATATTGTAGGTGTAGTAATGAGCGGATGACGTGCGCTGCCCGAGTGCCATGTCTGAACTAGCTTCGGTCATTAGTGTGAGTTGAAACATTTAAACTAGAACTGGATCGACTGAAACTCATCTGATTTGCATACACGTTAACTGGTGGGTTGGATGCATCAGACTGATCAATGTCCTTCTTTTCATCACTGACTTGAATGCTACATTTTCCAAAGAAGCTTAGAAACACTGGTATAAAAGTCACACCATGTAAAGCCCCAAAGAAAATGACCAGGAACATTATTTTAAAGAAGGTTCTGAAGATGTAGCTCTCAGATGCAGACAGAACCACTACTCCTAAAATAGTAGACAGAGCCCCCTGAATTATAGGATACCCCAAGTTAAAAACAGCCTCTATTAATTTGTCATCAGCTGTGGGCTGTTTGCTTGTGACAAAGGCATAAGAAATGTGAGCAGAGAAGTCCACTGAGAACCCGATGCAGATGACAAGATTGATCATGGAGACAGAGTCTAGGTTAACATCCCATAAAGCCATGAAACCAGCAACTCCAACTATGACCGAAGCAATGGCAAAGGTCACCCATAGGGAACATATGGGACTGGGAATTAGCAGAAGAGAGATGACCAGCATAGCAACAGTGGCCACAACAATGTTTTGGATGGTGTTAGTAACAATGACTGCATATTGATCAAAGAAAATGAAAGCAGGGTGGTAGACAACCAAGGCCTCAGGACAGGCTTGAGCTGTGTTTCTGAACTCATTCAGCAAGTCCTTTTCATCAATGGCTGTCAGAATATCAACTGTCTGGACGAACATTCTGGAGGCATAAATATGCCCTTCAGCCACTGAAAAGTTCACATCCTGTCTAAAAGCTTGTGTGGCAGGTGAAAGACTGAAAAAATCTGTTAAATTATCAATGAAGGTTTTTTGGTCGTTAAGATTCAAACCTGTTGCATTTCCATATGTCAGATATTGATTTAGCCAAGATATAGTCATATTTTTGGCGACCAATGGTCGATTATCAATGGTTAGATCCTCAAATTTGTGAAGACAAGCATCAAGCTTGTCCTGGGAATTAACATCCCAGTATTGAAAGTTTGTGTTTGTCACAACAACCATCACATTTGGGCCGAATTTGGAGAAGTACTTTTCCTCGTCATCATAATAGCTACCCACATATGAGTCATCAGTTGCTAATTGTTTCAGATCGATGCCCTCTTTCATTTGGAAGCAGCCATAAATGCTTGCTGCCAAATACCCAGCATAGAGGAGCATTACAAACCCCTTGGTCAACTTCTTTGTCAGAAATGGCCCATAATAGTTCTTGAAAAAGTTGTTGATTGGCATTGGTTCTTCCTTCCCTGTGTCTTTATCATAGTAGCCCCCTTCACTACATGTGTTGTACTTGGCAGAGCTGGGTTCTGGTACCTTCATGCAAGTCAGCCAGTGCCTGTTGCTTTCCTCTCTGCGTCCGTTCAGTGCTAAGAACGCACCAAAGAAAGTGATGTTGTACAAGTAACAGAATACAACTGCAGTGCCAGTATACATACAGAAAGACTGCACAGAAGCAAAGGGAGTTAAGAGACCAATATAGAAAGCCAAGGCGTCGGTCAGTGTTGTGATGGTGATGGAAACTGCTGCATCTTTGTACGTCTCTGCCATACGGTCCTCTACTCTGTGGTTAACTTGAGACTTCTGCCAGCAAGAAATCATGATGAACATATCATCAACACCGATTCCTAAAGAAAAGAAAATACAGTATGCAAATTATTACAGTATGTAATCTACATAAACTCTGTCTTTTAAGATTGTTGCATTGTAACAGAGCACAGGATCTCTCTTAACACGTTTGGTGTGTCACAAGCGCAGTCTGTAAACTTACCCAGAATCAAAAACGGAGCCGTTGCCACAGTCATAGCGAAGGGCATCCCACAGTAGAGCAATAACCCAAAACTGGACACCACAGCCAAGCCTGCAGAGAGGACGCCGAAGGTGGCCACCCACACCTTATTCCTCACACAGTCCAACCTAGAAACAACACACCTCTCTTTAGCTAAGAGTTCATCCATCAAACAATACTGTAAATAGTAAGTACAGCAGATAACAGCTCTTTAAAACTGCTTCAAGCTTTTAACGTCATCATTTCTTTACCATTGTTTTTTCAAGAATATTTTCATTATATAAGATAAGTAAGAGTGATTATGAAGTTTATGTGAGGTAGAATGAAGACAAGACATACCTCATACATGACACGATAGAGAAAGTAATGGCGATGGTATACGTCACTGAGAACAAAGGGATGATGGAGTCTGTGCTCTTTTCAAATTCCTCTTCTCTTGATAGTGAAGTGAAATAAGAAGCTGACATCTACAATTGTCAAAGAGAGATAACACATTAGTGGTACATCCCACACACCTTTTCAAAACAACTTCTCAGAACAAATTTGGAAAAGATTTCACTCGCCAACTTCAAAAGTTATAATTTGTGAGATATGAGACTGGCATTATTCCCCCCAAAAATATCTTCAAAGTTCATATAAAAACTGATTTTGTATTGCTGCATTATAGCAGCACTGTTTTCTTTGAATTCATGGTACTATATTTGTACAATCTTAAAAGTTCTTACCTCGTTATCTTCAATCTTTGAAATGTTGTTGATGAACTCTGTCAGCCACATTGTATTTACAGTCTGGTTCACATCATTTAAGAAATAAAATAGCCTGATAGCTTTTGCACTCTCAATTAGCTCTGACCCTGGTTTAAGTTTCACACCACCAATCTCGGAGGCAGTGAAAAAATCACCATTAAATGGGTATGTAATGTTTATGCTCTCAGCATCAGCAGGAGTTTTAACAATGTCAAAAATTGAATTTGTCATACATTCTCCAGCAATCATAGCACAAATGTCATTGAAGCCAATTGTTGCTACTTTAATATCCTTAACAAGTTGGTCCATTTCAACAATCTTTGCAAAAACGTTGTTTGAGAGCACATTTACTGTGTCACTCAAAATCAGAGAGGCAAAAGTCCCTTCAGTATACAGTCTCAAGCGAGAGAATTCGCTGTCATTAGTTGGGAAGTTAGTTTTGACAATGACTTTCTCGTGTTTAGCAGGTCCATTCACGGGTGTAAACTGCTCTTCAATTCCATTTGCCTCTCTGTCTTTGAGGAAGTAGAATCCTCCTCCGAGACCGGCTGAGATGAACAGAGGAATAATAAAAAACCACCAGTGATGCCTTCCAACAAAGTTGCCCAGTTTTCCAAAACCCTCTGATAAAGGCTTTTCAATGCAGTTTGTATTGCATTCAGGCATTTTCTTGTTAACTTAACTTCTCTATAAGAAATTAAGGTGTGGTTCGAAATGAACCACTTGCCTGCTCTGGCTTCCCTTCAGGTGTGATAGCAGCCCCTGTTATACAGTGTGCTATTACTGTCTGTGGCAACAAGATAAGCCTCCTGAGAAGTGCTCTCTACAGTAATAGTTGAACTATTAATATTCTGTAATAAAATCTGCATCAAATGCAACAGTGATGTCACCGAACAGACAAATCACCCACAATACATTTATAAATAAATAAGAATACATTTATTGATGAAGGTTACGAGCAATAACTTGTCAGGTCCAACAAGAAAATGTATATTGTTATTACATACAGTATATATATGGGGAGTCAGGTGGCTGAGCGGTGAGGGAGTCGGACTAGTAATCCGAAGGTTGCCAGTTCGATTCCCGGTCATGCCAACTGACGTTGTGTCCTTGGGCAAGGCACTTCACCCTACTTGCCTCGGGGTAATGTCCCTGTACTTACTATAAGTCGCTCTGGATAAGAGCGTCTGCTAAATGACTAAATGTAATGTAAATATATGTACTTGTCTACAGCAACAATAATCTTTGGAGTGAGAGTAAGCTGCTCAATGTTATACTTCTGTGGAAAATGTTCTGTACTCTTTCCCAACCAATTACAGAACAAAGTTCAAAGCCTGGGATTATGGTGCAAAAAATATACGTTTTTTATTTGTATTTAATTTCTGCACAAAATATTATGCAAATATTTATAATAATTGCAATATTGTCATGAGTGGTGGTTTAGTACAACTAAATATCCGTCTGTCCGTCCGTCATCTTCCGCTTATCCGGGGGTCGGGTCGCGGGGGCAGCAACCTAAGCAGGGAGGCCCAGACTTCCCTCTCCCCGGCCACTTCCACCAGCTCTTCCTGGGGGACCCTGAGGCGTTCCCAGGCCAGCCGAGAGACATAGTCCCTCCAGCGTGTCCTGGGTCTTCCCCGGGGCCTCTTCCCAATGGGACGTGCCCAGAACACCTCACCAGGGAGGCGTCCAGGAGGCATCCTTATCAGATGCCAGAGCCACCTCAACTGGCCCCTCTCGACGCGGAGGAGCAGTGGTTCTACTCTGAGCCCCTCCCGGATGACCGAGCTTCTCACCTAAGGGAGAGCCTGGACACCCTGCGGAGAAAACTCATTTCGGCCGCATTTCGACAACTAAATATAAAATACATATTTGCTTTGATGTAATAAATGATTATTGAATAATATATGGATTTTTAAAGCTATGAATTATACAATAAGTATAACCCCTTGCATCATTTTGCCAAACCTGTCCACAAATCACTAATTGCATCATTGATCCTCCCCAAGGAATGTATATACATACTTCAGACACATAGAAAATACAAGAAGCTACTTTCAGGCATGGCACTTCAGAATGGAACAACAATACATGAGTTAACAACTACCATAAAATCATATACGATTGCATGATGAGGATGGAATGAAAAAACTAATAAATGCTATAATTGTATGTGGAATCTCCACTTGGTCCTTTTGTGTAAACTTGAACCATATTTCAAAAGGTAGCAGTTGGATGACGTCGACACACATCAATCCCAGGATATGGAGAGCATCTGACAGCTGAGATCCCACAGTTTCTGAGCCACGCTGTCGTCTGTGGCAGCCCTGGAGCAGGTGGCAGGTGCACAGTCACTGTGAGCAAACACAGACAACACACAACATGAGGCCTCACAGTATTCCAGTAACTACAGCATCAACAGGACAAATGTACAGGCTCTACTAGACAAAATAACAAATACTGTTATTATTATATAAATATTATTATTATTATCTCAGTTTTCTGAGCAACAAACAAACCAACCAAACCTGAGCTCACCTGTAATATCCACCACTCTTGGTCTCCAGTCCAGGGTCCACAGCGCAGTAGATGGTTGTCTGAGCTCCCTGGACTGAGTTCTTGGTGAACGGGCTGACCATCTTCATGACAGCCTGCTGTGCAGGGTTGAGGTGTCGCCACAGGTCAGTTTGGACCACTCCAGGGTGGAGGGAGTAGGCAGTCACACCGGTACCTAGGGGGGGAGGGAATGTTAAGCTCCATCATACAGTACTATACATTAATAAGTATTCATTCACTATGCCACTTGCCATTAGCCAACGTGGGGTACAAACTGCATGTAGTAAGTACAGTAGAAAGTCAGTGACTAGAAGTTAACTGTTCTAACAGTGTTACAATGATTGGTGCTAAATAACAATCTCTATTTGACCAGACACTGTGCAACAACAACATCATATCTCAAGTACAACACTGTATAATTTTGCAGCTACACCACACAAAGCATTAATGTTTTAGGAGCTCAAGGGTAAATAGACTGCTGCAGTACAGAGTCCCGGACATTAACCAAATGAAGGAGAGATAAAGATGACCTTCTAGCCTCTTGGCCAGTAGGTGGGTGAAGAGGATGTTGGCCAGTTTGCTCTGGCTGTAGGCCTTGTTCTTGTTGTAGCCCTTCTCACTGTTGATGTCGTCTAGGTTGATGGTGCCCAAGCTGTGGGCCATGGAAGACACATTGACGATCCTGGATGATCTCTTGATCAGGTCAATCAATAAGTCCATCAACAGGAAGTGACCTCAAATGATGGTATGACAATACCCTGTGAGGTGAATTAACTGACCGTGAATTTGTCTCCATTCTTAGCTTTATGTATTTATGTATTCCTTTCTTTCTTTCTTTTTTTTTAATCCCCATTACCTTCCACAAAGTGTTTGCTAGTATTCTTGGGGTCCACACGAAAAAACAAATACTGATCTACTCTCAAAAAAATAAAAAAGACTAAATGTACTTAACTCTAGTTATTCTGTACTATTGTATCATTGTTATAGAAACAGGACCAGGAAGTAAATTGACTTCCTGAAAATAGTTAATGGTTAGTGGGTACATTATCACTGACGTTAAAGAGAGTTAACATGTCATGACTTGTGTTTAATGATTTAGGGCAGACTTCTTTCCTCAACCTTGAACGGGCCTTGCATTTCTGTAACTTACCTTTGCTATATATAATTTTATTAACAAACTAAAGTCCATTATTTGTATTAACTTTGTACTCTGAAGTAATGCTTGAATTCGTACTTCCTTATTTTTGTCATTATTGTGTCGGGGTCGCTCAACATTTCAGATTATATGATCAGGGTAAATCATCAACAGTGGCCTAAGCACACATTAAATGTTTTCATCTCCCTGGCAATGCCTTGCCCTGGTAATACATGCTTGTACACACCCATGTGGTTGACACTGATCTGCATCTCAAAGCCATCTGCTGTTGTCCCATAGGGACAAACCATTACTCCAGTATTGTTTATGGATGTTCAGTTTGCTTTCCTCTACATACAGATCAGAGGAGAGTCCAGTATAAAAACAATGTGGTGTGCAATCATCTCCACTTAAACTTTTGGTGTCTATGGAGGGGTAAGAAGATCCTAATGTACAGAAATGTCATGTGATTATGCTCCTACCCCTGTTGATGACCTCTGCGAACTTCTTGATCGACTTGGTGTCTGACAAATCAAGCTTTAGGATAACGTTTTTATTGCCGGAGCCTTCTACAACTTATTTAAGTGCTGACTGCTTTCTCCATATCTCTGCAAGCCATGATGATTCTGGCTCCTGTTAAAAAGTCAAATAAAAAGGTATTCTTGAAATCTGAATCTAAACTGACTGTATGGTTCCACCTAGTGTCACTGGATGGTATAAACATAAATAATGTAATACATAAACAGGTACAATTTGTCATCAAGGGGTACATTTAAGCTGAAGACCAATAACTAAACATGCTATACTCTGTGTGATTAAATGATTAAATACCATGTTCCCAACATTTATTAAATCAGAGAGAGCATAAAAAGAAACCTGCGAGGATAGGGCAATCTTGGAGGACATGTGAGAAAAGGAAAGACGGTGGGCGGTGTAAGATAAACACAATAAAACGCTCTTTGCCGATGCCAGTATTGGCTCCAGTGATGACAACTGTTTTATCATCGAGTCGCGCATCTGAGGACCATGTCCTCCGAAAAATGTTTCTAATGAATTGAGTAAAATTATTTAATTTCCAATTGGTAGTCAATTTGCAGGAGTTAATTAGACTACAAGCAAATTAAAACTGGGACCCTGGTTCTTCTAGCGAGAAAGACAATACTGTTATACAAAACAGACATGACTTTACTTCCCTGAAATGAAAACCACCCAGTTGTACACAAGTTAAACACAACATCAACGTTTTGAATGTCCTTTATTTTAATTGATTTCATGGTGACTAGTTTAAAGTAATGTGACTATGATCTACTGTAGGCTATACAACAATGTTCATCTGCGTATTGAAAACATTTTCAAACGATAAAGCATGTGCATTGCATTGTAAATGTGTAAGAGAATGTAATACATTTTGGACTTCACAACATTACAGAATAAAGAATAACAGTTGCATTAAATTAGTAATCACATACAATAATGCTATGATGATTTAGAAAATCCTTGTTGTACACAATTGACAGTATACCTTTGGCTTCAAATTTTATGATGCCTGAATACCATCAAAATTCTGCTGGGATGCATTTTGCACATCCAGTGACATTCTCTTGATAATAGGATCTTTACCAAGTAACAGTATTATTAAGTTTCAGTTTAGTTTTAGTTTGGGGATTAATTTGTTTCAGTTTGACAAAAAATAAGTGTTCACAATAGATTAATTCAGATTTGTAGCCAATTGTAGTTGGTTTTGCATCTTTGCATTGCATTTGTTTTCTTCATCATTTTCCTTTTTAGTAAAATCTCAGTTCACAAATTCCTTTTTCGTTTCCTTTTTGATATCAGTTTCAGTTTATGATTATAACCGTGCCAAGTAAAATATATCTTTCTTGATTGTCTCCTGCAATGAACTAATGCTATTTCCCATGTAATGTGATTATGCTTTCATGTTGAACATATGCATCAGAGAGGCCTACAGCCTTGTTGCATCGAGGACTGCTTCCTCATCAGTATACTCGTCCTTGTCAGCCTCTCTGCCTTCCCCCAGAACTGCTATCAATGTAGACAGTGAAGCATCTGGGTCTAAGATTTTAACCAGGGGCAAGTTCACACCCCTCTCATGAAATATGCGATTTTGCAGAGTCATAGCAAGCATTGAGTCAATGCCCAAGGCATAGAGGGTGGACTCTTCGTGTAGCTCGTTCTTGTCCACACCCACTGTTTCACTGAGGAGAGATTTGATATATTCAGCAGGAGAAGATAACGAGACAGTTGTATCTGCTCTTGAGTCTGACAGTTGAGTTTTGCGGAGTGTTTCCTCCATTACAGCAATCAGACGGACGGTCAGTGCAGCGTTTTTAGGGAGAACATTGTTGATAATGTTTTTGTAGTGAAACCTACACACTGCCTGTTGGGGTTTATTTAGCAGTAAGGCTTGCTCCAAACCTTCATGTATCTCTGCCACATCCATCACCATCAGCCCCTTAGCTTCAAGGAATTTATGGAAATGGTCTTTGTTCAGCAGAAGACCAATGTTCAAAGCCCCCCAGTTGATGGACTGCCCAGCAAGTCCAATGTTCCGTCTATACTGACAGAATGTGTCCAGGAACGTGTTTGCTGCACTGTAGTTAATTTGTGCGGCGTTGCCAATAAAGGCAGAAATGGAAGAGTAGCACACAAAGTAATCTAACTTGCAGTGTTCTGTTGCATGGTGCAGATTTAGAGCCCCATTCACTTTAGGCTTCATTACTTTCTCAAAGAGAGATTTGTCAAGGGTTTCAATCAACTCATCATGCAGGACAACGGCACTGTGGAAAACCCCTCTGATTGGACAGGAGCGGAATTTCTTGCCAATCTGACCAATTGCGTTGTGCACATCCTCAGAGACAGAGACATCACACTTGATGCAAACGATGCAGGAACCGGTCTCTTTCTCCACATTGTTTATGTCCACCTGCATGTCTGTTGAGGGATTACGTCTGGAGAAAATGACAACATGCCCTCCCCCTTTCTGGGAAATGAACCTGACTGTTTCAAAGCCCAGCCCAGTGAGACCACCTGTAACAATGTACACCGCTCTTTTTTGGAAAAGCTGGGTGGGTTTCTGTTGCAAGGGAATATTGGAAAGTGCGCCTCTGGAGCCCTCTTTGCCCAGTGCCACCACAGGAACCATCCTGGAGTTGAAGTAGGAATCTTGATCGTCCAAAGGAAGGAACTCAATGCTTCCGGACGTCTGTCTCTGAAAAGTGAAGCTGTCGAGAACAAATGCTCTCCTGTCTAAGTGCAAAGACTTGAGCCAATGATAGACATGTGGCATCTGTGCTCTGAGTGACCCCTTCTGTAAGATAAGAGTCATCAGGATGTTCTGTGTGCGAACGCTATCCTTTTCACTTCTGACAACTGTGTGTGTGAGCAAGCCCTGGGTGTGGGATTCACAGACAATGACAACATGCTTCACTCCAGGAAAATTGACAGCTTTTGCAACCAAAGACTCATCAAATGGAGGTAGGAGGACAAATGCATCTATTGCATCAACATCTACAAAAACACCATTGGACTGTCCTCCTACAAGAATATCCCATCCAGATTTGCTTGCTGACAGAGTCAGGACCTTCAGTAGAGCTGAGTCACAAATAGAAGTCACGATTCCCAAAGTTTTCTTTTGTCCTTTTACTTTGGGCAATGCTCTGTTCATGATCTCCCATGCCAACACAAAGTAAGAAACACATGGTGTCTCTTTTAGAAATGGAAATTTCTTTGTCTTGTAGCAAGCCTCGTCAGGAACAATCATCTTTGTGGATGCCACAACTGGATAACAAGAGACAACTTGATCTCCCACTTTCAGTTTGTGTACACCCTTCCCTACAGCAGTGACAGTACCATTGAAGTCTAGAGCCATAACATTGTGTGTCTGAGCATCATGTTTGCTCCAGTAGATTGTCTGGCCAAAGTTCAGGTCAGAGACGCTGACGGGGAAGTAATCAGAGGAATGAACGCACATCTTGTTGAGCTGAATCTCAACAGTCTTATCAGGAATGTACTGATTCTCCAAGTCAGAGGGAATGGCAGACAAGGTAGTCATTCTGTATGGGTCAGTAGTCTGAAATGTGCAGGGCTCAGTTGTTGAGCAGACTTTCCCTTCACAGATTGAGCTCTCCGTTTTTTCAAGGGGAATGTGAACAATGGTAGAATTGAAAACCAACCCGTTTTTCACCACCAACTCAGCGTACTTGCTGCATGGATACGATCTTAAAATGTGTGACAGAGCTTGGATGTCGTCAGTGGACATGGAGTTGATGTCAATCCACTGAATTGACAGCTCAGCCATCTCTGCAGCACATGACCTAATCATGCCAGACAGGGCAAAGCCTGAGCTGATGTGGTCAACTGTGGTTTCTGCTGAGCGATAGGTTATTGCTCTAATGGAATTTGTGAAATGTGTGTCTTTAAGTTCCAGGATGACCTGTCGGAACGTCTCACAGCAGTTCACCATGTTATCCAGAACACTCTCAGATGTATGAGCTGTGAGATCCTCGTCACCCCACACAAACAAAACCTCCTCAAAGTTCTTCTTTATGTCTGTAATCTTGAGGTTGGCCAAGAGTGTGGCAAATCCATGGCTCAGGATATCCTTAGCATGTGTAAAGGAGATGTATCTAGATTTGGAACTCAAGTGCTGTTGCAAAGACCTCGATATTCCTAACTGGTCAGAGAAAACCAAGGCTTTGCGACCACGAGATGATGCAATGTCTTCAGAGACGACAGAGAATTCATTGTGGTAGAAGTCCTCCTCAAGTACAGCAGCGCGGCTCCCAAGGTACTTGATCAACACATCCCGAAGCTCAACCAACACCTTGCCCTCTTTGTCAGCGAAGCAGCCACACACCTCAAACTGATGATCCTCCACTTTAGTGGCTCTCAGATAGATGATCATCTCATCTTGCAGGGGTTCATTTACAGTCAAGCTTCCAATTCTGGCTGGGAACCCCGGCCTTCCATCAAATACATCGGAAACAATAGGAAAAAGTTGCATCATGTAGTCTAACACTACGGGATGAATGCAATAGTCATGCAATTCAGGCAGCAACTCCTCAGAAACAGTGACAACTGAAATAGCCTCCCCAAATTCTTCCCCGTAATGTATATCCCCCTTGTTTTGGAAAACATTACCATACTGAAATCCAGTCGAGTTTAGGTCAGAGTAAAGCTTCTCAGAAGTAATCAGTAGCTTGCATCTCTTGTAGATGGAGCTCAAGGAAATGTTCTGCTCCTCAATCAGTCTCTCTCGCTTGCACACAACAGTGCCCGATGCATAGGTTGCAGTAGAAGACTGCATTTTGAAATGTGTTGTACCTTCATCAGGCTCGACGTGCACTTGAATCTCGGGTGCATTCTGTGTGAGAATGAACGGGCTCAGAAAGTCAATGCTGAGTTGCAGTGTATTAAGTGGAACCTTTGGTTTGACACTTTCCAGGGCAACAGTTAAACCCAGATCAGCATAGAAGGCGCCTGGCAAGATAGGGACATCATTGTGCTTATGTTCCAGGAGGTAAGATAAAGATGGTGACGACAGATCACAGGTGAAGCCATTGCCGTCACTGGTCTGGCTTAGCGCTTTGTGATTACTGGACGTCTCTTTCTGCCATTTTCCATTGATAAGCTCTACCTTTTTATTATCAAACATATACCTTGGGAAAGGTGTTGGTGAGGCCTCACACCCCTTGTAGAACTGGTTCCAATCAACACAGACTCCAAGCTCAAACAGTTTGGAGACGACAGACAGCATTGTCTCATGATCTTTATCTGGTTGCACAGAAGAGATGACCGTGATGTCCTTTCCGAGAGTCTCCATAATGTTCCTCTGTAAAGCCCTTCGGGGGCCTATCTCTACAAAGACCACATTCTTCTTTTGGTCGGCTGCTGACCTCACCGCCTGCTCAAAAGCAACAGGTTCTCGGATGTTCCTGGCCCAGTACTTCCCTGTCGTGAAGTCTGCTTGTTCCACCTCCTTCCCTGTCACCGTTGAGAACAACTTTGTCTCTGTCTCATTCACCTTCAAAGAGCCAACCCTGTCCTCTATTTGGGTTAGGATGGGGTCCATCATATGGCTGTGGTAAGCGGCCGGAACGTCCAGGATATGGAGGAACAGAGTTTTACTCTTGTCCGACATGCTTAACTTCTGGTGGAGACTCTTAATAGCATCTGCATCACCGGAAAGGGTGCAAGACTGTGGGCTGTTGTATGCAGCCATGCAAATCTTTCCAGAGTAATCTGGAAGCATCTTCAAGATTTCCGACACTGCCATGTTGCTAATCACAAGCATTTTTCCACCTGTGACCATACCCTGTAAGATGCTGCGGTGATAAATCACCTTCACAGCATCCTCAAGAGACAAGAGGCCAGAACAGTGGGCGGCAGCAACCTCTCCAACAGAGTGCCCAAGAACAGCATCAGGTTGGACGCCCCAATGCTTCAGGAGACTGGCGATGCCAACCTGAACGGCGAAGAGCAGAGGCTGGACAACCTCTGGTTTTGAAAAGTCATCAGCCTCAGACTCAGACTCCAGTCTCTCTAAGATCGCCATGTTATCGAACTTCTGGAAAAGGCTCTCAACTTCCCTGACCTTCTCTCTGAACACAGGTTCCTCTCTCAGAAGCTGTTTGCACATGCCTTGGTAGGTCACACCATTTCCACAAAAGACAAACACTAACCTTGGATCTGAATTTGAGAGGGCAATGTTTTTATTCAGCGTCGATTTCAATTGATTTTTCAGATCAGCCAGAGTGGAGGTCATGAAAGCCCTCCTGTACCTGTGTTTCAAGTGGCTTCTCCTACACGCAGATGTGTAGACGAGACTTTCCAAGTCAAATTCGCTGTTTGCATCTATCTGCTGAATTGTGTCCTCCATCATCATAGCAATCGACTTGATGGAACTTGCGGATATGACAAAGCACTTGTGAGATTTCCTACCGCTCTGTTTAGGAGTATGAGTCTGCTTGTATTGTTTGACAATAGCATGTGCATTTGTTCCACCAAAACCAAAGTTATTTATTCCTGCAACCATAACAGAATGTGACCACTTTTCTGGTGTGGTTGGAACTTTCAAATTCAGGGCTTTGACATCTATACTGGCATTGTCCTCAGAGTAGAAGACAGAAGGTACTATGGTTTTATACTTCATCATCAAAAGTACCTTGATCAGCCCTGCGACTCCGGCTGCAGATTCTGTGTGACCGATGTTGCCTTTCACAGAGCCGATGCGGAGTGTGTCTGAGCCAGGAGGTCTGGCTGTGGCGATGACTTTGGAGATGGTCCCTGCCTCTATAGGGTCCCCAACTGGGGTTCCAGTCCCATGCGCCTCGATGTACTGGACATTGGACAGGTCGGACGTAGAGTAGATTGTGCGCAGCAGCGCCTCCTGTTGGACCATGGACGGCTTGGTGATTGGAGTGACCGAGCGGCCATCTTGGTTGACGGCAGTTTTGCTGATGATGCCCCATATTTCGTTGCCGTCCTTGAGAGCCTGTATAATACAGTTAATGTGCGATATCACTTTTAACAATTCGTTCATTTAATGTGGCTCAAGTTTAAATAAGGATATTTTGCCTTTTTGGTGACTGATTTTACATATAAAATACATTACTTGTTTTAATGGCTTTAACAACACAATCCCACAGCCTTCACCCCTGCCGTAGCCATCTGCTCTGCTGGAGAAAGGTTTGCTGGTGCCTTCAGGTGAGATCATCTTTGCTTTGCTGAGAGCGACAAAGATCCATGGGTTTATAATACAGCTGACACCCCCGCATAGAGCCATCTCACAGTCACCTGATAAGAGGAAGCAAATAGAAGGCATGTTACATCCTTGACTTGTCTTGTATTATCAATCCAAGGTTATTGATGAATTTCCCTAGGCTACGTACACTGGATATAATATGTACTTTACCTACCTTGTTTCAATGCTTGACATCCTAAATGAATAGCAACCAGAGACGATGAACAGGCACAGTCAATGGACACTGAGGGTCCAGTGAGATTGAACATGTAGGAGACTCGATTGGCTGCTATGCTCATAACCATGCCAGTGCCTGTGTAGTGGTTGATACTATTTGGGCTTCTCTGTACAGCACAACTCTCATAATCTCGGTTCATAAGACCTTCAAAGTAATGCAGACACAAGCAGTACATGAGGTGTGGCCTTACAAAAGCCTTACATTTTAAATGAATCCTTGTTAAAGCTGGTAACTAATTGTCACTTACCCACAAATACTCCTGTTCTGGTCCCACTTGCCTTTTCCATTGGCAGTCCAGCATTCTCTAAAGTTCTATATGTACACTCAAGAAGGAGTTTGTGCTGAGGGTCCATTTGTTCTACTTCAGTTTCTGACATACCGAAGAATTTGTGATCAAATTCATTTAACCTGGGAATAGTAAAAAAAAAAAAAAAAGAAAGAAGAAAAACACCACATTTGTTTAGTTCATGTCAGAATTTAGTTTGCACAATTAACTGAAATGTCTATAAAATATGGTGTTCTAATTGTACTACAGTTGATCTGTGAAATGCATGCTTTTGACTGTTTATAATTAATACATCATGTGGAGTATTTCTAGATCCCAAAATCAATTCATATGAGATGGAAAATAAGACATTTGATGTGCTCGTCTGTTAGCAAAATATTTTACTCAGCATGTAAATGACTCTTCAAATATTAACATCCTTCAACGGACAAGATAAGATAGAACATACCCGTCAATGAGAGCAGCTTTTTCCGTGCGGGATTTTCCGGATTTGTTGTCGTCTGGGTCATACCATTCGGACATGTCAAATCTTTCATTTGGAATTGGCCCAGCACAGTTCCTCCCCTCCAACAGCACATTCCAGAAATGTTGAAGCCCCTCTCCTGTCAAAAGCATAAACTCAACATTTAGTAAATAGCTATCTTATTGGAATATATTGTATATGATAAATATAATTATGTACAAGTCTCTGATACATAATAGTACATAAAGCCAAAATAAAAATATACCTCCTGGAAAATTGCATCCCATGCCAATGACAGCGATTTCATCTTCAATGTCCCCCATATTCACCTCACAGTGAAATGCTGCTGAGGATCAACGCACAGACAGTGTTTTACCAATATGCATCAAAATATGTAATCTAAATATAAGAACAGTCAATCACAGCACTTGCTCTAAGTTTCAGACATTGAAGTTTGACCAAGAATAAATACAGTCAATAACCAATTCAACTGTATAGTTAAGTCATACCTTGTCTGCAGTGAAACCTGGGTTGGTACTGACAGCATTTTATTGTTCAATCTTTTTATATCTTGTTCTAACCTTTCCTTGGAAACCTATCAGATGCTTTAGTAAGGTGTTTTGTAAATGATTTGTACATTATTCCTGTTTTTACTCAGGACAGGAAGAAGGTCCTGAAGGTAAAAATTTATTTGGGTTAAGGAGAACAATAAATAAAGTCATGACTTCATACTTAGTAAACCTTTACCACAGACTTTGCTCTCTGCTCTTAACCCTTGTGCAACAAAAACAGAAATCCATTATGTTATGGGTCAAATTGACCTGCACAGTTTAACACACTCAAGACAGTCAAAGAATCAAGTAAAAACAGCAACAACTTTATTTTGTCTTATCAGACATTTCAGAAAGAAGAAATACAAGACATTTTATAAAAAAAATTATATTTAAGAACTATTTGTTAAACATATTTCCCCAAGTTTCCCCAAGTAAGCTTTTTTTCCCCTATTGGTCAACATTATCCCTTAAGTCTTTCTCTCCACATGTTGAACACAATGTGTGTGTGCTTTCTGCAGATGTTGTGCTTGTTTTACTGTCTTGTCGAGGGGGGCAGAGCTGGCATCTTTTCCGTTTCTTGCCACTGCCTATATCCACTGGATCCTTTGCTGGTTGATTGGAGGCATGTCTTGATGGTCCAGCTTGAATTTTCTGGACGGCAGATGCAGCTGCTGTCGATCGAGGAGGCCGGGCTCTCCTCTGGATCTTGGGAGTGATGAGAGCTTTGTCGTGCTCCGGTAGGAAAAGCCGGCGTTGGTACAATTTGCCACCATTCTATTGCTGGTTGATTTCAGTCCATAGGCATTGTAAGCAGACAAATCCACAATGTTGTAGAAAATCACCAAAGGCCAGCGGGCAGTCATGCACTGACAACTATATGTTGCTGTGATTTTATCCAAATTGTCAACTCCTCCTTTGGTGGAATTGCAGTCCAGTATGATTTGTGGCTTGATGTCCTCTCTTGCGCTCAGCGATGCGTCTTTATGCCTTACATTACAAGAACATTGTTGTTCTTCTTTGGGCAGTATGAAACGACAGTTGCATTTTTAGAGAAAGCAAATTTAGAGGAATGCACAGTTCTGCCCGGAATTTTCAGAAGCTCACTGGGAAGTTCGGGTTTGTTTTTTCTGATTGTTCCAACCATGGTCAGCTTTCTCTTCTGTAGTTCAACACCAAGGGGGTAGGATGTGAAGAAGTTGTCAAAAGTGATGTTATGACCTTGCAGCCCTTCACTCATGTCCAGCACCACCCGCATCCCCTGATTTCTCTCAGGCACTCCACTGGGTGGCTTCCCAGTGTAAACTTGCATATTCCATGCATAGCTTGATGTGGCCACTATTTTGATGCCATATTTTGCAGCCTTGTTTGGCATATACTGTCGGAAGGGATAGCGTCCTCTGAATGGAACAAGGCGTTCATCAACTGTAACATGAGGACCGGGATTGTACAGTAACAGTAGAATTTCCACCCATTTATCCCATACATCTCTGATTACAGCTAGTTTGTTTCTTTCACGTTGACCCGGTCTGGTATCACGGTTATCAAAGCGAATCACCCGAGAATTCATGTGGAATTCTATTGTTAGGGGTAAAAAGAGCTCAAAAGCTGATTGTATGTCATGGACTCGAGTGACAGCAAATCCTGTAGGCCGTGGAACCATTTGTATTACATTGGAAGCTGAGAGTTGTATACAAACTCTACACAGACATTCCACAACACATCAGTGTGTCCACATTTTGCAGTACTTTGGTTCATGACCCTAAATGAGGAAAAGTCATTTAATTCCATGGTGAAAAGGAGAGGTTAACTAGTATTTTATACAACTCAAAAGTGGAAATGGGTCAAATTGACCCACAACATAATAGGAGGTTTCAGATCAATTTAATTGATGTTTGGAGTAAAGGACCAGTCTCAGCATTTCGAGTTTGTATCCATGCTCATGTTTAGATTTGTTTCACAACAAAAGGGTTGGTATTTCCAACTAACTGACTCACAACAGGTGAATTAAATGTCCCCGTGCAAGATTTATATTGAGCACCCTTGAACACCCAGTGAAAAGGTATTGAGAAAGGTATACAACCTAAGTATCTGCACTGATGACTTCTTTGGAACTTTAGTTATCTAGCTAGCGTCATGGAAACGTGGCTTGTGATTGCTAATGTGTCTGTTTAGATTAGATTTTATTTGTCATTGTGCAGTAAAACCAGTGCCGCCACGCGCATTACGTCCTATCTCAGTGGTCTGTTGGGTCCGTGTACCTTGTGGCCATTGGTTTTTCTATTTTGCAACCCATGTTGACAAACGCAAAATAGGGCCGTAATATGTCACTTTAGTTCAATCAGGAGAGACCTGGGATGAGTGAAATATGTTTATTACAGAATAATAAATGTACTATGGTGTTTGGAGCTTGAACCCCACGGTGAATTATATAGATCAACGGGCGCCTGCCCAACGCCCGGAGAAAAATCCCCCACGAAGTCCAGACACTGGTGGCGGTGGCGGCAGCCGACGAAAAATCGAGCCGAAGACTGAGACAGGACCCGGGTGGCGACGGGGTGGTGGAGGGTCGCGCACTTGATAGCATGGAAAAACTACACAGGGAGAGAATCATATTTAAAGGCACGGATCATGTGACGCCATTAATTGATAGCGGGAGCGACCTGAACCCCAGTGACCGCCCGACCAGGGAACGGGGGAAGGTAGGGCGTTCTTATCTGGGGGAGTGAGTAGTGTACACTACGATTAAGCCCGAGTGAAGGGATTGGTCTTGCCTGACTGAACTTGCGCAAGCTTCATTAAGTCGAACACACATTTAAGTATAACGGCTTGTACAGCAACGACAAGCAACGACAAGCTTTTTTTTATTTTATTCTGTGATCAGTAGGCCTACAATCTTGACGACATAGCAGCAGGTTCTTTAGAAGAAGACACACACCAAACTGGAGGCACATGTTGACCGAGTTTGGTAGTTGCTTCTAAGTTAATAAATCTTTGATGAACCCAAGTTTCTTTAATATATATATTAGAAACATTACAAGACGGGGCTCCAGTGTGTGTTCAAACAAGGCCAAAAGTGCCCTAAGGTATCAGTTGAAAAAGACAATCACTCCCATCAAAGTACCCCCTGCCCACCTACATTACCGCTTCAGCTCTGTTAGAGATAGAAATGTTGTTGATTAACTTTGTCAGCCACATTGTATTTACAGTTTGGTTCACATCATTTAAGAAATTAAAAAGCCTGATAGCTTTTGCACTCTCAATTAGCTCTGACCCTGGTTTAAGTTTCACACCACCAATCTCGGAGGCAGTGAAAATACCACCATTAAATGGGTATGTAATGTTTGTGCTCTCAGCATCAGAGTTTTAACGATGTCAATTTGTCATACATTCTCTAGCAATCTTAGCACAAATGTCATTGAAGCAAATTGTTGCTACTTTAATATTCTTAACAAGTTGGTCCATTTCAACAATCTTTGCAAAAACGTTGATTAAATTTACATTTAGTCTTTTCTCAGACGCTCTTATCCAGAGCGACTTACAGTAAGTACAGGGACATTCCCCCAAGGCAAGTAAGGTGAAGTGCCTTGCCCAAGGACACAATGTAATTTTGCACAGCCAGTAATCAAACCGGCAACCTTCTGATTAATAGCCTGATTACCTAACCGCTCAGCCATCTGACCCGAACCCCTGTTTGAGAGCACATGTACCGTGTCACTCAAAATCAGAGACGCAAAAGTCCCTTCAGTATACATTCTTAAGCAAGATAATTCCCAGATCTATATGTATTTCCAGGGGCCCACGCGTAACCTCTTGACTAGACCCTCAGATCTGATTGTAATTCTGTCGAAATAACAGCACCCATCTTTATTCAGAATTGAAGCAATTCTCCAAACATTATCCAAACATTTAGGAGTTGTTAGAGTCTATTTTCAGTATATCTTCTTGTCCTTTTCGAAGAGCGTGTTCCTCCGTGCCTATGTGTTCTCTGCAGCCTCCGGAAGCACATGAGCCATCTTCCCAATTAAGCATGTGATCGCTGCGTGCACTATTCACTGCATCAGAAGTATGGAACGCCGTGTTAGTCCAAATTAAATAGATAGGTAAATAAATAGATAAATACGTAAATAAATAAATATGGCTATGAAATAAACCCTGAAATATGGAACACCGTGTTAGTCCAAATTAAATAAATAAATAAATAGGTAAATACATAGATAAATACGTAAAATAAATAAATATGGCTATGAAATAAACCCTGAAATAAAACAAATATGTCAATAAATATGTAAATATAGCATCATATAATTATATAGCTGAATCCATTAACCTACATCAATAAATAAATGTACTTCAGTCAACACAATCACGTATTAGATTTGATCATTTATTGTTACATGACATGGACATGTAGATTTGACTTTGGCGGAGTGGATCTAATGATCTAAGGGAAGCACTCCCTGCCTCCTCGATGCAACACATACATACATGACATATGAGGCAGGGAGCAATAGAGATATAATCCCCCTGGTGGATAGAACATACAGACAGCATGGGGGAGAAGGGGATGGTGGAGGGTGGCAGCAGCACTGATCATACAACAAATGGGCTGAGTGTGTGCATGTCTGTGCGTATCCGGGCTTCTTTTAAAGACGACTTATCGGACGTGGTCCAATGGATATGTGCTGCTAACATGGGTGTGGTAGTGGGCAGAGGAAAGGAAGGTGGAGTAAGACGCCTTACGTCTCTGATAAATGGCAGCCCGATTGCCCTGCCTGAACTAGCTGCGCTTATTTATTTCAAAATGTATTTATTTTTTGAGACTTTTATTTCCTAACACCACATATATTTCCACCAACCCAGTCTCCTCCCAACGCGTCAAATATTGACACTTGGGCAGTATGGCAGGCCGTTAGGGCCAAAACGTGTAATTTAACGTTTGTGTACAGACGTTAAAAACGACCGTATACAGACGGCCATTTTTTTACATCTGTACACGTTTGGACAATCTATGCTTCCATGCTATTGGTTGGCATCAACATACCCACTCATTTTTTATGTTGGGACCAACATACATAGCCTGGTCCTAACCAGACCCTCGTACATTTCATTTGTACAGAGATCGATCCATTGTCAAGCGTTAACTTCCTTAAATGCGGGTACTCTGATGAAGTTTAAAACTATTGGATCTGCCCAGAGCCACTCTGATGTGCCATAACCAATCGCTAGCATTCGCCTTAGCCAAGTCCTTCACCACTACTGTAACGGAGCTAGCTGCCGTAGCTGGAAAATCAAACTTTTCCCAAACCCCATGGGGAGGAGGGCCACAACATCATGGCCACCAACAAAACTTAGCAAAGATTGTTCTTGCTCCGGCTTTTTTTCTTTCTGTTGACCTGTTTTTCTCCCAGTTATAATTGATTTAGGCCTACTCACGGTTGGGCATCGTCGATGTGTTTTCCTCTTTCTCAAGTCAACGCTTATGACGAGGAAAGAACACAGGGTTGGGACTGACAAAATCATCAATGCGACCATTAATGAGCACGGCAGCACATTCATAGCAACAAAGTATGTGATCCAATTATGACAGTAAAATGAAGATCGGAGGCCATCTTCATTATCTTCAACAATTTTGCAATGCATTCCCAGCCCTCCCACACCATTTGTACACAGCCCGGGGAGATCTGCTTCAACAGTGTACACATTAACTTTTATTGGAAATTGTATGCAAACAAAGATCGGCCTTTAATTACATAATGAAGCTCCTGGGTAGGCTACACCTAAGTCAATTCTTGACACAAGTTAAACACAACATCAACGTTTTGAAGGTCCTTTATTTTCATTGATTTCATAGTGACTAGTTTAAAGGAATGCGACTATGATCTACTGTAGGCTATACACCAATGTTCATCTGCGTATTGAAAACATTTTCAAACAATAAAGCATGTGCATTGCATTGTAAATGTGTACGATAATGTAATAAACTTTGGAATTCACAACATTACAGAATACATAATAACAGTTGCATTAAATTAGTAATCACATACAATAATAATATGATGATTTAGAAAATCCTTGTTGTACACAATTGACAGTATACCTTTGGCTTCAAATGTTATGATGCCTGAATATCATCAAAATCCTGCTGGGATGCATTTTGCACATCCAGTGACATGCTCTTGATAATATGATCTCTACCAAGTAACAATATTTTTAAGTTTAGTTTTAGGATTAATTTGTTTCAGTTTGACAAAAAATAAGTGTTCATGATAGGTTAATTCAGATTTGTAGCCAATTGTAGTTGGTTTTGCATCTTTGCATTGCATTATGTTTTTTCATCATTTTCCTTTTTAGTAAAATCTCAGTTCACAAATTCCTTTTTCGTTTCCTTTTTGATATCAGTTTCAGTTTATGATTATAACCGTGCCAAGAAAAATATATATTTCTTGATTGTCTCCTGCAATGAACTAATGCTATTTCCCATGTAATATGATTATGCTTTCATGTTGAAAATATGCATCAGAGAGGCCTACAGCCTTGTTGCATCGAGGACTGCTTCCTCATCAGTATACTCGTCCTTGTCAGCCTCTGTGCCTTCCCCCAGAACTGCTATCAATGTAGACAGTGAAGCATCTGGGTTTAAGATTTTAACCAGGGGCAAGTTCACACCCCTCTCTTGAAATATGCGATTTTGCAGAGTCATAGCAAGCATTGAGTCAATGCCCAAGGCATAGAGGGTGGACTCTTCCTGTAGCTCGTTCTTGTCAACACCCACTGTTTCACTGAGGAGAGATTTGATATATTCAGCAGGAGAAGATAAGGAGACAGTTGTATCTCCTCGTGAGTGAGACAGTTGAGTTTTGCGGAGTGTTTCCTCCACTACATCAATCAGACGGACCTTCAGTGCAGCGTTTTGAGAGAGAACATTGTTGATAATGTTTTTGTAGTGAAACCTACACAATGCCTGTTGGGGTTTGTTTAGCAGTAAGGCTTGCTCCAAACCTTCACGTATCTCAGCCACATCCATCAACATCATCCCCTTAGCTTCAAGGAACCTTTGCAAATGGTCTTTGTTCAGCAGAAGACCAAGGTTCAAAGCCCCCCAGTTGATGGACTGCCCAGCAAGTCCAATGTTCCGTCTATACTGACAGAATGTGTCCAGGAACGTGTTTGCTGCACAGTAGTTAGTTTGGGCGGGATTACCAATAAAGGCAGAAATGGAGGAGTAGCACACAAAGTAATCTAATTTGCAGTGTTTTGTTGCATGGTGCAGATTAAGAGCCCCATTCACTTTAGGCTTCATTACTTTCTCATAGAGAGATTTGTCAAGGGTTTCAATCAACCCATCATGCAGGACAACGGCACTGTGGAAAACCCCTCTGATTGGACGGGACGGGAATTCCGGGCCAATCTGACCAATTGCGTTGTGCACATCCTCAGAGACAGAAACATCACACTTGATGCAAACGATGCAGGAACCCGTCTCTTTCTCCACATTGTTTATTTCCACCTGCATGTCTGGTGAGGGATTACGTCTGGAGAAAATGACAACATTCCCTCCCCCTTTCTGGGAAATGAACCTGACTGTTTCAAAGCCCAGCCCAGTGAGACCACCTGTAACAATGTACACCGCTCTTTTTTGGAAAAGCAGGGTGGGTTTCTGTTGCAAGGGAATATTGGAAAGTGCGCCTCTGGAGCCCTCTTTGGCCAGCGACACCACAGGAACCATCCTTAAGTTGAAGTAGGAATCTTGATCGTCCAAAGGAAGGAACTCAATGCTTCCGGACGTCTGTCTCTGAAAAGTGAAGCTGTCGAGAACAAATGCTCTCCTGTCTAAGTGCAAAGACTTGAGCCAATGATAGACATGTGGCATCTGTGCTCTGAGTGACCCCTTCTGTAAGATGCTAGTCATCAGGATGTTCTGTGTGCGAACGCTGTCCTTTTCACTTATGAATACTGTGTGTGTGAGCAAGCTCTTGGTGTGGGATTCACCAACAATGACAACGTGCGTCACTCCAGGAAAATTGACAGCTTTTGCAACCAAAGACTCATCAAATGGAGGTAGGAGGACAAATGCATCTATTGTATCAACACCCACAAAAACACCATTGGACTGTCCTCCTATAAGAATACCCCATCCAGATTTGCTTGCTGTAAGAGACAGGACCTTCAGTAGAGCTGAGTCACGAATAGAAGTCACGATTCCCAAAGTTTTCTTTTGTTCTTTTACTTTGGGCAATGCTCTGTTCATGATCTCCCATGCCAACACAAAGTAAGAAACACATGGTGTCTCTTTTAGAAATGGAAATGTCTTTGTCTTGTAGCAAGCCTCTTCAGGAACTGTCATCTTTGTGGATGCCACAACTGGATAACAAGAGACAACTTGATCTCCCACTTTCAGTTTGCGTACACCCTTCCCTACAGCAGTGACAGTACCATTGAAGTCTAGAGCCAGAACATTGTGTGTCTGAGCATCATGTTTGCTCCAGTAGAGTGTCTGGCCAAAGTTCAGGTCAGAGATGCTGACGGGGAAGTAATCAGAGGAATGAACGCACATCTTGTTGAGCTGAATCTCAACAGTCTTATCGTGAATGTACTGATTCTCCAAGTCAGAGGGAATGGCAGACAAGGTAGTCATTTTGTATGGCTCAGTGGTCTGAAATGTGCAGGGCTCAGTTGTTGAGCAGACTTTCCCTTCGGAGTTTGAGCTCTCTGTTTTTTCAAAGGGAGTGTGAACAATTGTTGGTTTGAAAACCAACCCGTTTTTCACCACCAACTCAGCGTACTTACTGCATGGATACGATCTTAAAATGTGTGACAGAGCTTGGATGTCGTCAGTGGACATGGAGTTGATGTCAATCCACTGAAACGACAGCTCAGCCATCTCTGCAGCACATGACCTAATCATGCCAGACAGGGCAAAGCCTGAGCTGATGTGGTCAACTGTGGTTTCTGCTGAGCGATAGGTTATTGCTCTGATGGAATTTGTGAAACGTGTGTCTCTAAGTTCCAGGATGACCTGTCGGAACGTCTCACAGCAGTTCACCATGTTATCCAGAACACTCTCAGATGTATGAGCTGTGAGGTCCTCGTCACCCCACACAAACAAAACCTCCTCAAAGTTCTTCTTTATGTCTGTAATCTTGAGGTTGGCCAAGAGTGTGGCAAATCCATGGCTCAGGATATCCTTAGCATGTGTAAAGGGGATGTATCTAGATTTGGAACTCAAGTGCTGTTGCAAAGACCTCGATATTCCTAACTGGTCAGAGAAAACCAAGGCTTTGCGACCACGAGAGGATGCAATGTCTTCAGAGACGACACGGAATTCATTGTGGTAGAAGTACTCCTTAAGTCCAGTAGCGCGGCTCCCAATGTACTTGATCAACACATGCCGAAGCTCAACCAACACCTTGCCCTCTTTGTCAGCGAAGCAGCCACACACCTCAAACTGATGATCCTCCACTTTAGTGGCTCTCAGATAGATGATCATCTCATCTTGCAGGTGTTCATTTACAGTTAAGCTTCCAATTCTGGCTGGGAACCCTGGCCTTCCATCAAATGCATTGGAAACAGTAATAGGAAAAAGTTGCATCAGGTAGTCTAACACTACGGGATGAATGCAATAGTCATGCAATTGAGGCAGCAACTCCTCAGAAACAGTGACAACTGAAATAGCCTCCCCAAATTCTTCCCCATAGTGTATATCCCCCTTGTTTTGGAAAACATTACCATACTGAAATCCAGCCGTGTTCAGGTCAGAGTAAAGCTTCTCAGGAGGAATTAGTAGCTTGCATCTCTTGTAGATGGAGCTCAAGGAAATGTTCTGCTCCTCAATCAGTCTCTCTCGCTTGCACACAACAGTGCCCGATGCATAGGTTGCAGTAGAAGACTGCATTTTGAAATGTGTTGTACCTTCATCAGGCTCGACATGCACTTGAATCTCGGGTGCATTCTGTGTGAGAATGAACGGGCTCAGAAAGTCAATGCTGAGTTGCAGTGTATTAAGTGGAACCTTTGGTTTGACACTTTCCAGGGCAACAGTTAAACCCAGATCAGCATAGAAGGCGCCTGGCAAGAGAGGGACACCATTGTGCTTATGTTCCAGGAGGTAAGATAAAGATGGTGACGACAGATCACAGGTGAAGCCATTGCCGTCACTGGTCTGGCTTAGCGCTTTATGATTACTGGACGTCCCTTTCTGCATTTTTCCATTGATGAACTCTCCCTTTTTGCTATCAAACCTATACCTTGGGAAAGGTGTTGGTAAAGTCTCACACCCCTTGTAGAACTGGTCCCAATCGACACTGACTCCAAGCTCAAACAGTTTGGAGACGACAGAAAGCATTGTCTCATGATCTTTATCTGGTTGCACAGAAGAGATGACTGTGATGTCCTTTCCGAGAGTCTCCATAATGTTCCTCTGTAAAGCCCTTCGGGGGCCTATCTCTACAAAGACCACATTCTTCTTTTGGTCGGCTGCTGACCTCACCGCCTGCTCAAAAGCAACAGGTTCTCGGATGTTCCTGGCCCAGTACTTCCCTGTCGTGAAGTCTGCTTGTTCCACCTCCTTCCCTGTCACTGTTGAGAACAACTTTGTCTCTGTCTCATTCACCTTCAAAGAGCCAACCCTGTCCTCTATTTGGGTTAGGATGGGGTCCATCATATGGCTGTGGTAAGCGGCCGGAACGTCCAGGATATGGAGGAACAGAGTTTTACTCTTGTCCGACATGCTTAACTTCTGGTGGAGACTCTTAATAGCATCTGCATCACCGGAAAGGGTGCAAGACTGTGGGCTGTTGTACGCAGCCATGCAAATCTTTCCAGAGTAATCTGGAAGCATCTTCAAGATTTCCGACACTGCCATGTTGCTAATCACAAGCATTTTTCCACCTGTGACCATACCCTGTAAGATGCTGCGGTGATAAATCACCTTCACAGCATCCTCAAGAGACAAGAGGCCAGAACAGTGGGCGGCAGCAACCTCTCCAACAGAGTGCCCAAGAACAGCATCAGGTTGGACGCCCCAGTGCTTCAGGAGACTGGCGATGCCAACCTGAACGGCGAAGAGCAGAGGCTGGACAACCTCTGGTTTTGAAAAGTCATCAGCCTCAGACTCAACCTCCAATCTTTCTAAGATCGCCATGTTATTGAACCTCTGGAAAAGGCCCTCAACTTCCCTGACCTTCTCTCTGAACACAGGTTCCTCTCTCAGAAGCTGTTTGCACATGCCCTGGTAGGTCACACCATTTCCACAAAATACAAACACTAACCTTGGATCTGAATTTGAGAGGGCAATGTTTTTATTCAGCGTCGATTTCAGTTGATTTTTCAGATCAGCCAGAGTGGAGGTCATGAAAGCCCTCCTGTACCTGTGTTTCAAGTGGCTTCTCCTACACGCAGATGTGTAGACGAGACTTTCCAAGTCAAATTTGCTGTTTGCATCTATCTGCTGAATTGTGTCTTCCATCATCATAGCAATCGACTTGATGGAACTTGCGGATAGGACAAAGCACTTGTGAGATTTCCTACCGCTCTGTTTCGGAGTACGAGTCTGCTTGTATTGTTTGACAATAGCATGTGCATTTGTTCCACCAAAACCAAAGTTATTTATTCCTGCAACCATAACAGCATCTGACCACTTTTCTGGTTTGGTTGGAACTATCAAATTCAGGGCTTTGACATCTATACTGGCATTGTCCTCAGAGTAGAAGACAGAAGGTACTATGGTTTCATTCTTCATCATCAAAAGTACCTTGATCAGCCCTGCGGCGCCGGCTGCAGATTCTGTGTGGCCGATGTTGCCTTTCACAGAGCCGATGCGGAGTGTGTCTGAGCCAGGAGGTCTGGCTGTGGCGATGACTTTGGAGATGCTCCCTGCCTCTATAGGGTCCCCAACTGGGGTTCCAGTCCCATGTGCCTCGATGTACTGGACATTGGACAGGTCAGACACAGAGTAGATTGTGCGCAGCAGCGCCTCCTGTTGGACCATGGACGGCTTGGTGATTGGAGTGACCGAGCGGCCATCTTGGTTGACAGCAGTTTTGCTGATGATGCCCCATATTTCATTGCCGTCCTTGAGAGCCTGTATAATACAGTTAATGTGCGATATCACTTTTAACAATTTGTTCATTTAATGTGGCTCAAGTTTAAATAAGGATATTTTGCTTCTTTGATGACTGATTTTACATAGAAAATACGTTACTTGTTTCAATGGCTTTAACAACACAATCCCACAGCCTTCACCCCTGCCGTAGCCATCTGCTCTGCTGGAGAAAGGTTTGCTGGTGCCTTCAGGTGAGATCATCTTTGCTTTGCTGAGAGCAACAAAGAATCTGGGCTCCAGAATACAGCTGACGCCCCCGCACAGAGCCATCTCACAGTCACCTGATAAGAGGAAGCAAATAGAAGGCCTGTTACAACTTTGACTTGTCTTGATTTATCAATCCAAGGTTATTGTTGAATTTCCCTAGGCTACGTACACTGGATATAATATGTACTTTAAGACCTACCTTGTTTTAATGCTTGACATCCTAAATGAATAGCAACCAGAGAAGATGAACAGGCACAGTCAATGGACAGTGAGGGTCCAGTGAAATTGAACATGTAGGAGACTCGATTGGCTGCAATGCTCATCGCCATGCCAGTGCCTGTGTAGTGGTTGATATCATTTGGGCTTGTCTGTGCAGCACAACTCTCATAATCTCGGTTCATGAGCCCTTCAAAGTAATGCAGACACAAGCAGCATATGAGGTGTGGCCTTACAAAATATAAATTTTAAATGAATCCTTGTTAAAGCTGGTAACTAATTATCACTTACCCATATATACTCCTGTTCTGGTCCCACTTGCCTTTTCCATTGGCAGTCCAGCATTCTCTAAAGTTCTATATGTACACTCAAGAAGGAGTTTGTGCTGAGGGTCCATTTTTTCCACTTCAGTTTCTGTCATACTGAAGAATTTGTGATCAAATTCATTAAACCTGGGAATAGTAAAAAAAACAAAATATGTATACCGAATATGTTTAATTCATGTCAGAATTTAGAATGCATGTGAAATGTGTGCTTTTGACTGTTAATAATTAACACAATATGTGGAGTATACTAAAGTATTTCTAGATCCCCAAATCAATTCATTTGAGGTGTAAAATAAGACAGTTGATGTGCTAGTCTGTTAACAAAATATTTTACTCAGCATGTAAATGAATATTCAAATATTTTATATCCTTCAAGGGACAAGATAAGATAGAACATACCCGTCAATGAGAGCAGCCTTTTGCGTGCGGGATGTTCCTGTTTTGTTGTCGTCTGGGTCATACCATTCGGACATGTCAAATCTTTCGTTTGGAATTGGCCCAGCACAGTTCCTCCCCTCCAACAGCACATTCCAGAAATGTTGAAGCCCCTCTCCTGTCAAAAGCAAAAACTCAACATTTAGTAAATAACTATGTCATCGGAATATATTGTATATGACAAATATAACTAGAGAGGATACAATTTCTGGGGAAATTGTAGGGTGTGCTTGCTTGCGTCGGTTGCACAGGGGTCTGTATATTTTATATAAAAATGCATCGGGCCTACTTATTATTTATAAAGATTACATAGATTTAAAAGCATCTTTTTGTTGCTGCTCATTTACAACTCAAAATACGAGTGAAGTGTAGAATGAAATATGATGTCTTCTCATTTCCCCTGCAAGAGGCAGCTGACAGGCTGAATCAAAACGAATACATTTGGCAGACCAGTGTTAAAATGGACCTAATCTCTATGACTTAAACGTCCTTTTAAGTTGTCCCTTCTCGTGATATTTTCAGGCATTTAGCCTACTCATATTGCATTCATTCATTAATAAAGAACCCCCTTTGAAGATTATTCTACGACTTTACCGGCAGAAGATAGAATCGCGATTCAAACAGTACCATCTGCTAACTGAAAATATGCCCCCAAAAACGTAAATAAGCTTGACATTTATTTAGTGGAAAATCGCTCATTCATAAAAAGCTCACTGGTAGCGATCATTGTCAGTAACAACGCAAAATGCGATACAGCCCTGTGTGGAGAAGCTGCCCAGGTAAATTCTACTACTACAGTACCATACTAGACTACTGCTGTGTTCGTCTTGGTAGCGATTGCGTTGGTTGAATTCGATTTAACGTTCCGTTGTACGGTTTAGGCTGAAATTAATTATTTTCACCGTTTGACTTCCTACAGCTGTGTAGATGTTTTTGTAGTGTCTCGCGTAGGCTACAGAATTGCAGTGAGCAACACTGGTTTGAAACCACAGGTAATGATAATTTCACCCACAAATCGTTTACTTGTAATGTAATGTCATAATAAATCCTACAACGAAAATGTATTTGTGAGGAATGTTTATTTTAAAGATTGAAAACAGATGCATCATAGACCACTGTAGTATGTGTTGCCTGGGCAACAGAGGCTAATGTCATGATGCTAATGCTTCAGTGAAATAGTAGACTACCGTTTCCAAAAGTAGATGTGGGCCTACTTCCTTAATAATATCAGCTAATATTGTACATTACATTTCATAATTGTGTTTCACATCACAAAGTAAAATGAGTAAATAGTTATCACCCTGGCCTCTTTGCTTGTGGCGTTCCTGCAGCTGCCTTGCAGTAAAGCTATAGTTAGCCTAGCTATCCCCCAAGTTAAGAGATGTGAAACGAATGTTCTGCTACAGGTAGTCACGCGTGTTTTAGTGACGTAGTGACGTTAGTAACGTCAGTGACTGTGGCTAGCAAATTAGCCACCATTAGCTTCACTTTTCACCACAAAAACGCAATTTCTACTTAAACCATGCAACTGAACGTAAATAAAAATACAAACAACGCAATCGCTACCAAGACGAACCTTTTGACACCGCCGTTGTGTATGTAGTCCAAATATTGACTGATCCTTAGGGGGGCGAAAATAAATAATAAATAAATAAATATATATGTGAGAGAACAAAGGTTGTGCTCTCGCCGAAGGCTTGAGCACACCCAATAATGTACAAGTCTCTGATACATAATAGCACGTAAAGCAAAAATAAATGTGTACCTCCTGGAAAATTGCATCCCATTCCAATGACAGCGATTTCATCTTCCGTGTCCCCCATATTCACCTCACAGTGAAATGCTGCTGAGGATCAACGCACAGACAGTGTTTTACCAATATGCATCAAAATATGTCATCTAAATAAAATAACAGTCAATCACAGGACTTGCTCTAAGTTTCAGACATTGAAGTTTGACCAAGATTTAATACAGTAAATAACCAATTCAACTGTATACTTTAGTCCTACCTTGTTTGCAGTGAATCCTGGGTTGGTACTGACAGCATTCTCTTTTTAAACCTTTTTAATCTTTGTCCAACCTTTCATTGGAAAACCTATCAGATGCTTTCAGGTGCCTTGTAAATGATTAACAAATGATTCATGTATCACAAAAAGTACAGATAAAATGTTTCACCGGTTTTAACTCAAGACAGGAAGAAGGTACAGTATTTTCTCTCTGCTCTTAAGATAAATATAATTGATGTTTGGAGTAAAGGACCAGTCTCAGCATTTTGAGTCTGTATCCATGCTCATGTTTAGTTTTGTTTCACAACAAAAGGGTTGGTAATTCCAAAGAACTAACAACAGGGGAATAAAATGTTCCCAGTACAAGATTTATATTGAGCACCCTTGAATACCCAGTGAAAAGGTATTCATAAAGGTATACAACCTACGTATCTGCACTGATAACTTCTTTGGAACTTTATTGACATATGCAGCCGTCATGGAAACCTGACTTGTGATTGTTGATGTGTCTGTTTCACTAAGTGAGTCATCACTGACTAAGGTAGAAAAGATAATCGACCTTATCAGTGATAATTGTGATAAGTCTGGTGAAGCGTTCATGTTACATCACAAGGGGAGCAATACGAGCACTCTTGGACTAACTAGAGATGATTCCTGAGAAACCTCAACCATAAATTAATTTAATTTAGTCTTTAGAACAACTCAGTGTTTACTGCCCTGAGACCTTTTAGTTTTCCATCATTTATTAGACACGTATTCAGTAGCATCTAACAATATAGATAAATCTGTGTGATGACAGTATATTCTTTAATGGTGTCTATTAGGTACTTATAAAATATGATGACTCAAAGAAAAAAGTTATTCATGGTCAAAGAACAGAAGAAAAAAAGTAAATCAAATTTGGCTTTGCCAATGTTAGCATGTACATTGATCGATTTGTTTAACTTCCTGGAACAGTACTTTTATTTTCTTGTTTCCTTTTACAATGTGTATTGCATTGCTCTAAGTTTAATGCTTTGATGATCTCATCTTAAGAATGAACTCTTGTTTGTATTTACTATAATAATTTGTTTCCCATATCATTGGATTTCACCACTTTATACATTCTCCAATTGTATCAACTTCAACAGACTTTATTTTGTTGTTTCAGGTGTCTGATACTATATGTTATTAGTTTGCAACCCCCCCCCCCCCCCCCCCCCCACACACACACACACACACACACACACATACAAACACACGCACGCACACACACAAACACACACTCTGGCTTGGAATGATTGTGATTCTGGACTGTGATTCTGATAAAGGCAATATTGTTCTGGGATTTTTCCTTTCTGTTGTTGAGTATCTTTACTTTCTTTCTTTGATTATTGGTTCTTTGTTTTAGTGATGGCCAAAGCAATCAAACCAATTGCATTATCATAGACTTAGTTTGCTATGATCTGACCAGTTCTGCTGCAATGAAGTATCTACTGTTTACAGTACAGTATATATTTTATGTTCCAAATTTTAAATTATGATGTAGAACAGACATTTTGGTTGTTTCTTAATTGTATACTAAATTCTTGTCGATCGCACCATCTTCCAATTTAGATGAAATCCTTAGTTAGTTAAATATTACAGAAGACTGTTTCAAAATACTGTAATTGCACACTATGTAACCAGGATTATAGAGAAATTAATAATTAATGATGACACAAACATTATCAGCCTTAATGAAATACTAAAGAAAAACAGTGAACAAAGTTTTTAAATGCATGCATTTTTTATTATATCATTATAAATCGTGATCAAATACTGTTAAAATATTTTCAGAAGTGCAATATGCAAAAATGATAATCATTGTCATCATTATGTAATGACCAAATTAACATATTTCTTAAAAAACACAATTTAACAAGTTTCAAAATGTAAACATCATTTTCTTATGGAAACCAGAGGCACAAATATAATGCATTGTTATATAGTAAGTGGGAAGGTCTATAAAAGTGAACTATTGCACTAGGAGTAACATCTTTCCTGTAATGGTAAGACAGAGAAGAGATCCACATACTGTTCTTTAACTATTGTGGTGTTCTCAAAGAGTAGGGGATCTAAGCGTTGCACTAATAATCTACATTAGTAACAGTCAGGATCAAATGCATAATTCAACCTTTCACCAGTAGTGTGAGTTGAAACATTTAAATTAGGATTGGATTTGCTAAAGCTCATCTGATTTGCATACATGTTAACTGGTGGCTTGGATGCATCTGACTGTCCAATGTCCTTCTTTTCATCACTGATTTGAATGCTACATTTTCCAAAGAAGGTTAGAAACACTGGTATAAAAGTCACACCATGTAAAGCCCCAAACAAAATGACTAGGAACATTATTTTAAAGAAGGTTCTGAAGATGTAGCTCTCAGATGCAGACAGAACCACTACTCCTAAAATAGTAGACAGAGCCCCCTGAATGATAGGATACCCCAACATAAAAACAGCCTCTATTAATTTCTCGTCAGCTGTGGGCTGTTTGCTTGTGACAAAGGCATAAGAAATGTGAGCAGAGAAGTCCACTGAGAACCCGATGCAGATGACAAGATTGATCATGGAGACAGAGTCTAGGTTAACATCCCATAAAGCCATGAAACCAGCAACTCCAACTATGACCGAGGCAATGGCAAAGGTCACCCATAGGGAACATATGGGACTGGGAATTAGCAGAAGAGAAATGACCAACATAGCAACAGTGGCCACAACAATGTTTTGGATGGTGTTACTAACAATGACTGCATATTGATCAAAGAAAATGAAAGCAGGGTGGTAGACAACCAAGGCCTCAGGACAGGCTTCAGCTGTGTTTCTGAACTCATTCAGCAAGTCCTTTTCATCAATGGCGGTCAGAATATTAACTGTCTGGACGAACATTCTGGAGGCATAAATATGCCCTTCAGTCACTGAAAAGTTCACATCCTGTCTAAAAGCTTGTGTGGCAGGTGAAAGATTGAAAAAATCTGTTAAATTATCAATGAAGATTTTTTTGTCATTAAGATTCAAAAGTGTTGCATTTCCATATGTCAGATAATGATTTAGCCAAGATATAGTCATATTTTTGGCGACCAATGGTCGATTATCAATGGTTAGATCCTCAAATTTGTGAAGACAAGCATCAAGCTTGTCCCGGGAATTAGCATCCCAGTATCGGAAGTGTGTGTCTGTCACAACAACCATCACATTCGGGCCGAATTTTGAGAAGTACTGGTCCTCGTCATCATAATAGCGACCCACATATGAGCCATCAGTTGCTAACTGTTTCAGATCGATGCCCTCTTTCATTTGGAAGCAGCCATAAATGCTTGCAGCCAAATACCCAGCATAGAGGAGCATTACAAACCCCTTGGTCAACTTCTTTGTCAGAAATGGCCCATAATAGTTCTTGAAAAAGTTGTTGATTGGCATTGGTTCTTCCTTCCCTGTGACTTTATCATAGTAGCCCCCTTCACTACATGTGTTGTACTTGTCAGAGCTGGGTTCTGGTACCTTCATGCAAGTCAGCCAGTGCCTGTTGCTTTCCTCTCTGCGTCCATTCAGTGCTAAGAACGCACCAAAGAAAGTGATGTTGTACAAGTAACAGAATACAACCGCAGTGCCAGTATACATACAGAAAGACTGCACAGAAGCAAAGGGAGTTAAGAGACCAATATAGAAAGCCAAGGCGTCGGTCAGTGTTGTGATGGTGATGGAAACTGCTGCATCTTGGTACGTCTCTGCCATACGGTCCTCTACTCTGTGGTTAACTTGAGACTTCTGCCAGCAAGAAATCATGATGAACATATCATCAACACCGATTCCTAAAGAAAAGAAAATACAGTATGCAAATTATTACAGCATGTAATCTACATACACCCTGTCTTTTAAGATTGTTGCATTGTAACAGAGCACAGGATCTCTCTTAAATCGTTTGGTGTGTCACAACTTGAAAATGTCTGTAACAGTCTGTAAACTTACCCAGAATCAAAAACGGAGCACTTGCCACAGTCGTAGCGAAGGGCATCCCACAGTAGAGCAACAACCCAAAACTGGACACCACTGCCAAGCCTGCAGAGAGGACGCCGAAGGTGGCCACCCACACCTTATTCCTCACACAGTCCAACCTAGAAACAACACACCTCTCTTTAGCTAAGAGTTCATCCATCAAACAATACTGTAAATAATAAGTACAGCAGATAACAGCTCTAAACTGCTTCAAGCTTTTAACGTCAACATTTGTTTACCATTGTTTTTTTCGATAGTATTTTCATTATATAGACAAGTAAGAGTGATTCTAAAGTGTATGCGAGGTAGAATGAAGACAAGACATACCTCATACATGACATGATAGAGAAAGTAATGGCGATGGTATACGTCACTGAGAACAAAGGGATGATGGAGTCTGTGCTCTTTTCAAATTCCTCTTCCCTTGATAGTGAAGTGAAATAAGAAACTGACAACTACAATTGTCAAAGAGAGATAAGATTAGTTGTACATCCCACACACTTTTTTTAAACAACTTCTCAGAACAAATTTGGAAAAAAATTCACTCGCCAACTTATAATTTATCAGATAGCCAGACTTGCAATATTCCAAGTCTATTTGAAAGAAACAAATATTATATATGTTTAAAGTTGGTATACAAAAAGGCTAAATAACAGATTTTTTATTGTATGTTATGCATTGTAGCAGCGCTGTTTTATTTGAATGTACTGGAACTAAATTTGTACAATCTTCTTAGTTATTACCTTAGCTTCCTTCTTTGAAATGTTGTTGATGAACTCTGTCAGCCACATTGTATTTACAGTCTGGTTCACATCATTTAAGAAATAAAATAGCCTGATAGCTTTTGCACTCTCAATTAGCTCTGACCCTGGTTTAAGTTTCACACCACCAATCTCGGAGGCAGTGAAAAAATCACCATTAAATGGGTATGTAATGTTTGTGCTCTCAGCATCAGCAGTAGTTTTAACAATGTCAAAAATGGAATTTGTCATACATTTTCCAGCAATCATAGCACAAATGTCATTGAAGCCAATTGTTGCTACTTTAATATCCTTAACAAGTTGGTCCATTTCAACAATCTTTTCAAAAACGTTGTTTGAGAGCACATTTACTGTGTCACTCAAAATCAGAGAGGCAAAAGTCCCTTCAGTATACAATCTTAAGCGAGAGAATTCGCTGTCATTAGTTGGGAAGTTAGTTTTGACAATGAGTCTCTCGTGTTTAGCAGGTCCATTCACGGGTGTAAACTGCTCTTCAATTCCATTTGCCTCTCTGTCTTTGAGGAAGTAGAATCCTCCTCCGAGACCGGCTGAGATGAACAGAGGAATAATAAAAAACCACCAGTGATGCCTTCCAACAAAGTTGCCCAGTTTTCCAAAACCCTCTGATATGGGCTTTTCAATGCAGTTTGTATTGCAACCAGTCATTTTTGAAAACGATCTCAACTTGAAGTTCAGGAGGAGAAAACGTGCTTCCTTTGACTTCCACCCAGCTGACAAGATAATTATACAGTCTGCTATAACTGTGGAAACATTTACTTCCCTAAAATAGTTGACCAAGTAATGAGACATGGGCGTTTATGGCTGCATCAGATAAAGTACAATTAACCATTAACTAGTGTGGTTGTTTCCACAGAAGGCAGTAATTACTCACAATTTGTCTGTAGTGAAACCAGACACATTTACAGTAACATGGAAGAATGACTGTGCTATACATTTTGGGGGGACTAGACAGCTTATGGGGACAGTCTATGTCTATGCATAGACCCTCAGATATGATTGTAATTCTGTCAAAATAACAGCACCCATTGTTATTCAGAATTGAAGCATATCCTCCATTTGTTTGTGACTTGTGCTTTAAGGGATCTATTCTACACCATACTAGAAGTACATACAATTTGGCTAACACACATTAACATATTAATTTAAACATTGTATTGACTACAACAGATATGTTCATTAGAACACACATTTTATAATGCTTTTTTATTTTACAAAAGGTAAATATGCAAAATTCCGACCCCCCAAATGTTCATTAATGTCAATATAATGGCTAACTTTACAATATAATTTTCAAGTATGTGTAAATGTTTAAAGAATATTTTACAAAAATACATTTTTGTACTTCCTGTGTAATGTGACCTTGCCTAGGTTTTGACTATCTTCAACCGAGGCTTTTTATAATCAAAATATATTTATATAATGAACAGCATTAGATGATACCCCTGGACAGTTTTGCATGCACCTATGGTTGAGTAAAAAATGCAATCCAGCCTGGCAAAGCAAAGCTATCACCAACTGTTACATCCCCCAGTCTAAGTGATTCTTTGAGTGCGCTAAGGTGCCCAGGGAGAGCGAGGCACCTACAAAGGCTACTAGGGTAGAGAGCACCCACTTAGGGGATATTTTGTCATCTGCTACGACCTCAAATGTGGTTGAGGCCCAGAGAGAGGTAAATCTGTTAGGAAAATTGAAGATGTAACTGTTATCCTGTATAAGAATGATTCTGTGTTCAGTATTCCTTGGGTGCAAAGAGGCCTACCCCCAAATCTGAACTCTGGGTAAACATACAAGACCCTTATCTAGGGGTTGAGGACTAGGAAGAAGGGGACTATAGGTGGAGACGCAAGGTCTGGAGAACTTTGTTTGACACCTATGTGAAGGAGCTTTTATGACATTAGGAGATCCTGTTGTTGTGTTTCAATCAGGGTTGATGTCGTAAACACGCACACACGTAAACACGCACGAACACGCGCGCCAGGTCTATGCAAGGGAACCAATGAAAGAAGAGCCATGGGAAATTTGCATGCCTTTGTTTTAACCCATGACTGTCAAGAGCGGGTCTTTTTAAATAGGTAGCTAGCACAACATGCTAGCAGACAACTTTGTAGCACAATGGCGTGTGATGTTTTGTCTCCTTGCGTCCGGCCTTCTTAACGTGTTCACCGACTGACTGTGCAATGCTTGATAGATTAATATTCCTGACAAAATCCCTCAGAGCGTTGTGGACGTCCATATGGACGTCGTCGCTAGGGGGAGTCTTCGCATGGACGGACGGCGATGGCAGGTTGATCTTCGCATGGACGGACAGTGATGACAGAGATGTTGAGAGGGTCGTCCCTGATCAGCATGGACGTCCATCGCTAGGGGGGGTCCAGAGCATGGACGGACGGCGACGAACGGACGAGGATGTTGAGCTAAATGAGAGCCGGCGAAGGCTACCTTAGAATGTACAGCAACCTTGGATGACTCAAGAAGTTTAGTCACGTACATTCTATGGTAGCCTTCGCTGGCTCTCATTTAGCTCAACATCCTCGTCCGTTCGTCCTGCTAAACATGGACGGCCCTCTCAACCATTCAGGTGCCATCGCCATCCGTCCATGCTCTGGGCTCCCCCTAGCGACGGACGTCCATGCTAATCAGGGACGGCCCTCTTAACATCATTGCCGTCCGTCCGTCCATGCGAAGATCGACCTGTCATCGCTGTCCGTCCATGCGAAGACTACCCCTAGCGACGACGTCCACGACGCTCTGAGGGATTTAGCCCCTACTGGGCCCAGAAAGGGGATAGTAGCTTAGCAACATGTTTTGATTCGGTAGTTTCCCTTGAGGAAGCAAAAACCAGTAAGAGAGCGTACTATATGGACAACGGTGTGCTAATGCGTAAATGGAAAGCCTGTGACATAGACAGTGAATGGAGCATTGGGTCACAGGTGGTGCTTCCCACTTCGTATACACAGCAAGTCCTGTCTGTGGCTCATGATCCGGCATGGTCTGGCCACTTAGGTATCGTGTTCCGTGCCGCATGAAATGAATACACAATGGCTTAGAGGCAAATCATTAGCTTTACTAATAGAGTACAGTAGCAACTGATTACCACCTGTATGAAAGCTACAACAGTCCACCCGAACTTTCTAGTCCAACGTGATTGGCTGTCAGAACATAACGCAGCCCCATATACTACATTGGAGATCTCGAAAACATACGACCGAATACTTCAACACTTTTTCTGGCCTGGGTTGAAATTGGATGTTGTAGACTTCTGCAAAACCTGTCTGTGTGTCAGATCATTCACAAGCTCTTCTCCTGTCTGGCCCCCCAGTGGTGGAACCAACTCCCCACCTCCATCAGAGACACTGACTGTCTCCCCACCTTCAAGAAAAGGCTCAAGACGCACTTGTTCCGGGAGTACAACGGTACATGGTTTAGGAAGGAATGGTTTGCTGGACCCCATGTTAGTTTCCTCAAGGATCACAATGACTCTTGCTTAGAGTCTTGCGGCTCTTGTTGGTTAGTGCTTGCTTTTCTACAGGTACACTTGCACTTATAGCGATTCATGTTGTTTAATTGTAACTTGTTTAACTACATGCTCTTGTGGTTTTTCCTTTGGCACTTATTTTGGTTGTTCACAATATGTGCTTCATGTTTTGGATAAAAGCGTCTGCTAAATGAATACATGTAAATGTAAATGTAGATCATGGGTAAACCCAAACCATTCCCCGCCTCCTCTTCGTCCAATTCCTGTAGTGGGGGAACCGTTTGACAGGGTCATTGTTGAATGAATGTGTGGGCCCGTTACCCAAAACAAAATCTGGAAACCAATGTCTTTTGACCAATGTGCTGTGCTACTCGCTACCCTGAAGCAGTTCCATTACGGAATATTACCTCGAAAACTGTGACCAAAGCTCTCATCAAATTCTTTACGACGTTTGGTCTTCCAAAGGAAATTCAAACTGATCATATAAGCAATTTCATGTCCAAGCTGCTGACATGTGTTGCGGAATCTCTCTATCCGCCACCAGACATCAAGTTCTTATCACCCAGAAAGCCAAGGTGCGCTATAGAGCGCTGGCACCAAACGCTCAAATCGATGCTGCGCAAGTATTGTCTGGAAACGGGAGTCGTTTGGGACGAGGGAGTACCATATGTAGTGTTTGCAGTTAGGGAGACAGTACGAGAATCTTTGGGTTTCAGTCCTGCCAATCTAGTGTTCGGACATACCCCAAGGGGTCCGTTGAAAATACTAAAGGAAAATATCCTTTCGTTTAAATCACCTACAAATGTGCCAAAGAATGTGTATGACTATGTGCATGAGATGGTAACGCATGTGAACTGGCACACCAGTCTCTTTTGCCAGTCCAGACAAAGATGACAAATCGTCATCACCCGTAGGGATTATTCTTCTTCTAAATACACTAGCTAGACCTGTGCAGACCAGTCCTGTACTTTTGGTTAGGGCACCTCATTCCTGTGTTAGTTTTGCTTTGTGTTTAGCTTTTGGGAAGTAGCGTAGGTTAGGGGTGGGAACTTTATGTTGATTTCTTTCCTTTGGTCCTGTCCAGCCCTCCCCTTGTCCCTACTTGTTATTATTATCATTCTTATATACTGAACCGTGGCAGCAAATAAAAGCCCTAGTTACTTCAACGATACCAACTGGCTCTGTCTTTGCTCGCACTCATCACTCCATGCCCCTTTCACCAGTCTCTGAGTGTCTCAGAGCGGTGGGGGAGGTCAGAATCCCTCCGTTATAGGCATAGATTTATAACACCAACTATTAGAAAGTAGTCAATATAAGGGATTGCATCTCATTGATGCTGAGTTAGGCAGTGTTTAAAGTCCTAAAGTCTGTCATTTAAAAACAAATAATCAAATCGTATAAGAAATTGATAGAAAATATGAAATTGTATTTTACCATTTGAACAGACCTGAATACATCCATCTAAAAATATTATATAAAACCATGAATATATACCATTCCAAACTGCATATTTGAGGATAAAGAAGCAAGAAATACATCGTTTTTTGTACATTTAATTGAGTCATCAGACAAGAATGGATAATAAACATAAAAAGTATACAGTACATGAAGCTTTTGCATAATTATTTATAAAAATAGCGTAGTACACTTAAATAATGAGTTCAAGTTGAAACTATTGCGTTAAATAGTTTAAAATATTGCCTCTAATACAAAGACAGACGACGGTTTTATCTTTTAAATCCAAAAACTAAATCCTTTTTTTGTCCAGCAGGGATTCTGCACATACCTTGTAATGTGTGTTAGTCATGATCAGTTGCACATGCCACATAATCTATCCCATGACTTATACAGCTACTGGAATTTACATTTTAAATGTTTATTTTATTTGTCTTATTGAACTGTTTCCCTCTTCAGTTTCTCCATCAGTTTCAGATGCGTTTTTCACTTTTTCATGAGTGGTATACTTTGGAACATTTAAATTAGGACTGGATCTACTGTTACTCCTCTGATTTGCATCCCTAACTGGTGGCTTGGATGCATCAAACTGATCAATGTCCTTCTTTTCATCACTGATTTGAATGCTACATTTTCCAAAGAAGCTTAGAAACACTGGTATAAAAGTCACACCATGTAAAGCCCCAAACAAAATGACCAAGAACATTATTTTAAAGAAGGTTCTGAAGATGTAGCTCTCAGATGCAGACAGAACCACTACTCCTAAAATAGTAGACAGAGCCCCCTGAATGATAGGATACCCCAACATAAAAACAGCCTCTATTAATTTCTCGTCAGCTGTGGGCTGTTTGCTTGTGACAAAGGCATAAGAAATGTGAGCAGAGAAGTCCACTGAGAACCCGATGCAGATGACAAGATTGATCATGGAGACAGAGTCTAGGTTAACATCCCATAAAGCCATGAAACCAGCAACTCCAACTATGACCGAAGCAATGGCAAAGGTCACCCATAGGGAACATATGGGACTGGGAATTAGCAGAAGAGAGATGACCAGCATAGCAACAGTGGCCACAACAATGTTTTGGATGGTGTTACTAACAATGACTGCATATTGATCAAAGAAAATGAAAGCAGGGTGGTAGACAACCAAGGCCTCAGGACAGGCTTCAGCTGTGTTTCTGAACTCATTCAGCATGTCCTTTTCATCAATGGCGGTCAGAATATCAACTGTCTGGACGAACATTCTGGAGGCATAAATATGCCCTTCAGCCACTGAAAAGTTCACATCCTGTCTAAAAGCTTGTGTGGCAGGTGAAAGATTGAAAAAATCAGTTAAATTATCAATGAAGATTTTTTTGTCATTAAGATCCAAACTTGTTGCATTTCCATATATCAGATATTGATTTAGCCAAGATATAGTCATATTTGTGGCGACCAATGGTCGATTATCAATGGTTAGATCCTCAAACTTGTGAAGACAATCATCAAGCCTGTTCCGGTAATTAGCGTCCCAGTATTGGAAGACTGGGTCTGTCACAACAACCATCACATTTGGGCCAAATTCTAAGAAGTAATTTTCCTCGTCATCATAATAGCTACCCACATATGAGTTATCAGTTGCTAATTGTTTCAGATCTATGCCCTCTTTCATTTGGAAGCAGCCATAAATGCTTGCAGCCAAATACCCAGCATAGAGGAGCATTACAAACCCCTTGGTCAACTTCTTTGTCAGAAATGGCCCATAATAGTTCTTGAAAAAGTTGTTGATTGGCATTGGTTCTTCCTTCCCTGAGTCTTTATCATAGTAGCCCCCTTCACTACATGTGTTGTACTTGGCAGAGCTGGGTTCTGGTACCTTCATGCAAGTCAGCCAGTGCCTGTTGCTTTCCTCTCTGCGTCCGTTCATTGCTAAGAACGCACCAAAGAAAGTGATGTTGTACAAGTAACAGAATACAACTGCAGTGCCAGTATACATACAGAAAGACTGCACAGAAGCAAAGGGAGTTAAGAGACCAATATAGAAAGCCAAGGCGTCGGTCAGTGTTGTGATGGTGATGGAAACTGCTGCATCTTTGTACGTCTCTGCCATACGGTCCTCTACTTTGTGGTTAACTTGAGACTTCTGCCAGCAAGAAATCATGATGAACATATCATCAACACCGATTCCTAAAGAAAAGAAAATACAGTATGCAAATTTTTCCAGCATGTAATCTACATACACCCTGTCTTTTAAGATTGTTGCATTGTAACAGAGTACAGGATCTCTCTTAACTCGTTTGGTGTGTCACAAGCACAGTCTGTAAACTTACCCAGAATCAAAAACGGAGCCGTTGCCACAGTCGTAGCGAAGGGCATCCCACAGTAGAGCAAAAATCCAAAACTGGACACCACTGCCAAGCCTGCTGAGAGGACACCGAAGGTGGCCACCCACACCTTATTCCTCACACAGTCCAACCTAGAAACAACACACTTCTCTTTAGCTAAGAGCAGGGGCGTTGTTAGACCCTTTTTACTGGGGCATGTGCCCCAGTATAAATCTGCTGTGCCCCAGCAAAATCTAAAGTTCGAGTTTTAACAATTTACTTTATTAGTCAGTGCATTCATTTACATTGATAATCCCTGAAAAATAAACTCAGAATCCCAATCAACGCTTGTAAAATCAAAGCAGTTTAACCGAAAACACAAACCTATGCACGCAGAATTCCATGTTAGCGAGCTTACCAAATAGCCACTGCAGCAAGCACACCGAGCCCAGGGGCCTCATGTATAAACATTGCGTACGCACAAAAGCTTGCGTACGCTGGTTTTCACGCACACGGTGTTATGTATAAAAATGTACTTGACGTGACAATGTGCAGGCCGTCACGGAAACTTTTGAGCAGACCCAAGAATGTGCGGGCCGTCCGTAAAGTCTTGTCTGGCTCTGTAACGTGGCGAATTCTAACTGAAAAGTGCCTAAACTCACCAAACATTACAAATTAAAGTTTCCACTACAGTTCCTGTCATACGTCTATGACGTTGACTATTCAAAAAACAAAAAAATAAAAGTTTAATCATTAATGTGGATGATCACATCAAAATGCCGAAACCCAAACGAGAAATGCTTTATACCGTTTAATCCGCCACCACTTCTACTACTAACTTCTGTTAAACTTGAGGGTGTCAAACGAATGACAAAATCACTCAGGAAATGTCACGCTAACCCTATAGCTGCCATGCTGTTACGATGCGCCACCACTCGTTTCTTAATTTCGAGTTTTACATCGGACCATTTCTTCTTAATTTCTGCCATGGTCCGGTTCGCCGAACCCACATTATTTACGGCCCTATAATAATAATTTTATTTGTGCACTTTATATGCACTTTATATTTAGCTACATTTTTATTTAAGCAAAGAAATGACCTCAGGAGTGCATTTATAGGCCATCTGCATATTCATTTATGGGAGGAGGCAAGGCGGGGTCAGTGGCTCGTTCAGGTGCGGTCAATCTCATGTTGATTGTGATTTATAAAGGAAAGGTGCGCAGGACCTGGCGTACGACCGGTTTTATGCATGTGAATATTTCTGTGCGTAGGTACTTTTCAGGTTTTGGCCGTACGCCATCTTCTGGTATGAAAGCTGCGCAATCTTTTATACATGAGGCCCCAGGTGTCGGACTTGGCACGCAAGTCAGAATTGAGGTAGGCTAAGAAAACATTACAAAACTAAAGAAAGTTTCTAAATGATCGGCCTACCGATCATCTTATTTTGACTAAAACATAAGAACAATATAACATGAAGCTCAAAAAAAAATCCAATTAATGCGAAAAAAAATTGTGTTCTCGCATTAACTATTGATGTCCCTGCCAAAGCTGATATCAAACTTGCGTCCGTGAACTGTTGTATAGTGGGTTAAGCAAGGTGAGTTTCTATAGCCGAGTAGTGCATTGTGCGCAGCACGCTTGGAAGAAAAAAAGGGATATGAATATGGGCCTGTGCCCCAGTAGAGCTTTATGTCCAACAACGCCCCTGGCTAAGAGGTCGTCCATCAATCAATACTGTAAATAGTAAGTAGAGCAGATAACAGCTCTTTAAAACTGCTTCAAGCTTTTGAATCTTCTATAATATTTTCATTATATAGATAAGTAAGAGTGATTATAAAGTGTATGTGAGGTAGAATGAAGACAGGACATACCTCATACATGACACGATAGAGAAAGTAATGGCGATGGTATACGTCACTGAGAACAAAGGGATGATGGAGTCTGTGCTCTTTTCAAATTCCTCTTCCCTTGATAGTGAAGTGAAATAAGAAACTGACATCTACAAGTCAAAGAGAGATAACACATTACTGGTTCATCCCACGCACTTTTTTAAAACAACTTCTCAGAACAAATTTGGAAAAGATTTCACTCGCCAACTTCAAAAGTTACAATTTGTGAGCTAGCCAGACTGGCAATATTCCAAGTCTATTTGAAAGAAACAAATATATGTTCAAAGTTCATATGAAAAACAGATTTTGTATTGTACGTTACTATTGCAGCGCTGTTTTATTTGAATGTACTGTTACTAAATTTGTACAATCTTAAAAGTTCTTACCTCGTTATCTTCAATCTTTGAAATGTTGTTGATGAACTCTGTCAGCCACATTGTATTTACAGTCTGGTTCACATCATTTAAGAAATAAAATAGCCTGATAGCTTTTGCACTCTCAATTAGCTCTGACCCTGGTTTAAGTTTCACACCACCAATCTCAGAGGCAGTGAAAATACTACCATTAAATGGGTACGTAATGGGTGTGCTCTCAGCGTCAGCAGTTTTAACAATGTCAAAAATTGAATTTGTCATACATTCTCCAGCAATCATAGCACAAATGTCATTGAAGCCAATTGTTGCTGCTTTAATATCCTTAACAAGTTGGTCCATTTCAACAATCTTTGCAAAAACGTTGTTTGAGAGCACATTTACTGTGTCACTCAAAATCAGAGAGGCAAAAGTCCCTTCAGTATACAGTCTCAAGCGAGAGAATTCGCTGTCATTAGTTGGGAAGTTAGTTTCGACAATGACTCTCTCGTCTTTAGCAAGTCCATTCACGGGTGTAAACTGCTCTTCAATTCCATTTGCCTCTCTGTCTTTGAGGAAGTAGAATCCTCCTCCGAGACCAGCTGAGACGAACAGAGGAATAATAAAAAACCACCAGTGATGCCTTCCAACAAAGTTGCCCAGTTTTCCAAAACCCTCTGATAAGGGCTTTTCAATGCAGTTTGTATTGCATTCGGGCATTTTCTTGTTAAAGTAACTTCTCTATAAGACATTAAGGTGTGGTTCGAAATGAACAACTTGCCTGCTCTGGCTTCCCTTCAGGTGTGATAGCAGCCCCTGTTATACAGTGTGCTATTACTGTCTGTGGCAACAAGATAAGCCTCCTGAGAAGTGCTCTCTACAGTAATAGTTGAACTATTAATATTATGTGGAATAATAAAATCTGCAACAGATGCAACAGTGAACAGTGATGTCACCGAACAGACAAATCACCCACAATACATTTATAAATAAATAAGAATACATTTATTGATGAAGGTTAAGAGCAATAACTCGCCAGGTCCCAAGCAAATGTATATTGTTATTACATACAGTATATATGTACTCGTCTACAGGAACAATAATCTTTGGTTTGTGAGAGTAAGCTGCTCAATGTTACACCTGTGGAAAATGTTCTGTACTCATTCCCAACCAACTACAGAACAAAGTTCAAAGCCTGGGATTAGGGTGCAAAAAATATAAGTTTTTCATTTGTATTTCATTTCTGCACAAAATATTATGCAAATATTTATAATAATTGCAATATTGTCATGAGTGGTGGTTTAGTACAACTCAATATAAAATACATATTTGCTTTGATGTAATAAATGATTATTGAATAATATATGGATTATACAATAAGTATAACCCCTTACATCATTTTGCCAGACCTGTCCAAAAAACACTAATTGCATCATTGATCCTCCCCAAGGAATGTATATACATACTTCAGACACATAGAAAATACAAGAAGCTACTTTCAGGCATGGCACTTCAGAATGAAACAACAATACATTAGTTAACACTGCGCAAAACAACTTGGATCATAATCTACCATAAAATCATATACGATTGCATGATGAGGATGGAATTCAAAAACTAATAAATGCTATAATTGTATGTGGAATCTCCACTTAGTCCTTTTGTGTAAACTTGAACCATATTTCAAAAGGTAGCAGTTGGATGACGTCGACAGACATCAATCCCAGGATATGGAGAGCATCTGACAGCTGAGATCCCACAGTTTCTGAGCCACGCTGTCGTCTGTGGCAGCCCTGGAGCAGGTGGCAGGTGCACAGTCACTGTGAGCAAACACAGACAACACACAACATGAGGCCTCACAGTATTCCAGTAACTACAGCATCAACAGGGCAAATGTATAGGCTCTACTAGACAAAATAATAAATACTGTTATTATTATATAAATATTATTATCTCCATGTTCTGAGCAACAAACAAACCAACCAAACCTGAGCTCACCTGTAATATCCACCACTCTTGGTCTCCAGTCCAGGGTCCACAGCGCAGTAGATGGTTGTCTGAGCTCCCTGGACTGAGTTCTTGGTGAATGGGCTGACCATCTTCATGACAGCCTGCTGTGCAGGGTTGAGGTGTCGCCACAGGTCAGTTTGGACCACTCCAGGGTGGAGGGAGTAGGCAGTCACACCGGTACCTAGGGGGGGAGGGAATGTTAAGCTCCATCATACAGTACTATACATTAATAAGTATTCATTCACTATGCCACTTGCCATTAGCCAACGTGGGGTACAAACTGCATGTAGTAAGTAAAGTAGAAAGTCAGTGATTAGAAGTTAACCGTTCTCACAGTGTTACAATGATTGGTGCTAAATAACAATCTCTATTTGACCAGACACTGTGCAACAACAACATCATATGTCAAGTACAACACTGTATAATTTTGCAGCTACACCACACAAAGCATTAATGTTTTAGGAGCTCAAGGGTAAATAGACTGCTGCAGTAGTCCTGGACATTAACCAAATGAAGGAGAGATAAAGATGACCTTCTAGCCTCTTGGCCAGTAGGTGAGTGAAGAGGATGTTGGCCAGTTTGCTCTGGCTGTAGGCCTTGTTCTTGTTGTAGCCCTTCTCACTGTTGATGTCGTCTAGGTTGATGGTGCCCAAGCTGTGGGCCATGGAAGACACGTTGATGATCCTGGATGGGGCTGATCTCTTGATCAGGTCAATCAGTAAGTACGTCAAGAGGAAGTGACCTAAAATGATGGTATGACAAGACCCTGTGAGGTGAATTAACTGACCGTGTATTTGTCTCCCTTCTTAATTTTATGTATTTATGTATTCCTTTCTTTTTTTTGATCCCCATTACCTTCCACAAAGTGTTTGCTAGTATTCCTGGGGTCCACACAAAAACACAAATAACAATGGGCCTCATTCACCAAATGTTCTTAAGAACAAAAATTCTGGCATTCACCAATGCTTTCTTATTTGGGAATTTGTTCTTAGGTAAGAACAGAATTTACACACACCCAAGAGCACTCTTGCACACAATTGAGAGCTGACATGTTTGCGCAAAATAAGTAGATATACCGTTTTCGTCCGTACTTATTTAAAACTGAATATTTCTCTCCTTTATAATTTTGCAACTAATCATTTTCATTATTTTACACATAATTATGTTTGTTTGAATACATTCACACTTCTGCTGATTTGTAAAGCACTTTGAATTGCCATTGTGTATGAATTGTGCTAGGCCTATATAAATAAACTAGCCTTGCTTTGCCTTCAATTGACATCAATTATGTTAACGGGAAACCTTGCCATCCAATAATAAGTGACCTATCACGGTATTTATAGGCCCAAAGTAGACCTATTCCGCACACTAGGACTACACCACACAATGACGTATTTATTGCTGCTGCAAAACTTTGCATATCGTGACCTGAGGGGACGCATCTGCTGTGACCATACCGATTCATTTGCAGAGAGTGACGAGTACCTGTTGGGACGCTTTAGGCTACCAAGAGCAGTCCTCATGGATATTTGTAACAGTCATCTGTCTTCTATGTTTTGAAATGTTTTTTTTGAACCAGATTTCAGATAAAACCATTTATTTTTCACTTCATTATTTCTGCGCCCTTCTCCAGATACAGCGTTCACTGCATGAGTAATTGCATTTCATGCATCGGTTTTATTTACTGCTTTGTATCCACCGCTGACGCTTATAAATATGATGTGTCGTTTGTCGCTAACTTCTTGCAGCTGTACCTCCACTTCAGAATTACAAAAGTTTTTCTATCTTTTGTAGAGGCCACATGCCCTTTTATCGGAATTAACGGGGCGTTTACCTATGCTAAATAGGAGCAACGGGGCACGAGCTTTCAATTTACGACATATTGGGATTAATCATTCTAAGACCACACCTGCGAACAATTCTGCTGTTTAGGAACACGTCATGAATCACACGTAGACTTTTCTTAGGAACTTTCTTAAGAACAAATGTAAAAATGTACTTAGGAAGATATTGGTGAATGAGGCCCAATCTACTTAACTCTAGTTATTCTGTGCCATTTTATCCTTGTTATAGAAACAGGACCAGGAAGTAAATTAACTTCCTGAAAATAGTTAATGGTGAATGGGTACATTATCACTGAGAGTAAAGATAAGACATGTCATGAATTGTGTTTAATGATTAAGGGCGGACTTCTTTCCTCAACCTTGAACAGGCCTTGCATTTCTGTAACTTACCTATGTTATGTATTATTTTATTAACAAACTCAAGTCCATTATTTTATTAACTTTGTACTCTGAAGTAATGCTTGAATTCGTACTTCCTCATTTTTTTCATTATCAATTTGGGTCGCTCAACATTTCAGATGGCATGATCAAGGTAAATCATCAACAGTGGCCTATAACACACATCCCTGGCAATGCCTTGCCCTGGTAATACATGCTTGTACACACCCATGTGGTTGACACCGATCTGCATCTCAAAGCCATCTGCTGTTTTCCCATAGGGACAAACCATTACTCCAGCATTGTTTATAAGGATGTTCAGTTTGCTTTCCTCTGCAGAAAGATCAGAGGAGAGTCCAGTATAAAAACAATGTGGTGTGCAATCATCTCCACTTAAACTTATGGTGTCTATGGAGGGGTCAGAAAATCCTAATGTACAGAAATGTCATGTGATTATGCTCCTACCCCTGTTGATGACCTCTGCAAACTCCTTGATCGACTTGGTGTCTGACAAATCAAGCTTTAGGATAACAACGTTTTTATTGCCGGAGCCTTCTACAACTTCTTTCAGTGCAGACTCTGCTTTCTCCATATCTCTGCAAGCCATGATGATTCTGGCTCCTGTTAAAAAGTCAAATAAAAAGGTATTCTTGAAATCTGAATCTAAACTGAATGTATGGTTCCACCTAGTGTCACTGGATGGTATAAACATAGACGTCCCGGACATTAACAGGTTTGTCATCATGGGGTAAATTTAAGCTGAGGACCAATAACTAACATGCTATACTATGATTAAATACAATTTTCCCAACATTTATTAAAGCAGAGAGAGCATAAAAAGAAACCTGCGAGGATAGGGCAATCTTGGAGGACATGTGAGAAAAGGAAAGACGGTGGATAAACACAATAAAACGCTTTATCTCGGTGTCGCAAAAGCATAGCCTACCTCTCTTTGCCAGATCCAGAGCTGTCTCTTTGCCGATGCCAGTATTGGCTCCAGTGATGACAACTGTTTTATCATCGAGTCGCGCATCTGAGGACCATGTCCTCCGAAAAATGTTTCTAATGAATTGAGTAAAATGATTTAATTTCCAATTGGTGGTCAATTTGCAGGAGTTAAGTAGACTATAAACAAGTGAGAAGTGATCTAGCTGGTTCTTTTAGCGAGAGAGACAATAATGTTATACAAAACAGACCTACAAGATCTACAAGTACAAGACGAAATATTGATATGACTTTACTTCCCTGAAATGAAAACCACCAGTTGTGCAATATTTCGTCTTGTACTTGTAGATCTTATAACAACTCCAGAATGATCTCATAGGATACTGACACACTTGTAAGGTGGTTGTTTTATCTCACCTCAAAGATTGCATTTCAGATGACAATAGCGTAAGATCCTCTTGTCTTGTAAATATATATATATATATATTTTGAAGGCACTTCCAAGGTGTGCCCAAAAATTGGGATCGCTGGGAGATTCAAAACACGGAAACGTATTTAAACGTAATTGCTACATAATAGGGTGTCATCAAGTCAATCATCGGATGTTGACCAATAGAACATTTGTTCGTCAATTTCGTTCCGCCTTCATACAGCCGTCGAGCTGCTCTCCAGTGCACTTTCCACACACAAGATGGCAGAAGCGTCCTTTTAATTGTGGATCATGCCAAGAGCTTGACGAGGTAGAAACCTGTTCAATGGGGATACTAATTGACCATAAGCAGTCATGATCTTTGCAATAGTAAGTATTAATGTTTTTAATGAGTTTGAATATGATTGATAAGAAGCATTCACATATTTAATCTTCATAATTCTTAATACAAACGTGTATTTCTTATATTTTAAGATCCCTGTCTATACTGACCAGATAGAACATTAATTGTTGGGGTGTCTCAAACATATTTGACCTAGGAGGCAGTCATCCACGTGAATCGGCAAGCCCTGCCAAAACTTAGACACTGTTGAAAGATATAAAGTTGGTAGGGTATTTGGGTGAAATTTCTTTAAGGCTTTGTCTAATTCTTTCTCTAGCAGGATATCCATTTTCAAAGGCCTATGCACCCATGACAAGTATCAATAGCTCACACTCAGAAATGAATGGTTCATTTCATTCAGACTGTACAGGTTGACACTGGGTTTTAAACTGTCCTCCATGAGGCTCAGTGTCGTGAGGGTCATCAGAACAGGAAATGTGTAGCTAGCCATCAGCTGATTGTCTGTAAGTAAACATTTCCTTCCCCTGGCTCAGCAAGCCTAGACACTGAAATACAGTGCCTGAGTGTGTGTGTGTTTGTTTCATGTGTGTATGGATTTGAGCTATAATTAGATTAGCTGTGATTAAACCCCAGCAGGGTTTCCTATAGAAGGACAAAGCTAATTCAAGCTACTTTGTGTTTCCCTGGCCGGACTGTAGCAGGGGTCCGCAACTGTTTGCTTTTTTCACACCAACTTCCTCTTCCTTCTCAACAAGTGGAGGATGATATGTGCCTCTTTATAAATTTTCTTTTAATATGACATTATGATAAAAACTGGAAATACCCACTTGTATGTAAAACAAAGCATTTGAGATACACCTTTCTCATCTTGTCATTGTACCTACAATATATGGCACAAAAGGAGGAGCAGAATGCGTAATGTTTGTGTATTTCTGTCTATTTTTGACACAATGACTAACAGATAGGATCTGTTTATTTGTTAACCTTTTTTGTCCATGTTTGTATTTATATTCCTTGTCTTTCATATGAAACCCATTCATTTGTTAGCAAAACCATGAGCCATAACAGTTTACTTAACCCACAGCTGGCGCCGTAGGCCCTTCCTACAGCCAGAGACAAGAGGGAACCAAGAAGGATGCACCCTTTGGCTCCTCTAAATAATGAGAACAAACCATGTTGAGATGAAAAAACTCATGCCACTCGCTCTACATCTTGCTCCTCCTCTCCCACCTCCAGGTGGCAACAGTGCCAAGGAGGAGTAAAAGGTTGAGTGTGTTTACGGGGCACAGGACGCAAACCTGGCAGAAGATCACAGAGTGTAATTGGTTTTTAGAAAGCATGGATAGAAATGCAAGATGTGTCCATTTCCAGAATATGAAACTTGTAAAAATGGTGTATTCACTAGTGAATTATTATTGTCAAGGTACACTATAATGTTAAATAATGAATGGCTTCATACAAAGCAACCAACTTTTATCTGCCCCTTCCACACAGGTTACCAGTTGATCCCACATAACTAACAGTCCGAATGTTGACATTTCAACACGGTTGCTACAAGGTCACGTCCCAGATTGCCAGGCTGTCGGGTTTGTACTGTAAACTCCCAAGTACAAAGTAGCCAAGGGCTTGAAGGGCTAGAGTAAATGTTGTCTTCCTCCCTCTTTCTCCCTCACTCTAACCATCATGGCGTCACAGTTTGTCTTTTTCTCTCCATTTATCTGTCTTTCTGTCCCCGACTCCCTCCCCTTGGTGTCTCACCCTCCTTTGCCTCTATTTCAGTTATGTAACACATCAACGGTTCCATTCTGTTGCTCCCTTCATTCCTTTTCCCCTCTTTACAGATCCAATCTCAAATGTTAAATGGATTTTTTCAACTACTGCACCCTTTCCCCAGATCACAATCATCGCCTTTTTTTTTCGCCTCCTCTTTTGAACCCAGTGATGGTGCTCTCAGAGATAGAGCGAAACGTTGACTGACACACGTAAGATTTCTAAGTAAGCCAGCTTCCTCGGTTCCCTTGGTACTGGACGTTCCTTTTTCTCACCAACATTTTGTTTTCTTTGGTCCGTTTTTGTGTAACAGACACTTAAGGGGAGAGCCCAGAATCAACACAGCCCCATCTGCAGGGACACCACCACTATCTCTGCAGAGCGGAACAGAGCCACAGCGAACGGCAAGGTCACACAGAGGTTGTCCTTATGTTGTTGCAGACCAGAGTTAATCTTCCAGGACTTGCATGGAAAATTGTTCATGATATGGTCTCAAGATAAAAGATAGGGCTTAAACTGCAATCACAGACATCAGTTAGTTGTATAAAAAAAGGCTGTGTTGTGTAATGTCTCCCTTTCTGAAAGGAACTTGTGAGTCTCCTTCCCTTATGTACAGGAGGCCCTTGTAGCCACTAAATCTATGGTCACATCAGAATCATAATGGCTTGCAAATGTAGAGTGGACACATGAAGTTTCACAAAAAGTGAAATACAAGAATTAGCCTACACGTTTAAGAATGAAGTATGCTGCATTATGTTACCTATACCGCATACATGGTTTTATACATGCAAGTCAAGAGTAATAAATCCCTAAAATGTATTCCGCCTTATGCTACATCTGCACATGTCGCACAGTCCTGACATACCAGTGTAACTGGATGTCACACTGCTCAGAGAATGAACAAGGGGCCAACGTCTCCCCTGCCACGTTTGTAGCCGTTTCCAAATCCTACGTGATCCTCAGCATGGATTCTGAACTCTTCAAACACATTGTTTTCCCTTTTCTCGTGTGCCAAAGCAACCCCAATATCTCCACCATCCGAGCTGTGCATGACAGGTGAGCACGCCCTATCCCACACTCCCACTTCCTGTTAATCAAACCTTTTGATCTTGCCTGTTTCATCTCCCAGGCTATGTCCACAACGTAGCCCCCTCTGATGCACTGGAACATGACAAAGACAGATCTGGGCTATACTTGGTCTGTTTGTGACATAATCAGATTGACAATGAGCTAAGGAAGGTGCTAAGGCGATGTTGACCTGTTCTGTTCTCCTTTGAGGGTGAGCAGCCGTCCATGTTTTGCTCCAGTTTTAGGATGTCTGCAGCCCAGGATATATATAGAGCGGTCTCAATGAGTCAGTGCTGTAAGTCACAGTCATTCAGGGTCTAATGCAGCCTTTGTTCAGGGGGGATTTATGCAAATGTATTGACAAAGACACATTTGAACGTGTCACATTCAGCGTCTTACAAGAAGCAAATCTGAATCGAGACATCAGGGCCTTTCATAGGGTGATTTGCTTTGCATCAAGACTTTTTCCCAGCAGTACAGCATATATTAAACCCATCAGCGTATGTAGATTGTGGACAATGGTTTACACCACTATGAAGGGCTTGGAGTTGTGCAGAGACATAGTGTACAGTAGTTCCTATTTTTGGATGCATGAAACGTAAATCTGTCTGGGCACACATTCAACCCCCCTGCAGCTTGACACATTTACTCCGTACATAACCTTCAAATCATCTTCCCCAAATACAGAAGTGGGGGGTGTGAGACTACAGCGTATCATCCATCATAAATGACACCCTGCGGCAGACTTTCCCACACAGACCGCTTCGGAGCCCTCCTCCCCGTCAAAAAGTCCAGAACGGACGCATCGGTCACACATCCTGCCCCACATTGCTGCTCTGGCTGCACAGGGTCCGGTGACAACCCAGCTCTGAGGCTCCCTCCCACCCCTCAGACCAGATCAGGTGTGCCTGCCCGGCTTCACAGCCAGCTCCAGGGCGACCAACACACAGCAGCTGGCTGATGAACCCAGCCTGTCAGCTGGATGCTGTTTGGCTGACTTAGGTCATTTACATGCAGTAATAAATTATAGCCGTTTGGAAACACATACTGGATTTTAAAGTGGGAGTATGGAGAGGGTGTGTTCAGTGTTTTTTTACTTGTAATGCATTGCTGATGTTTATCGAGGCAATATAATGCGTTATAATCAGTATGCTATGCATTTCCTGGTATTGACCAACTGAATGTGTTCCTCTGCCCGCAACAAATTTATTTCTACAGAGACGCATGAAAAAGAGAGGACTTTACAGTGTTAAATGTCAAGTGTCAGTGCTTTGTCAGTTTGGTATCCTCTCCGTGACGGCCGAATAAGCCATTCCTATGATGGTGTTATGACAATATTATGACAATGTCAATTAGCTACATGTTTACAAGAGGTCTGGGGCTGAATGATGACGTACCAGTGACAGAGGGACAGTAAGTGAATTATGAAGAGGGAAAGCAGATCCCTCTGCAGCCTGCCCGTGTTCAAACACACAGAGACCTATACAGTACTGTATAGGGTTTATTCATTGGGTTTATTCATGGGTCAGTGGTCTGTCAAAACGGATGGAGCCTTTCGAAAGAGGAATCATTCTGCTTCTTCCTGCCTCAATAGTAAATCACACAGGCCCTTACCGTCCTCTTATGCCCAGCAGGCAATGCACAAGCTTGGATCCCACAATACACAAACGGAGCACAGACAAGCCAGGCGGAATTGAACTGGGGACAGTTTAAAATAACGACAGTGGGTTAATCCAAAGAAACATCATTTGGTAAAACAAATCGTCCACTTTAAACAACTCAATCGAATTCACAATATCATTGGTTCTTACGAATGTTCTATGTCAATGTGTTCCACCAGATACTGTAGGAGTCATCAATATAGGAGCCCAAGGCCACAACTGTCCCATAGTATGCAATATTTCTATATGTTTGCTGACAGCTGCCAAAGGCAGAAAGCCTAGAAGTATGTTCATGGCGTGTGAAGCGTTACATGCAGCTTGTAGCTGCACCTGTGTTTCAGTTTTGGACAAGGCCCAACCTGTGGGCTCCTAATATCCCAATGAACTACAGCAGGGTGCAGCTTTGATTTTAGCCATGCCCTCTTTTAGGGATTACATTATATAAGGCACACTAATCCTGATTTGTATTTAAACTAGATTCTTAGGATTGATATTATTGAATACAAAAACCCCTAGCTTGATAAACCGGGCTTCTTCCTTCCATAGCCACCATATATTTGGGGTTAAGATGAATGACGTGTTGAATAATGGAATAAGCAAGTTTATGTGTTTGTTAAATTGATTTACAAATTAACTGCATCTTCAATAGCGAATGAGAGAGATTTTATGTTACTACCTTTCACACCACTTCCCAGAATTTCCAGGATGTATGGAGAACATACGGCCTGATGTTTTCCTTCTTGTTTGACTCAGATAAACACTTGAAGATCTTGGAGTTCTGCCATAAATCTCCCCAGCGTTGAGACCAATAACCTCACAGTAGTACTCCTAGCTCAGGATGTGTCCTGTATGTACAACACTGCGGCACATTTAAGCACCTGTAGGGTGCTTAAATAAATGATGGAACATTTAACACTTCTTCTTGCAGACACACTCAGTAACTCAAACTTACACACATACACACACACACTCTCTTGGGTAACCTTAAGGGAACAGTACCTGGTCAATAGAACCTCCAATCTTCTGTATGCTGCTATTATAATGAACAGATGCTATGCCTTCTGTAGTGAGGCAGACCACATAATACAGAATCCTATATCCATGGTTTTGTCCTAAGATGTGATGATCTGGAATTGAAGTGTCAAGCCTAGATTCCTCCCTATTCACTCATACAAAATCACACAAAACATGAATGGACTAGGGGCAACACAAAAATGAGAAGGAGCGAAAATGGCCATGAAGAGGCCGGTGGGAGGGAGAGGGAGTCCAGGTCCAGCGGTCCTCATATGCATCTGAATGAGAGATTTGCAAACAGGTTTTTGGGCTGTGAGCCATGAAACGTCTTTTAGACTGGCAATGGAAAACTGTCCAGCCGTGAACTATTGATATTCTATTCATGTCCTCCAGTGTCTGTCCCAAGAGAAATTCAGGTCACGTTTAAGCTACTAATAAATTCTCACCACGTAGCTATGTGCAGGAAATTAAACGGCAGTTGATGCAGCACAAACGTTTCTACTATTATCAGTCATGTTACTATCAACAACATTCAATTGCTATTAAGGAATTACTCTATTTAATTTGACAGATGCGCTGTGTAGAGGCCTTGGAAAATCAATGTGTTGGTCCTATGCTGACCAAAATCTCTCCCCTGTGCCTTCCAGCTGAAAGTGGATGGACATGACATTAGGATGAATTAGACTGTCTTTCCAGATCCCCCCTTTTCCACCGTTTGCCTTCGTAATACTCGAGGGAAATACAAATATACAGTATGTCCCCCTCCTTTTCAAGAAGATATTTTCATATTTCCGATGTAGCCTAGTTTAATGATGATTTAAAAAAAATCACCCCCATCGCATTCTGTGAGCGTACATTATATCCTGCTTCACTGTCTACAGCCATACACATGAACTACTGCGTTGTCATGACTACCATGCCCAGCAACACACAGAATTTGAGAGAGATTATCCTCGGGGTGGCTAGCTATGCTAAACAGCTCTTCTAGACATTCACTGAAACGTGGGGAGACTCTAAAATCGGCCTATTGACGATGGGGCCAGAATGTAGTCTACCTTTTGTATTGTCGCCTTTGTCTGGTTAATTCCAAACGAATGAGCTTCACACCCCATGCTGGTAATGCACTGGTGGTGATGCTGAGCAACAAAGAAGGTCTGCTAAATGTATCCCACCATTACAAAATCAAGTACGGTCATCAGAAAGCCTACGTATCACCTTGGCTGCATGTATAACTGTTCTGGACAACAAGCCATCTTCAATGAGAATGTAAACAGAGCAGATGCCACTGCAGGCATGTTTCTTGTTCTCATTCTGTCAGATTTCAGCACGTCCAAACCTTGAGTTGCTCGTCTCCTTTCCATGCCTGAGTCGCCTGCTGACAATGTTTTTTTTTGGGGGGGAGGGAGTTTAGGCGTTATTTGAGGAAAGTTTGGCATGTTCTCTGTCTACTCGAGGGAAAACTGCCTTCATCCTAAAGCCCTCCTCATCCTCCCTCTGGGCAGTTGGCCTGGACAGGGCCTATGGAAGCCAGGAAAACAGACACACTGAAAATGTGTGTGTGTTTGTGAGTGTCTTCAAGTGTGTGTGTAAGCGTGTGTGCGTGCGGATGTATTCGTGAGTGCTGTTCTACGCTTCAATATGTAGATTTTGTGCAAAATTGAAACACAAATTAGATTTAATCAGTGGCATTACCATTTGATTTGAATGGAACAGATTTACCGTTCAGTCTCTATGGAATTGCATCAGACATCCTCACTAATATCTACTCAACCATCAGCAGTAATGATCATCTCAGAAAATGGAAAATTTCTAAATAATAATCTAGATAATGGCTTTATGGATCCTTTAGTAGATGACATAATGGCAGCAGAACATGCTGATGAATAATTTATGTATGGGGGGCAATTAATGACCGGAGGAAATGTGCAGAAAGAGGACACCCACCACCACATGCCATCAACAGTGAGGATGAGCAGTGATACAGATTGGTTGGTCTGCTTTCCACAAGATTACACTGTGGTACCATAGAAGAAGGGATTGTAGAGATTCAGAGATCAAAGACTCATACTTCTAGCTTTTTGTAGATGTGCAGAATGTACCAAATAGGGGGGTGGGGAATGTGCGTGCTTGAAGGCAAATAAGACCTTTGAGAGGACAGTGGTTATTCCAAACTGTAAGATCAAACCGCTTTTTTTTCTTTTTCTTGTTTTTGCAATGCTGAGTGACCTTTGGTGCACTTGGGACATGCTCGGTTTTGGGTCTTATCACTAGCTTGATCGTACTAATTGTGTGAGTTTATAACCCCGCTCAAACTCCAGCCGTAGTATTGTGTACATTCAGGAAATAATCTGCAATGGAAACATCCAAACAAGGAAGCTCAATTAGTCCCTTCATTCCAACAATCAAAACGTTGTTTTCAAAGGACTTCACAAGGGGTTTTAATCACAGAATCAAAACACACATGCATTACCCAGCATGGCAAAGGGCTTGACAAACAATCATTAAAGGCAGGGTAAGTTTTGCTTAAGCAATTTTGGCTTGAGTTTGATAGTATCCAACCCAAAATATCCCACCCCCTCCCTTCAAACCCACTCCTCCAAAACACATGAACGTGGTGCCTGACTACTGCCAGGAGGTTGGTAGGCAGACAGGCAATCGTTGCATGCACTTCAAATGCAATGATTGGTAATTTATGTTACAGTCCTGCAATGACCAGAGATATCTGATTTATGTTATTGTACAGTTCGCATTAGATTTATTGACTGCTATCAGGATGTGAAGTTTATTTCTGCAAATATGACAAAAAATGCTTCTTGAAAATATTATCTATTCCAGCTTTAAATCATTTGAGTACAACATACGTCCAGTAATCAGATTTGCTCATGTAAAAGGGTGAGAGAGAAATGTAAACAGTCTGGAGGAGCACAAGCTTCCAAAGACGTCTAAAATCCATCTGGTGTGTAAATGGAAATCCCATTAAATCTGTATACTGTAGGTGTAACAATACAATGGTCAACGAGGTGGCAGCCACACCATCTAGACTGAGCAGCATGTGGAAGTGTATTTGGTGATGCTTTGGATTCCGTTAAGTCGATTCCTCTAAGCACCCTGTGTTCTATATTAAGGTAATGAGATCTACTCGCTAAGGACTGGCCCTCGGACATAACCTTGACCCACAATTGTTGGCAAAGATATTTCACCAACACAACCATTACAGTAATATAATGGTTTCTATTGTTTCAAGATAACAATTAAACAGCCTGCCTGATTGTCTGTATTGTGTTGGATTTCTTAAACATTCTTGTTTTCCTCCCTCAAGCATAGCTAAGCCTCAGGTGCAAAGTACTGTTCAATTAATACGATTAAACCAATCTTCAACAGCCATAAATGCAGACCTTTGTTCCCCTTTAAGCGTCTTAAGGAACATGTTGGTGGTTTTTAGTCAAACAAGGTAGTGTGTGATCATAATGTAGTATCAGTAAAGACACTCAGATATTGACTTACCATTAGTTACAATGGAAATAGGTTTGACTTTTGCAGAGTTGTTCTATTCTAGGGGAAAACTCCTTGCCTTGAACCAATTAGCATTGGCACATGCACATACAAAGGCAGGGACAGAATGCAACATAAATGGGTGGAAAGGAAATCAAATCATACTTAGTGTGCAGTAGTATTTAAGTTCCCTAAAGCGTTGATCCTCAAACTTGATCCTCCGGGCACTCTCCTGTAAGTTCTAGATGTTTCCCTTCTCCAACACACCTGGTTCAAATGAATAGGTCTTTATCAAGCTCTGCAGAAACCTGATCATATCCCATTCAACTTAGTCAGGTGTGTTGGAGCAGGGAAACATCTGAAACATACAGGACAGTAGGCCCTGAGGACCAGGGTTGAAGACCACTGCTCTGAAGATGAAGGTATATCTATGTACACACCTGCAGTGATTATGTGAGTCTGACATCAGCGGTCACATGACGTGCATCCCAGAGTCATAACTGAACTAAGTTCAAATGAAGGTGGTGTTGTGACTCAAAATATGATCCAAAGGGTGCTGTTGTCTGTAATACGAGAACATGCTTTCATCAGTTACATCTCTTAAAGAATGCACTTGTTGAGGTTGAACAGGCATCCTCTGTTCAACAGTGCCCCACAGGTAAATCATATCGCTGAACACCAACAACTCACTTTGCTCTTAAAATAGACGCAAACACTTTCCTGTACGAAAAGAAAATACTTAACGTAATTATGTCGCTGGGTACTCAATTTGATGTACTGTACAGTACTGTAATTTAATTTAATTCACCTTCTGGCCACTAATTAGGACATGATTAGAATCAACAGACTTGTTTTTGCTGTGTCGTTATAGAAAGGAATCTCTGGCAGGTTACGGTTGCGTGTGAATGACTGGACCGGATTGTATCTCCAAAGCAGGTTTACATGTTGACTTCTGTTTCAGGACCTTTTTAACGGGTAGTAATCGTGGAATCAAGTTTGACTGTGTACGCATGACTGTATGCGTGTTAAGATTCCTTTCTTATGTACACTCCCAACTTTGTTCACCCAGAATGGATTTGTAAACAATTGTTCCTCTTTATTTGACAGTCATGCTATGTGTCACCTAATGAACCACTTACCAATCAGACAACCACTAACCAATCAGGCAGAACTAGTCTACTGGGTTCCAAGTACTTCAATTGTCTGGTTTGCTGGTTTGCCTGTTGACTGGTTACATAATGTTCCCTCCAGAGGCCCTTGTTGGCCCCTCATGCTTCTCCTACTGCCTAAGGAGGAAGTGAGATGGAAATCAGCTGGGCCATTAGTAGTATCTGTTTTGACTTCAGATGGTGAAGGTATGTGTGTTTGATTTGCCAACACTGACAATCTGCTCTACTGTTCCTACAGAGAGAATGTATCTGCTTGTGGACCGGTCTGTACCGGTTCCAGGGCTGTAGGCAGGGAGATAACATGGAAGTCAGAGGAAGGCCATGTTCACATTTCAATCCTCTCATTGCAAGATGACAAGTTTCTTTTCTTACTCAACATTGCATCTGTTGAAAATTATTTCGAAAGCAGAAAACCTCTTCTAATGTGATTAGACACAATGCAAAGCCAATCAAATGAGACTAGCTCTTGTTGTATTCTGAAATTCATAGATGTAAAAAATACAATAAATGAGGCTTTGAAAAGGGAATTGAGGACAGATGCTAGGCAGGTTGGAAACAATAGCTAGCTGCTTCTCCAGATGAAAAATTAGGAAGCACAGGTTACGAGGAAGAAATACACAATCTGTTAATTAGACAATCTCTTGGGGGAACCAGGATAAGTTATGTAAGTCAGACAGAAGAAAGCTTCTTCACTGTGTTTATTCAAATGATTTACCTCAACAAAGCAGCCTGGGTTCATGTTTTTATAATTTTTGTAGTTAGTTTTATATACCCCAAAAATGTATGTGTACGTGTGGGTTTGTGGGTGTGTACATAACACTAGCCTAATCAGCAAGGTGTTGCGTCCATCTTGTGAAACAACTGTCGTGACCTCTCAATGACACCCACACACAGATGCACACGCACACCCACATGATAATGCACATCCTCATATATATAACATATTTTTTTGGGACTGAATTTATATACACAGCCTGTATTTGTGGGAACATTGCAGTTGCACAGGATTTCGGATAACCAAAATAACTATATCATTGCACCACTGTATGATTACCAAAGACAGACATTCATTTTGTGGGTCTGTTCTTCCTGATGGTCATTCACACATGCGGTAGCAGACAGCCTTGCTGTTCTTGTTGGAGGGTCTTCCTGAGCGTTTTTATGTTATCGCACTGGCAGCATGTTGAGCCAGCAGTGTGGGTAAGAGGAAGATTAGAGATTAGGATAACAGGCCCACCCAGACCCTCCCTCCTCATTCAAGGGGGTTACTGAGTGTAGAGGAGACACCCCTGACGTGCAACTTTCTATACACTGTACAGTAAGGCAGTGTTATCATGGGATGACTCAAGATCATTACATTTACATGTATTCATTTAGCAGACGCTTTTATCCAAAGTGACTTCCAAGACTTCATAACAACTATACTGTATGTGTTCACAGCATGCAGTACATTGCGTGTGCTGTGTACGTTTGATTTGAAGGGTATTGTACACAATATATTTGGAATCCTTTTTATGCAGGACATGAGAGCAAATTAAATGAACAATTACCTATTGTTCGAAATCTTCCGGTTCCTGCTGGTGATCAATCCTGTTTATCCCCACCTCAAATTACCCTAGACAATGTCATATCCAGATGACGTTTAGTGGTCATTTAGGATGTATAATGATATAATATGGCCCTGTTTGAACACCCATCATTAAAGGTCAAAGTTAACCTTGTAGGTTTGCCAAACACACTGTGCTGTTCATGAGAAACCCGTCACATCCTCATTTCTGTGAGAAAGACAAACCATAGACTGCTTCCCTAAAATTCCCCTGCAGTTAGTCAAACAGACAGACATGGTTTGCGAAATTATAACAGCCACGCATTGGACAGTTAGGAGAGAGACAGAGAGAGATAGGGGGAGAGACCAGGAGAGACAGGGGTGGTGATAGATAAAGAGTGAGAGAGAGAGAAGGAGAGAGCAAGAGAGTATGAAAGAAAAATCTAGTCAGCCAATTAACCTCAATGGGCCTCATTCACCAAATGTTCTTACGAACAAATTTGTTCTCAAACCCCACTTACGCAGTTTTCACGAAGATTCTGGCATTCACCAATATTTTCTTATTTGGGATTTGTTCTTAGGTAAAAAACTGAATTTACGCACACCCAAGAGCACTCTTACGCACAATTGAGAGCTGACATGTTTGCGCAAAATAAGTAGTTATACCTTTTTCGTCAGTTCTAATTGAAAATGGAATATTTCTCTCCTTTATAATTTTCCAACTAATAATTTTCATAATTTTACACATATTTTTTTTTTTTTTTTTTATAAATACACACTACACTTACACTTCTTCTCATTTGTAAAGCACTTGGAATTTCCATTCTGTATGAATTGTGCTAGGCCTATGTAAATACAGTATTTTACAATCGCTATGACAATGTTTTCAATACCTTTAACAAGTTTCCTAAACTCTTGACACAGTTAGCACAACATCCGTCTGTGTTGGCTATACAATTAACACATTTCTTGTTGCTTTGACACAAAATGCATAGAATAAACACAAATCTTAAATGCTTGAACTTTTTTTACACACAAGCTCAACCAAGACCAAAACAATCGATTTTTACTGCCCATTTTACCAATGCTTTCACTCTGTATGTTGGAACAGATAACATCATGTTAAAAACCTAACTTACTGTATTGGCTAAAGCCAAAGTGAACAGCTGTTCATATTGTAAATTGAAACACAAACATATCCCCTGTATTTTATTCCATTGCTACTGAGAAACAGCTGGTTGAAGTTATGCAAATACTGTAAATCACAGCTGATTCCCAACTCGGAAACACTCAGGTGTATACAGTAAGAGGACCTCTTTGGGCTGATCTTATGTGGAAAAAGAACAATACAGAGAAACACAAAGAAAGAAAGAATATGTAATGCCTGCATGAGGGAGAGGAAGACAAGTAAGTAAGTAAGTAAGTAAGTAAGACTTTATTTATATAGTACATTTCATACAAGAATTGTAGCTCAATGTGCTTTACATAAAATCAATAAAAACAATAATACAAGTGATAAACAATTCAAACAAAAATAAAAATCCCAATAAGATCTTTGCACACGGCCCTGCCATTGCATGCCTTATTATGGGAATTAACGGGGCGTTTACCTATGCTAAATAGGAGCAACGGGGCACGAGCTTTCAATTTACGACATATTGGGATTCATCATTCTAAGAACACACCTGCGAACAATTCTGCTGTTTAAGAACACGTCATGAATCACACGTAGATTTCTCGTAGGAACCTTGTTAAGAACAAATTTAAGAAATAACTTAGGAAGATATTGGTGAATGAGGCCCAATGGCATCCAACCTTCTTCTCTCTTCTTTGATGCCTTCAACACAATTATATCCTTCCTTCATCTACACACACGAGGAAACACAAGATGCCTCAGCCTTACAGTCAACCCCTATAGACACCTTCCACCGATCTGGGCACAGGATTGGGAGGGCCTGCATGACTTAGTACACTCACATTGCATTCAATCCTGCCATAACTGGAATCTCTCATGTATATCACAACTCTCGGTCCTCCACCTCAATGATATGGTGCATTTAGGGTGAAGCAACATCGTTATCTTATACGATCATGCTGAAGTATTTTCTTCTACGTGTCAGGCTCCAGACACAAACTATCATGATCTACATGTCAAAGCCGGGTTCATCAGACACATTGTTCTTCTGATAAAGAGAATGGTCCAGTGTGTGGAGGTGACTGTGTTCTGCATGAAGACGACAGTTTACTGATGAGGGATATGTAATAGTGAAGTGGATTCCTATGCTTCATCCCAAAGCGACTCACAGGAACCATCCTCATTGTGTCAACATGCTTATATAATAGAAAGAATCTGATCTTGTCTTGTTCTAGCTAATCTCTTATCCTCATAAGAGATTACTGCATTGTGTATGCATGTCTGTTTATGAGAGAACCAGGGGAAGGATGATTAAAACTGTTGACAAAAATGTTCGCGTAAAGATTCATTTTGTAAAGAGGGACCTTCTGTTATTCTATCTGTGCCAAACTGAACTTGATACCAAGTGTGAATTTCTGTATTTATATGTGAATTGTGTTACTTGTCAAGTGTTTCTGTGTTGTGTGTGTGTGTGTGTGTGTGCGTGTGTGTGTATCTACAATATATATGTGTGTATCCAAACAAACTGAACATTTGGTCGGATACATGTTTATGGCATGCGCAAGCTCTCCTGCACCCTCAGCGAAATACCTAACCACCAGTTTGGCCTTTAAAATACCCTAGAAAAAAACTGCATCAGGAAATTGATACAATGCATTGACTTTCAATGGCATGGTGTTAGCTTTACAGAAACTTAAACTTTGAACAGGGTTATGGATTATAAAGCAATACATCACTGCATTCAAACATAGTCAGATAACACTTTTGATATCAGGTGGTTTCCTCAGATACATCCACACCTTTAACAGCTTATTGCCTTTGATTATCAGACACTGTGGTTAATCTCTTGTTGAAATGGGTTACACAAGCATACAACAGTGCTCACATAAAAACTAAACTATTCAGTGTAATTTAGGGGCGTATTCTACAAACCCTACAGTACACCCTCCCAGAGCCGTCCTGAGCGATGCCATAAAACACGCTTTGACCGATTGGGGCCGCAAGCCCTCCCTCCCCGCTGTGACCTATGAGGCGGCCGAGGCTAGGAGGTGCGGACCGTGCAGCTGCCACCAGCGTCAGGTGGTAACGTGAGAGACCTGACCTCATGGTGCTCTCTCGGAAACCCTACTCCCCCGGGGTGATGTGAGACCCCGCTCTCAGACACGACATGGGAGAGGGAGCAGGCAGGCTGGAGAGGGGAGAGGGGAGAAGGTAAACCGATTGGAGAATCGCTGGGCCGTGGTGCGATTGGCAAAGGAGAGAGAGAACAGGAAGAAGGGAAAGAGAGCGGTGTGGGGTGCAAAATGTTAGGGGTGGAGTGGGGAAAGAGTGGGTAGAGTGTATGTGTGTGTGTGGGGGGCGCTTGAGAGTGAGAGAGAAAGCCTGACTGTTCTATTCTATCCAAACAAAAAGTGTGCCTCCTTCTAATAACGACCAAAGTCAACGCTTGCATGTTTTCTGACACACACTTCTTGTCTTTCACAGCAATCCCCAAGTAACGGGACATAGCAGTGTGCAAAAAAAAGCCTTTTTTGCTCGGTAGCCTTATTACTATGGCTGCCAGAGGTGTATGGTGGCCTATATGGATGACCTAGTTAAGGTTGTTCCTGTGGACTAGAGCAGGGAACATAGAGAGGCCTCCCACGGCGACACGCCCTCCTGGTATCAGCCACCCTCCTCCGTCTTATCAAAGGCTGCAGCGAAAACTCTAAAGTACCTCACTGTAAGATAATTGGGACCAAACAATCAGCCAAAAAACAGATCACCGTTTTTATAACTGTGGAGAGATTCACAAGTGTTGAGTGGCTACTGCAGTTACTTGGGCACCAAGTGGATTGTCCAGGCTCAAAGAACATGTGCAAGGCAACATGAGAATGCTTCTCTCCATCAAACAGAATACAAAAGCAAACACTTACAGTATGGCTTTTCCAAACGTATTAATGACCTTTCCAAACATATTGACAAGCTCTGAAGACCTTAGTGGTCCGCCAAGGTAATCATTCTCATGTTACCTAAGTAGTTGACAATCAGTGTAATCTAATTGCAGCTGTTTAAAGCAATAGGCTGCAGCCTGACCCTCCACCATCCCATCATCCCAGGATCCTCTTGTGACTGTGTTGTACGTAAATGTTACAGCACCATGTCACATGACAGCGCCCCGCTGTTTACTGTGTAGAGGGGGTCCTGTGCCTCCAATTACCTACAGCTTTCTTCAGCTCATTTTCTGCTAGAACAATAATCCAAAATGTCAAGAGGAACTGTCTAGAATGTGATTCTGAAGAGCTGCCACGTTCGGTACAACAAGCACACGTAGTCCTTGACTAAAACTAAAACACATTCATAGAGATTCTTCATTGAAAGGGCCACCTAAACAGACTTGAGCTATGTCAGTTGAACTGGCAGTTTGGGTCACGTCCACCACAACAACCGTGGCATGTTTAAGACTGCTAATATTCCCTCTGGTTCCACTCCAAGACTGTTTACAAGAGATCAGGCACTGAGAACGGGAAGTTGTGAACTCATACTGGGAAGAGCTTATTTTGGGAGATATGGTTGACCCCCCAGCACATGGTTTATAAGCCAACCTAATTTCCATTGCTAATCCTCTCTTGAAAAAGTTATGAAAACACGCACTCAGGTTAAGATTTAATCAACAATTATATCAAAATGTCTCTTCAGTAGTTTTAGAAGCAATTGTTTTCTTGTCTAAGCTTGGGGAATTTGTGTGTTTTCTCATCACCATTCCAGTGGATAATCATGTGTTGATGTATGAGGCAAACATCCCGTTTGAGTGACCACAAGTGTCTTGAGATGAAATAATATTATGTTCTGGTTCAGAGTGTTATCAACTCTGTCGTACTGTAAAACCACTGTATACAGTCTGAGAAGCATCGGCCACAGAAGTCATCGCATTTTTTATGTTTTAGCTTTGTACTAGAGCAAGATGGAGATTAAGTGTTCTGTATGTTCAGGATGAGAGGATACAGCAGACGTGTGTGAATCCAAACATACCCTCAGTTAAAGCAGGGCAGAGCCAAACCGTTGGACTGTACATTAGTTGGAAAATGAATCAGCAGCCTTGGTTTCTGTTGAATAATGTGAGTAACAGCACACACGCACTCCACAAACCACAATGAGCGCAAATACAGGAAATTACAAAAGGAAATTGTTATGACAATATTTAGAAACTGTAGTGCAATTCTAATTTCTTGGTTTACTTTATACTATGTACATGTTTATGTTAAACCAATGAACTCCAAGAGCCTCCACTCTCATGTGTCCAATCTATAAAAGAACTGTTGCATAAAAATTGGCCCAGTTTAACAATATGTTATACAGTCATTCTCTTCCAACTGTTCAGCCTTAATGCAGCTGTTTCAGAGCAACTGTTGTGTCGTAACTGGGATCATTATACATCATCTTTATGTTCTCAAAGACAAAACAAGGACTGCAAGATTTTTTTTTGCTTTAAAACAAAAAATGGCTAGTAACTTTAAAGGCTCATCGTAAATAAATAACTGATAATTATTTTCAGAAAAAGACATGAAGAGCGTAGATTCATACTACCGTGTTGAAAAAACAACTGGTCTCTAAAACAACTGGGTGAAAGGTGAAAACATCCAGAAATATCATCGACTTTGCCTGCTCATAAATATAGCTTCATTACACACGGTCCAGTAGAGCTCCCATTAGGCTCCCATCATCAATAAGGAAATAATACGTTATATAAACCCAACACTTTGATTCACAGAGTATAGTACATCAATGAAGATTGGGTAAAAAAGTTATGTGTTCAGACTTCATAGAGGTGGAAACATCCTAAGAGGAGAGTGTTGCAGGGGTCCCTAGTGAGCCTGTGTGGTGGATGTGCTGCAGTGCGGATGTGTTTCAGCGCCTGGGGAAATGGCTGTCCCTGTCCTTGACCAGGCTTGGATTACACACTGGCTCAGCAAAGTGCACCCTCAGCTTTATTGACCATGCAGCATCACGCATCGCAGCGGAATCCATTTCGATTGGCTCCATGTCTGGACCGTGTCTGATGTCTGTGTACTTGTGTGTGTGTATGCAGAGAGAAATGTGTCGGCTGAATGTGTGTTGGTGTGGGTCGTGTCTGTTTATTATACATCTGCCACATTGCATTACATAACACCACTGGGAACAAGGGTGACTTGATGACCTCTCACTTTGACCATATTCTCAATTCTATCAAATCAATGTGAATGTTGGAGAGAAAATCTGTTACCAGTCTCTTTCACGCTGCCTTCTCCCTCTCTCTGCTCCCAGTGATGCAAGTGTCCCCAAACCTGTTATGTCATTGTGATTTACGACGTAGAGATCCAAGACTAGACCAGGACATCATGTGTTATTGGCATGGGGGTTTGTGAAGGAAGACACAGGCTACATGTAAGCCTGGGAGCAGCTGTGGTGCTGTGACTGGTACCTAGCGGGCTTCTCCCCTTATACCCCTCAGCTGTCACCACAGCAGGAGCGATGGACACACGTCAGAGCCGGCAGGCCAGGAGGACTCCCCATGAGAGAAAGAGAGAGAGAGACAGGGGAGAGCCGGATAGGAGGAGAGAGACGGAAAGGAGAGAGGAGAGAGAGAGAGAGAGAGAGAGAGAGAGAGAGAGAGAGAGAGAGAGAGAGAGAGAGAGAGAGAGAGAGAGAGAGAGAGAGAGAGAGAGAAGGATAAAGAGAGCGAGAGAGTCTCATCTGAAAAACACTGTAACATGTACAACAGATCAAGAAGGAAGGGTCAGTGAGTGATTAAAGTCCTGTCTCATTTAGACTCCTGTTGAGACAATACTAACTGTCTCTCTCACGCTCCTGTGCTCTTCTGTACCATACCTATATGCTCACCTTGCTTGACGATGCCATGAAGTCCCATGTAACTCTTACTTTATGACAAAGCTGTTGGATCATTTAAACAGACAATAATTCCAGTGACTGCTTTGGCTGCATAACTTTACATTTAGTCATTTAGCAGACGCTTTTATCCAAAACGACTTACAAGAGAGAGTTTTACAAAAAGTGCATAGGTCAATGATCATAATCAACGAGATAGCCCCAAAAGCATTGCGTGTAGCCAAAACATGAAGCATACATTGTGAAAAGCAAATAACTGCCAATGGGTGGAACCAGAAGAGCATGTCGTTAAACAAATTTCAATTAACAACATGATCCTCGAAAGTGCTGAAGTGTACCTGGAGGAAAGCAAGCAACAATAATATAATTCACAGCGAGTACAAGCAGTTAAATCAGTTACAACTAACCAACAAGTGCAGCGACTCCCTCAATAAGGGACATATGTGTCAATAAGTGTCATATGTAATAAGGAAATAAACAACATCTGATCCAACAAAACTCCCTGCCTACTCCCTGACTGTTTCTTGGAACTCTGAAACAGGTTTGACAGCAGACCGACATGGAAGTGCTGGAGCCAGCCTGCTGACAGAACCAGGCTTTCTCAACCCTGGTTCTGTCTTTACCACGGGACCATGAGGAAACACATTCCTCGACAACCTCAGGCAAACAATGGCATTTCAAGTTTCCCTGAAAAGAGGTGTGACCGTTCCTTGATAGCTCTTGGACTGGAGTGTGCTGTTCTCTTACTCAACAATTACTCAATTTGAAACCAGTATTAAACCCATTATTAGTTAACCAGGAATGAGAAAGAACAATGATCTTGTTTCCAGCCCTCCCAGCAAGGTCACATGACATGAACATGGTTCATCGTGACTGTCGAGGTTTTAGTTGGGATCTGTGATTTCATGAACTCTATGAGACAGGTTAGAATGTTATATGTGGAGTATGTAAGGTGGTTGTAATGGCAATGTAGGTTCCTGGCATCTACTAGAGCTGGAATATAGATTTAATAACTTGTAAACATGGCATCATCTTTATGTATTCTCTGTCTCTGTAGTCATCTGTTGGAGGTAGCGAGGAACATTGGGGATCATTTTATTTAGACTAACATTGAAAGAAGCGAAAGATATATGAGGTGAAGATGTTCATAGACTACATTTAGTCTTTTTTTTTAGCAGACGCTCTTATCCAGAGCGACTTACAGTGAATACAGGGACATTCCCCCGAGGCAAGCAGGGTGAAGTGCCTTGCCCAAGGACACAACGTCAGTTGGCATGACCGGGAATCGAACTGGCAACCTTTGGATTACTAGCCCGATTCCCTCACCGCTCAGCCACCTGACTCCCTCCCTCCCTAGACTAGACAAGGATCACACATGAGAATAGGCGAAAGTCATAAAATATATTTATTCACTTCCAAAATAGCATAACAGCAAGACATAGCCCCTGGGTGGCCCTATTGCTTGGCACAAGGCTTTCAAAGTCAAATTCATTCAATCAAATACAATCATTCTTTTTTGAGTGCCATCGTTGTTTTCTTCAGGTTAAAAACGAGACCCACTCGAACTTTAGGTGTCACAATGGTGTGGTCCCAACATTACAGGTGACCTGCCATGATTCCGAATCTGGCCAGTGGGACTTGTCGTCCATCTAGAATGACTAAGTTCATCAGCAGGCAGGAAGGTTTCTTGGTTATGTGGGGTGTCGAGTCTTTTCCACCGCCACTGGCCAACGCCTTGAAGGCGACTACGTTTGAAGCATCACAACACAATTCATAAAGGGGTTATTACACAATACAATATAATGAAAGGGTCATCCCCTTTCATTGTCCCAATGGAAAACACAACCAACACTAAGGAGCATTCAGTTACAAAACATATTTTAGTAAATTATTGAAAACAACTTTCTTTTTTCTTTTTTTTTGCAGAAGCTGTCAAGAGATAAAAAAGATTTTTTTTTAACTAAGAGTCAACAAACGAAACAAAGAATTAAAGATTGAGCTGTAAAAACACTGGAAATGTAGCCACTGTCATGGTAGACTCCTATGTGTATTGTCTGAATGCTGTTTGAGACCGTGCTTTTATTTTGGAAATCAATAAGCAGGTCAATGCCTATAGGCATGTGTGTGGTGTATATATGCATGAGATTGTGCGAGTATGTCTCTGTGTGTGTGTGTGTGTGTGTGTGTGTGTGTGTGTGTGTGTGTGTGTGTGTGTGTGTGTGTGTGTGTGTGTGTGTGTGGTAGTGCCAGGAGGGATTTTCTAGTTCAATCGGGTGTGATGAATGTGACTGCAGTGTTTCGTTAAGCTGCCTTGATCCAAAGCAGGCAGTCAGTCAGAGATTACAGACAGGCTGGCAGGATGAGAGTGTGCGTGAGCATGTGCTCGTGATTGCTTGTGCATGTATGTGTGTGTGGCTGCATTTGTATGTATGTCTGCATTATAGTGTGTGTGTGATTGTGTGTGTGTGTCCCTTGCTCTGTGTCTTGCCCCTCTCACAGATGGTGAAGCAGTTACCTCCGCCCCAGGCCTGGCAAAGCCAGCCAGCACTGTCTGTCTCTTCAGCTTCCAATCCCGTCCATGACAGCGCTACATCCCTGTCATTTACAGCTTCTTCGCAAGCTTTGTTTGTGTATAATGCTGAAACATTTCCTAACTATCAGGAACTACAGAGCCAAGGAGATGTCTCTAAAACATTGGCACCACATGCAAAATCCCGGTAAATCTGTCACAAAGACGCTGCCGAGTGCCTGTCTTGTGAAATAGCTACGTCAGGACTCGGCTGGTCCACCATGGCATAGTAAGACACAACTCTGGTCGGTGCTTCATCTTCCAGAGAGGCAGCCCAGCTCTGCAGGAATGGGCGGCAGGGATCTGGTGTTTTGGAGGCGGCTTTGTGTGCTCTGCAGCTCCCTGCAGGGGGAGGCACTCCCGTGTGTCTCACTAAGCAGGGGGGAGGAGGTTGGGGGGGGGGGGGGAGGGGGGGAGGTGGCCCGTAGAGGATGGGGGGAAGGGAGGGATTTATTTGAAGGACGCACGCACGGCGCGGCCCTTGAGGGGCTGAGGGGGGCGGTAGTTGTCCACCATGCAGCAGGCCGCCTCTCCTTCCGCCGAGAAGAGCAGGCTACGGAATTTGCCCATCTGTCAAGAGGAGAGGGGAGAGTTCAGGTTTGGTCTCAACATACCTGCTGTCGCTGTCACTCATTTGTGTCTGCTGTCAGACTGCCTGGACATAGCAATACATATACAAATAAAATCAAGCAAAGGAATGAAATGGCTATTCAAATGGTGGATTCAGATTTCCGCTTTTAAGCGTAGTTTTGCTGATGCTACAACTGGAATAGGAGAAAGAGGTCAGGCCCGTGGCACAGAGTCAATGACCCATTTCGAGGTTTGTCATTAACTTTGGGTTATGAATAAGTCTGAGGTCACTGGATTCGAACTCCAACCAGACACCAAACATACCAAACATACCAAAAAAACACATCAATGAGTACTACTTAAAACTGCACACACCAACATTTTCCTACGAGCAGTTACATCGTTTTAGGCAACTCATATAATAACACACTGGACAAAGTGTAGGATTTGTGAGGCTGAACCATTAATGCTGTTTACAGTCTGTGAATGATATGATTATCTGGTTTCTCGGGCTGGTGCAGTACCATGTCTAAAGGTTATGTACACAACTCCATGTTTACCCTTGAGACAGTCTCTGCATGGCAGGAAATAAACATCTGACCAGTCAGTGTTAATTTTCACATGGTCACACGAGAGTTGGGCCACGAGGACAGTAGAGGGGACGCTGCCCAGACCAGAGTCAACAGCTCGCTAAACTGGAACGGTTCTTATTTGATAGACCTTGTGAAAGCAAACCCCTCACAGAACTGTGGCTCTGGATCTTGAATATGATATACAGGTACGTACATCAACTGTGTGATGAAACAGCAAGATCCATACGACTATGTCGTCTGGGATTCACTGCTCAACACACATTATTGTGTAATGGGTTGGAGGTACATTGGAAACAGTTCACTGACTGGAACTAAACCTGAACCTGTTTCCCACCTACGTAGGCGTGAGGAGGTGAACAAGATACAGTCTACGCTACAGTCTGAAACCTGACTGATTACGTTATCTGGCGCCTCCATAGAGATTAGGAGATTAGGTTATTTCAGACAGGGAGCGTGAAATGTTTAGATCATGAGAGTCATACCTGGGCGGGGCTGACGCTGATTGGCTCCTTACAGACGATCCAGGTAACGCTCTCCAGCAGAGGGGGTGTGGTCAAGGAGCCGTCATAGGTCCAATAGTCTAGTGAGCCAGGGAGCAGGGTTGTGGGGTCAAAGTTGGCGAAGGCGGTCTGTTTGCCCTGTAAGTATTGATGGAGACAAGAGGAGCAGATCAATGACTGGACTGGATTAGCAATTGATTGAATCAGTGACTCCATCTTAGTTTAATCAGTGAATAAATGAATCAATGAAAGAATACAAAAGAGCGTTCTGTAAATCCAGATAAATTTACCTTGGCCTGGATGGCATCAAATGCATCCAGAACTTTCTGAAGCTGGGCATTCTCATCTCCAACCTGGAAATAAAATCAGGCACACACCATCCGGTAAATAACGATTCATTGAAGGGAATATGTGTTTTAGAACACCACAGGTTCATCTACCATCTAAAACCATCTAAAAAAATTACTGTGAGTGTTGAAAGAATTAACAATATTGTTGTGTTCCCGTCAAATTTGACAGATTTACAAATGTTCCCTCTGAAAAACATAGTTTAGTAATTTAATCTGAATGGCATGAGGTTCCATGACTTTGTCCACATAGGGTATCTGAACACACAAAATAAATGTTTTATGATTTTCACAAAATCTTGGGTGTTTTATTTTTCAATTGTACACCTGTGGTGTTCCCGGTCAAAAATGACCACAAATAGATATACAAAATGTGTTATGTTCACAAGAACTTGAGTTGATTAAAATACCTAACATAACATTAGGTGATAAAATATGTATTATTATGGATTTTTATTTTATTTTTTAACCCTAACCCTAACAACTGTACTGTGGCAGTCATTTTTGACTGGGAACACAAGGAGGTCCATGTAATAACCATCTTAATGTTGATGGTTATATACTGATGTTTCCAAGAGAACATGGCGGTGTCCATCGCTGCTCACCTTTAGGAAGACACCTACAACAGCCAGGCCATCAGGCTTGCTAGCAGCATCACCAAAGCTGGGATACTTGGTGTTCCAGTGCACTAGATGGAGCTGGGAGAAACAAACAAAAGCTGTCTGTAACCAGATTCTAATCAAAAGTTTGGCCCTTTTCTCTCAAAAGCTCTGTGACGTCTTTTCTGATCACTGTTCTGCTAGCGTGGTGTCCTTTGGTACAGGGTTACAGGCATATTGGGCTTGGTTTCACGCCTGGGAGATTCTATTCAGTGACTGATGATGGAATGAACAGCGAGGCTGGAGTTGGACCCACTTAATAAAATTGAAATTCAACTCACTCTCTCTGCATAGCTACCCAGTGGAAATCGGGAGCATATTCAACGACAAGCATTCAATGAGGTGTGCAGATGGTGTAAGAACAATCAAACAGCTCAACGTGTTTTCTATGAGGAAGTGCGTCTGAATGCTGAGTGCTGTAGAACAGGCAGGTGTGTACCTCTGATGCGTACTTGGTCCCAGACACTGTGTGCTCGGAGCCTCTGTCGTCGGACGCACCCCAGTGGAAGTGGAACTGCTTCAGCCTGTAGGTGCCTGAGATGGGCCCCTCAGTCAGAGCTGGGGAAGGAAACGTTATGCAACATCGTTAGATGAGATGTTATTGTTGCGCTGTGTCTGGTTGAAATACAGACCGGTCCTTAGCACTGACCACTGGGATACTGTGAGAACTGCACACTTGTGGGTCTTGATTATCTGCTGTAGTTACTATATGCACTTTTTCAATGTCCTTTTGGATAAATGTTATTGGCTAAATAAATAAAGTGTAAAATCCAGGAACCAAACTGCTAAAACTTTTGCTGCACAACACTGCAAGCCAAACTACGCAAGCCAGATCATAGTGCAGTGTCCAAGTCTACTTGCAATGGTACTTTAACAGACTGGAACTGCTGGTGTTGCTCAGTTTTTTCCTCACAGATTTGAAAAGTGCTCATGCTAATACAAAACGAGTTTGCAAGGCAAATGCATTCCAAGAATGGACAGGTCATCATTTCACTGTGATGGTTCTGTCTCCCAAACGTTCAAGTACACATGTACACATGCAGACACATACACACACACACACACAAACACACACACACACACACATACAATCATCACCACATGGACAGTCTTCCTTTTTTGTTTCCTGTTACGTAATTCCAGAAAGTGGACCAAAGTCTAGAATAACGTAATGATGTGGTTTCAGCCTCCTTCATTAAGACAGGTCAGCATCTATTTACAGTGTACAGCAGTAAGTAGTCCTTAATCTAGTTTCCATCTCACCTAACAATAATAAGTGGTTCCTGAAACAGGACATTTGCTTTTTCACAACAGTTGTGTCTATTTGATCAGAAGATCAAGAACCTACAGGATTAGATAGTGAGAATGATGCACTGTGTTTAGGGATAAGCCTATACCACTATGGAATGACTGAGATTCAAAAGCCCCAAATTACTTCAAACACAGTCAATTCTAAATGCATAAATTATTATACAATACGTATAGCAGGCAAGTACTAGACATACACCCATTTTACATTATAAAATAATTATCAGGAATTTACTGTAGCACATTGTGCAGAAATATATTTAATTAAGATGAAAACTCAGCGTCCAGTTTACAATATAGAATAGTTTCATAACTGTAGCGATTTGTATTGCCACTGTATTCTTAATACATAGATACAATAAAATAAATGCATTTATGTCGAATTTGAGAATAAGTTCAATGACACTAATCAATACAAATGATTTAAATTTGAAGTAGGAGTCAGGTGGATGAGCGGTTATGGAATCAGGCTGGTAATCTGAAGGTTGCCAGTTCGATTCCCGGCCGTGTAAAATGACGTTGTGTCCTTGGGCAAGGCACTTCACCCTACTTGCCTCGGGGGGGGTGTCCCTGTACTTACTGTAAGTCGCTCTGGATAAGAGCGTCTGCTAAATTACTAAATGTAAGTCACGACAAATGAGTTGAAGAACGTGTGTTGCATTTGGTGACCTAACACATTCCTATGTCTTCATTAATGTTTAACAAAGACCTGCTTTGTTAGCTGTGACATTCGGTTTCTGTGCTTTTGATAATGAGTTAAACAGTTAAGAGTGAAATACACTACTAGTTTGTCCACTTGCAAATTGCAATCGTGGCTTTTAAATGGACTGATTTAATACCCATCTACATATTTAGTTACGTTGATAAATGTGCCAATATGTTGTAATAAATTAATTAATTCATTTGCTTTAATCACACGCACGACAAGCCAAAGAATATGACACCTGCACACAGTGAGGCATTAAGATGGATACTAACTTGAGCTGTCGTTGTCATCGGCGAAGGTCACTTGGAATGAATGTCCGTTGTTGAGAATGTCAATAGAGGTGGAAGGGTCGTACTTCAATTTGAGCGGCTTCAGGGCAGCATCATATTTTGCTTCACCAGGTAGGATGTCTATGGGAGACTGGCGGGGTCCGTTGGCAATAGGGAAGTTATCAGCCCATTTGTCGGGTCCTTCAACGACAGTTTCATTGTAATTACGGATAATGTCAAAATGAATTGCATAATATGTGCATCTTATATAGGTTTGCCCAACAATAACAAAAAACATCAACTGCTTAAATTACCCGTGGTGAGGTGTTAAAATGCATTGTAATAATAATAAGTCAAAGAAGGACTATGGAAATAATTTCCAAATATGATTCATAAATGCATGATCCTTGTCTTTCCATTCATTCATTCACCAACATTTGTCATTAACAGGTTCCTTTTTCAATGTCATGACAAGAACAGAGCATAAAATGCCTCACCGTTGCTCGGTGCGTATCCCCATGCGTGAGACATTGTACAATTTGGGTGTTTAGGTATCTAAACAGCTGTAATTTCCTAAATTGCGTCGTTCCCGAGTGCAATCAGCCAGTGCCTTCCACTTGACAACTGTCAGAGCTTATATAGGGTCTCCGTGGATGGTATGTCTTTCTAGCTGGTGGGTTTGGCCACATGATGTCCGCGCAATACAAATGAGAAGCAGGAGGAGTTACGCACGATGGATCGGCGAGGAGTCCAGTCATTCTCTCTCTCTCTCTCTCTCTCTCTCTCTCTCTCTCTCTCTCTCTCTCTCTCTCTCTCTCTCTCTCTCTCTCTCTCTCTCTCTCTCTCTCTCTCTCTCTCTCTCTCTCTCTCTCTCTCTCTCTCTCTCTCTCTCTCTCTCTCTCTCTCTCTCTCTCTCTCTCTCTCTCTCTCTCTCTCTCTCTCTCTCTCTCTCTCTCTCTCTCTCTCTCTCTCTCTGTGTATGTTTGTGCATGCGCGTGCTTGGACTCTGAAGGTGTGAGTGGGTTGGCAGGCTATACCGTTCCCTAATACCTGTTCCATGCACGTGCAAAAACTATTTTATGTTGAGCCCGCATGAAAGGATTGTTCATATTGGGAATTTTATACAAATATACGCAAGAGTGTGACCTTTCAACCTTAGGCTAAATTTTAGCCGTTTGGTTAGGTAGAGGTGTAGAGGTGAACACATTTGGCCATGTTTAACCTAGACGCATGTTACATGCTGTCAGTCATCATGATTCAGGTCAAAGTAGGCTATGTAAAATATGGAGACATAACACATAGGCCTAATTTGTAGGCAATTAGATAGGCTATGCAGAAAGAACATTAATCGGCTAGAGCCATAGACTTAGTACCAGAAAACGGCCAAGGTTTGGCAGTCATAAACTAACTAATCTCCGTTAACCCGAAAAGCAACGAGAGCAATTTATGCGCTACACAAGAACTTTGCCTTGCGGAAAAAAACAGCTCTGTGAATCAATCATTGAGTGCGGCACAGAAAGCGGATTGATATGTGTATGCTGCCCCCCGATGGTCAACTGTGAGAAAGAAACGCAAGAGGGTATATATTTTTATTTTTGCACATTGTATGCTTCTGTTGTTTGTTGATTTGGCCTAAAAATAAATGTAGGCCTATGCCAAAATATTTATTGTCAAAAAAATGGTCGTCTAGGCCTTTCCGTAACCTTGAACTTATTTAACACTAGCCTACTCTATAAACAAAACAAGCAACATAACATGTGGAATAGAACATGTTGAAGACACTCGTCTTGTAAGTATAAATAATATCCAATCGCTTAATATTCAAAAGTAAAGTACAAAAACATGACATATACATATATGACATATATACATGTATACATGTCTATGCTTTGCACTATCATTGGCTTTGCGTTGAGGTCGCACAGAAAATACGTCACAAGGACGCACCCAGTAGGTTTGTTTTCATACACGTGTGAAGAGTTTGTCAGTCCCTGAAAGGTTTGAGTTTTCATTGCTTCAATTCCCTTCATGATTTGTGTAAACTGATGTATGTCTATTCTCATGCCTGCCAATACTGTTTTCAGATGAAGACAGGGGGCTAATTTTAGCTGACTGTTTGATACACAAATAAGGTCCTAACTGTAACGAAATGTAGGCAGGCTAGCTAGCTAGATACGAAGTGTCCTGACCGCCTTCCTGGAAATCGTTAGTCATGTAAATGGCGAAGGGATTGAGAATTTGTGAGCTGTTCTATCAAACCGCGGCATGATTATCTGTCTCGTTCTCAGGTAGTCATGGCCAAGAATAAACAAAAAGGTAAAAAAACGAAGAATGTCTTCCAGGTGGCAAACAAACAGACGAAACACAAAAACAAAGCAAAACCTGTCACCACTACCCTTAAACATGTAAGTTCTTATAAGAACAGGTTATAACCTGCTACAATGAATTGTATTACTCTCTACAGCACAACTGGCTTAAGCGACATTGAAAGACTGACTTTCCAGTGTGCTGTTGGGATTTCAACTTCTCTAACATTCTATCCATAGATCAATGCTGTGAAAAATGAAAAGGTGGAGAGCCTCAATCAGATATTCACAGAGGTACAGAGGGATGTCAAAAGTGTATCAAAATGTACTGCCAAGGTGCCCACAAAGCCAACACAGGTAAAGGTTGAGATTGTCACCATCATCCGTAGACAATTACCGACCCCTGTCTCTCTCTCTCTTGTATTCTGATTCTCTGTCTTGGTTTCTGGTCAGGTGGTCCGGAAGGCTCCACGGGAATCTGTAAATGTGGACGGTGCCGCTCAACTGTTCTCTCAGCTGTAGAAAATGGAGGAACGTCACTAACACAGACTGCTGGAGCTCATCATTGTTTCCTGGATGTTGTCATTGCAACCTTGAGCGAACTTGTCAGTTTGACTTATTTTAGTCTTGTATATTGTGCAGATACAGACTTTATAAGTAGATCTGGTCATGAATATGGGGTCTGCACTTGTTTTATAAGATTTGAATGAGTTAGGATGAGGATTCCATATCATTTTAAATGCAGTGCTTGGGGGCGGGGGGGATAAAGGTATAGAAATGTGTAAGATATGTAATCACATTTTGTCTGGATGTAAAAGTATTTCCAAAAGACTAATAATTTATTGAATAGAATGCCCAATAATGACAGTTATTTAATTAATTAGTTTTTACATGCTAAATGCTGTATTGTGCTTATCTCAGTACATTTGCCAGTAAATGCCAGTGTGTTGCTGGTAGAGACAGTTTTATTTATTCTGTGACATGGCCAATTACGATTTTAGCATTCATCTCCTCGGCTAGCTGGCTACCAATGAAGTTGTCAGCATGCTAGACACATCCCTTTTCAGCCAGTTGACATTAGAGGTCACAGGTGTACTGATGTTCTGCTGATTGCCTGTCTCCGTGGCAACCACAGAGCAAGATGGTCGATAGGTCTGCAGATCTGTCAAGGTATGATTGGTAAAAAGGCCCACAGTCCGTTTCCGAAAGGTCTAATAACTGAATCCATACAGACACAAAATAATTTAGAGCTCCAGTTTAGAGCTCCAGTTATTGTTGCATATATTTTTCCTTCCGATTTTGAATGACGGGATGTAGAAATAATGTTGACGGGGGTGCGGGCATTTAATTGAACTGTTTCATGTTTGGTGTGCAGAGTGATTGGACCCAGCAGGGCGACTGTGACAGATGCTCTGCGGAGGTGTCAGCCCAGGAGCAGGTACATCATATTGGGGTCCAGATGGTGCTGCCACAACAGTCAGCAGGCCCTACCATACCCTGGGGAGACAGAACGCATCAACACATAAGTGGGGGTTGTGTTCCTGAATGCTGAGAGTGCGAGTGTGGCTCGCAAACAGTACTGTTGTCGTGACAGTTGAAAATCCGAAATGCTAACAGGTGATTTTGAAGGTATGGCTGTGCATGGACACAGTCCCAAAGGTTACTCTGATTAGTTTGTGAATTGTGTCTGTAAGGTAACTGCCTATTTACAGGTGAGGACACGGCTCTGTTCTGTGGCTGCCATTAGGAGGTGTCATTCTTAGTGGTGTTTGAACTATATACTAATAACTAATACTGCCTCCTATTCATGTTGGTGTCATATTAACGTTGTATAAAAGTTTCAAGCAAAAACTTCTGAGAAGTTTTTGCTCATTGTTGCTGAGGTAATAACCCCGGAATGTAACTAATTGAAAATGCAAATTCTGTTTATCAGGTCTATGTTTCATAATGAAAAGCAAACAGCATGTCATTTTCATCCTTGGCATGGATGGATCATTATAAATAGTTTTCTTAAAGTACGTCGAGAATTCTAGACCTTTGATATAATTAGATTAATCAAGCAAAAGTGAATATGGCAGTAGTTAATTGAATGCAATCAGACCTGTCATGTTAAAGGAGTCTAATGAGAAGCAATGTCTATGATGTCCACAAGATGGTACTGTAAGGTGCCCTTAGATGGGGAAATTCACTCAAGTGGTTAAATTAAAATATTCTCTAGATACTCCTTTTTAACTGCGATCGTGTGTAGGCATTTTAATTGGTCAGTAGCACCCTATACATGCGTGTGTTTGAGAGAGATGGCATGCACACCCAGGAGTGAAGACACATTCGCAGTATGTCCTTCGCTCAGCACAGCTGGGGTTTTCACTTTGACGGGCAGAGACTAAATATAATACAGTTGCCTGCCCGGCTTTGACAGGAAAGGAGAGTTTGTGTTCTAGCTGTCTCAATGTACCTTTTAGAGGTGATGTGTTCCTTTTATTAAATCGCAGGTGTTCCTATGTGGAAGTAGCATAACAATCTCCTCCCGTACAGCTCGATGACCAAAATCATTTTGTAAAATAATTCGGTGGGAAAGTTACCCTTGGTATAATCCCCTGAAATACAATTGTCCTTAACTCTAATCACCAGGACAATACAAACCTGTCTCATTCACTTGAACAATAACTGTGACGACTCAACATGAGCACAAATCGATTGCCTATTTTAGAGTCCAGCCAACAAAAGACAAACGCTAGAGTTGGATCAAACCAAAAAGCCAAACAAACCAGCAGTATGTGCAGCTCTGTTTTCTGTCTACAAAAACCTACCCGAGCATCACGCAAGCTGTTTGGCACAAAGAGAAAGAAATAGGTTTTACACTTGAGAAGATACAGAACCTAGCATCGTTTTCTTTGTCAATAGAATCCAAGTCACGTTGCTTATATTCTGCTGGTTGAGTCACACCTTCAGATTGTGTGGCGCTTGAGAAACAGGGAGAATGGCTGATGAGGGCGACTTTAAAGAGGTGTGTATGGATGTTAGTGAAGTGGAAAGAATAGCACTTCATGGTACAGCTGTTGGAAATGTGCACCAAGTATGTCTGCTCACAGCACACATCCTCAGTCCCATACCCCATGTAAGAACAAAACCATAAGATACATCCAAATTCTCTGGATGCATTATACCACAAGTCCCTGTCCATCAGAGAGGGATTGACTAAGCGAGGTTAGGACCAAAGCTAGTTACCAAAGGTTTCGGATTTATTTGTCGATATTAAGCTTTAGAACCATTTAGGATGTTCGTTATAGACCTCTAAGAAACAGTCGAGAGGAGCAAGAACTTGAAACCTTTCATGTAAATTACTTTAGAATTCTGTCTGTGGAGGGCCTGTCTGAGACTCCAGGGGAGCTGTGTCTTTACTGTCTTCTGGATGGAGGTGGGCCTGGGGGCAAGTCTTCTAACGATCACGGACCGTTCTGGAGCACATCTACAAGGGGGTGGGGTGGGTGGGGGGTAGTCCTTACCCCCAGGCAAGGAGGAGAGACGATGATAAGAACACGGCTCACTTCAGCCAGAGGAAGTTAGATGGCCAGAGAAGAGAGGAGAGGAAATAGATTTCAAAAGAAGAGCACAGGTTCAGAGAGGAGGATCAAACAACACTGGAGGTTCTAAGAGAAGAAAAAATAAGGAAAGGGAGGAGAGAATGCAAGATTCCGTTTTTTGTTTTTTCTTCAGCGAAGGAGCGGAGGAAGGAAAAAAACACAATACCACGCAAACAAATACGTGAGGACTGGTTTGACATGTCAGCTAAAATCATTTCGAGGTTCAATTTTCCACCAACTCCTAGACATATCTAGAGGGCCACTGAATAATCATGTACAAAAGCAATCGTAGCCAGGTGCTCAACCCACTGTTGAGTTTGTGAATTAAGACATCGACCATCTGTATCGGTTTGTCCAGAGATGTTTTGCACAACGTACAGCCTTATCAAGGTATCTAAATCCACATTATGGATTCCTTCCACCTCTCCATAGTTCACAGACAACACTTGGCATTCAGAGCAGTCAGCCTCGCCTACACCCTCCAGGAGGAAGAGAGGGGGATTTCAAACAGGTGAGCACACCCAAGGATATGAAACCAGAGTTGCTATCGACTCCCTCCACTGCGGATACCCGTCTGCAGGCTAACCAGTCCAAGGCGGAGCCACAACTGACTAACAAGTGGAACTGTGTCAAAGCTCCATTCTCTTGCATAGTACTGTGAGTGCCCCCTCACACACACACACACACACACACACACACACACACACACACAGGGTAGTCAACAGTTTAAAGTGATATATAATATGTAGTGTTGCCTACCAGAGGTACTAAAGAGATTACACAGATCTTGCATACTTCTACTATAAGATCTTGGGTCAAGTGATTATACTGCATGTTTAAATGTATCAACTGGCTAATTAGAGAACCTTCTGGCATGGTATAACCTTTTATCTAAGCAAATCAAGTTACCTGTTACCTGTACCTGGTAGTGTGGGGGTAGGGTCACTATGGTTCGTTTATTCCTGTTGGTCTTACCACATTTACATTTAGTCATTTAGCAGACGCTCTTATCCAGAGCGACTTACAGTAAGTACAGGGACATTCCCCCCGAGGAAAGTAGGGTGAAGTGCCTTGCCCAAGGACACAACGTCACAACATGGCCAGGAATCGAACTGGCAACCTTCTGATTACTAGCCCGCTTCCCTAACCGCTCAGCCACCTGACTCCCGGTCACTTCCAGTCACATTTACATGTGACTGGAAGGGCCAAAGCTCTGGAGACTTCTGTGAGATGCACTTTGTGAGAGGCAAAACACTTGATGTTCCTTGCCTAATCTGTCCTGGTGGTAAAAACTGAAAGTTAGCAATCTCACGGTCTGTGTGTGATTTATCGGTGGGTTCTCAGTAAATATCATAATATAGTCTATACAGTTTGTTGGAACTGTTTTGTTGTAAAGAGGTTAGGGTGGATTCCAACCGTTGATAATCAACGTTACCGTTCCTGAGACAAATTGATGTTACTGTGATGAAGATAATCCTAAAAAACATCTGCTTAAACAACCAGCACAGTCGTTCAAGAGGATGACAGCACATTATTGATTGTGGCATTAAGGAAAACCTATCTAATCGAGCTGGCAGTCTTCTTCTTACTCCCCTGGTTGTTTTCAGAACATCTCCCTCGTGCACCTTCTGATTAGACGCGCCCCTGATCGTGCACCCAGCTGTTAGGTTTGAAATTAAATTATGCATAGAGATGAAATTCAAATCTAGCAGGCCCTTTGAATAATTCATGATTTATGAACGCATTGTGCTGCTATTAATGTTGTAATTAGAATTCTTATAACTCCATTCAAGATCGATCCCTGTTACCTTGTGGATATCTTTATTGTTTTAATTACACTTGCTTGGCAGCTAATCATGTAGGCCTACAGACATACATACTGTATCTGGGAAGTTTTGCAGTATAGGTCGCCTCCTGTTATAGCTAACCTTTTGAAAGGTTACAGCCTTTCCTTTGACATTTTAGAAATGGCCCGTTTGCTTCACCCCACACGTCATCAGAAGGTGATACAACTCATATTTCTTAACTTCTTAAACCTACAGAAGAGGGTGAAATGTTTGGTTTGTTGTTATAACTTCTTGGTTTCCAAAGCCTCGGGTAGTTAAAAGAAAAACACATATTCCCATGTAAACACACATACTGTAAAAGCCAGAAGGACTTAGGATATATAAATCAAATCAAAGTATGATTTTTGACTCACATTTTTCAATCATAACCATTTCAGATTGTACAATATTTTTCTTCAGGAGCTTCACTCCAGCTACAGTCGAGAGTGAAAGAGTGATGAATGGAAGGGTGTTTAGCAGTTGTCCGTAACATAAAGTCAGTCTACTGGAAATCAATGCCATAAATGCAGGTGCTACACTCGCCCTCTACTGCCTTCCCTATGCCTCTTTTTCCCAACCGTGGATGACCTTGTACAATATTGTCATAATATGTGAATTACACTGTCTAGGCTACATCTGTCAGATTTGAGGTTAAAAGTAGGCAACATATTACTATAAAAAAATATAAATAATGTTGATCTTTTTTTCCTTCAAAACTAAGCTTGACGCTCTAAATAACCACCTATCCAAATTCAATTTCATGCTTCTCTAACTGAGAAATTAATCAAATATTAATGCACACAACCAAACTAGGGGAAAATCAACACTTTAATATTGTACTCTCTTAAAATCTTTCCACTATAAGTGATTCAACCAACTATAAGCGCCTTAAAACGTCTCCAGATAAACGTAACAAGTGTTTTAAATTGAGTCTTTGTTAAGATTTTACAGACTGCCTGACATTCGTAGCAGCAGTGTACTGCCAGAGAATCTCGGAACCTTGGAATCCACAGGACATCGTGGAGTATACCGACCGTGGCAGCCTAATCAAAAAGACTGGCGCCCCCACCCCCACCAAGTCACAGTAGGGGGGGGGGGGGGGGGGGGGGGTTGGGGTTCAGAGCTACCGACTTCCTCACAATACCACCTTGCCTGCTTTAAACACGAGTCTTCGTGAATTTTATAAAGATTGAGATGAATGGAATAGCCTTGACTGTCAGTATCTTCCCACGTCCTATCCGACACACTGTAAAACGGTCAACCAATGAGGAGACCAACCAGAGATCATGTCTGTAGTTCGGAAAAACAAAACAAACAAATAAATCGTTAAGAAAGTCTATTAAAACAGTAGGGAGGATAAATGGCTGCATCTCATTATAAGCATATAATGAGATGCCCCTTGGTAGTGTGTGACCCCTGACAAGCAACTCACATCACTGGCGGTTCAGTCAGACCAACTTCTACTCGCAGGGAATCAATCAACAGTGAGATATAGGCAGCCGTCAGGAAGGGGACAGATTTTGGCATGCAATGCTCTCGCTTGATAGACAAAGAGAAAGAGATCAATAGGCAATTTGGTTGTGGAAAGGCAAACTGGATCCCAGAAAATGCATTTTCTTCTTCTCTTCTGCTTCACTGTGAGAGCTCAGGGAAGTATGATGAACATTGATGACCACTGCAGTAAAGGGGAACATCATTCACTGGCCGGGCACTTGGCCATTATAGATGAGACATTTTGAGCCTGCTCTTTCTCTCTCTCTGTCTTGGTTGATGTGAAATCTATAGCTTTTTCATCTTAGAACTGAGTTCGGAATGGGGTTCCTCGTGTTCCTCCAGAACATGCTCTGAGAGGATGCATCAACACTCACACTTTTTAAACATGAAAAATATACAGCTCCAATGTTTAGTTTTTTTGGTGAACGTTCTGGTAAATGATGTGAATTGTGGATGCTGGCACACCTCCTAAAAGACCACTGAACCCCCCGCCTCCTCTCCCCCTTCTCCCTGAATTCATAACTATAATTAGATTAATTCTAATCTCCCATATGTTGTCAGTCTCCCATTGAGATGCATATTAGCCTGCCTCGATAATGAGTCGGTCCTCATAGAGTTAACAACTGGTGATAGTTCATGGACAGGGTTATCTGTGTAACACTGCTGGGCTCTGCCCTCAGTCTGGCACGCCAGATTATTGTCCTCATTCAATGTCCAGATCGATCTGAACACCTAGACTGATGTGTTCAATTACACATCCAAGATCTTCGAGAAGAAACATGCCCTCTTTTCTAAAAGGAGATAATTCATGTCCTGGTATAGCAGTGCTCACCTCAGAGTGACAGCATGTCTTTGCCTTTCTGTAAGTCTTTCCCAGTCAGTCTCTCCTTAACACTCCACCTCTCCTCTCCTCTCTCCCCTCTCCTCTCCCCTCCTCTCCCCTCCTCTCTCCCCTCTCCTCTTTGCGCCTCTCTGCTCTCTTCTCTCCTGGTCCCCTCTTCTGTCATTTCCTCTCCTTTCATCACTCTTTCTCTCTCTTTGATGTTAAATGTTCTTCTTTCTAGCATCACATCCTCCTGCAATATATGGACAATTACTTGACTGAGGATGTTGGAGAGTGCTGTCACTCCTAAGTGCTTCCAAGGTCAAGCTATAGATACAGTAACAGATAACCTTTTCCCTCACTTAGTGTCATTGATTCAGTATACTTAGTGCAAAGTACACAGATGGAGATGTCATTAAACATGGCTCCAATTTATTCTCTCCATGAATTTATTTTGGATTAATGAGTCAGTCCCTGTATTGATTGACAGAATTTTTTTTTTCTTTTGACTATGTCCTCCAACTTTACTTTACTCAGACTGTATTACCCTGATTACTTCCTTTCACATACGTAGGTCACAGGAATACAGCTGTACCACAAGCCCATTCTCTCCAAACTCTGTCAGGATAAACATCTAATCCCCTTTCCATCCAAACTCCTTCACCCCCCCAGCCCATTACCCATTACCCTGATGTTATTCATCACAGTGGCATATTTGATATTTTACATTATCTGCTGATGGATATTCCTGCGCTATCTTGATGACTTTCCCAGTGACTCATCCCTAAGGCGAGGATAGTTCACTTCAGCCATTCAGTCAATGGAATTTTCTGTGGTTCTCCATTTGCTTGAAAATAACCCTGAATCTAGAGTAATGTTGTTATGTTCAATGTGATATTCAAATTGATCAATCTGTTTCCATTATTTCTGCTATGTGTGATGCTTCAAATCTGTGGGAATACCATTGATAAAGTTAAGAGTATAGTAATTTTATAACTAAAATTAGTACTTTGATACTCGAGGCAAGACATTAAATAGTAATGATATAGTATCTACTTGTCTAGTATATATCTTACTGTGGTAAATAATCTCTATTTACTGATTTACAACATCAGTCACTAATATATCAATAACTAAGCCATCAATAACTGTAACCTACAATCCATACTGCTACTGTAACTTCAAATGTAACTTCCTGTCATTACAATTTGTCACTCTAATGTTCTCAAATATTCAGATTATGACATTCTGCCCTTGACAGATAGGAAATAAGGTCACTTTATTCTACTATGCTGCCTGACTCACAACATTGCTAACACACACACAGTCATTTAAATATTTTTCAAATCAGACCATGGAAATATGCACATCATGCACCCCTGAGCTAATATAATATAAATGTTAATGAAGATTTGTGCAGTCAGTTGGGTAGATGAACATTTGCAATATTGCAAATCCTCAACAACTTTCTGGGGATATGAAATTGGATATTGGCATAAAAATAGTTTCCTTCGAAGTTGAATGTTTTCCTAAAAGTTGGCATGTCTGGAAAGATAAATATAATTGATGAATTAGATGAATGATAATTACTTAGGGAAAATGGAGAATGAGAAATGTTATCACTCAATTGCCTGCTTGCATTTCACTGTGTTGGTTGGCGTTCCTCTAAACCACCCCCCCCCCCCCCCCCCCCACCCCTAGCCCAGTAAACCATACATTTGTCATTAAGAATCATTCTAATGTGATCAACATGTGGTAAATACGTATGCAAGCACAAACAAACGTGACTCGGCTGATAAGCCCCCCCAAAAAACAGCACCATTGATTATCTCAATTATTTAGACGATGGCAAACAAGCTGACATTTATGGATTCAATCAGCCGTCTTATTTTAATTGGTTTCAGTGATTTTAATGAGTTACGGCTTGACCGGTTTGACTGATTGAGAGATTACTAAAGGGCACCTGTTCTGCAGTCTCTTACTCACTGAGCCCATCGCTTACAACAGAAATAGACATGTTTAACAGTGAGTATTTTATCATCTACATTAAACAATAAACCTGGGCAATTCAAAGGTCTTTTATCCAGCTGTAAACGAACACCCCTCCATGAGAAGGCATTACAGAGGGTGAATAGTTTAATATAGGTTAACTTAAAACAGCTGGGGGCTGTCAAGCCAAGTATTGGTGTACAGATGTAATACAAATGACTAATTATCTATGACATTGAAGTTGGCCCTCGTCAACCTTGGAACATTACCTTTTACTGTTGATAAATGGAGTCTTAAATTAGCCACCTGCTGCTACTTCCTCACCTTTACAGAGCTCTTCATCGAGGGGGTTGACGGCACCTTTCAAGGACAGTCGCCTTCATTCACAGGAGAATCTTTCCCAGATTGGACTGTGCTATGTACCAATACAAGCGCGTTTGATTTGGTTCCATCTTAGTGTCACTCAAGTCTTTCAGCTGTATCCTGTACATTGAGTTCAACTGTCACAAGTAGAATAGTGAGCTGGGTAAACACTTTTTGAAAACAGGGTTTTCTCCATTTTAAAACTAGTCAATGGAAGAAAGAAACCCAAACCCTAACCTTGAGATTATGACTCTTGGCTGCTGCTAGAAATTGTAATCAAACCAGGCCAACCTAATATCCTGCAACACAATCACTGCTTCTTCTAATGTACATCTATATCCCCAAAATTGATTCCTTGTTTACTATTGTGAGGCTCAATGACATTTGGTTATATTTATTTTCAATGGCCACAGTAAATTACATGACTTCAAGACAGTCTTTGAATTAATATTTATTTGCAAAACAAAAGAATGTAATTCAAACTAGCGATGGCTTAATTACATAACACAAATAAGCATTGTATTGACTGAAAAGATTTTACAAATGTAACTGTACATTACATTGTTGTATTTTGTTCTATGCAATGGGGCCTACAGCCATACAAGTTGCAAACATACACTGTACATAGAATGAACATACAGAAACAACAAACATGCATTTAATAAAAAATATTTGTTTTTACAAAAATGTACATTTCTATACAACATTTTTTTCCTATTGCACATCTTTCATCCTGCTTAATCTCCCCATCCTCTTAATAAACAATTAGTTCATTTTTTTTCTTTAGAGCACGCAAGGTCAATTGCAACATTGTCAAGTATCATATCACTGCAGAGGTCCTCTTCACCTGTACAACACTGTTTCTATATTCTAGTAAATATGCATGTGACAAAACTGAGATCACATGTCTTCGGTTGCAAGGGATATTTACATGGTGCAACAACACATTGATAAAATAAAGTTAGTTTGATTGATTGTAAAGTAGATGCAAGAAAAACATGTGATGAGGCTTGCAACAAACCTTTTACATTAAAACACATTTATGTTTTTGTAACATAAGGTTGGCTTTGAGTCAGATTCCAACCTGCACTGCAGTGACTGAACTTTGAACAGACCTCTAGAAAAAGGCAACCTCTCTCAATATTGGTCAGTTTATTGATTTGGCAAATACAAAACACCCGTTTAATTACTTTATTACAACTATAGCTATTTAAAATGTCTGTCTTTACTGTGTACTGCAGTGCAGATTTGGCAGTCGTGATTGCAACAGTTTCTTGAGAAATGGGACTTTACTTCTTAAACAGGCCGACAGCAGAAAGGACCACAATACTGCAAAATGATGTGGCAATGCAAAAATATGTTAATTGTCAACATTGGATATTTATTTTTTGAGTGACTTCTTGTTGAAATAGATGACATGAAATTACCAATCAACAATCCAGTCTAATAACACCTAAAAGCAGAACATACTATACATTTTTTGGATACTGCGGGATGAAAAACAGTGACATAGCTTCACGTCACAAGTCATGACATAATTAGCCTACCGGGAGCAATTGCGTTAAACATTCAATTAGGAATAATGATTCAATTTGCAATAACGGGTGACAGAGCATTAGGAGTTTCAACCTTGCCACTATCTGTTCATTTTGAAAAGTTTCTGAATCCTCAGCTTAGTTGGTGCAGAGCAACAAAAAAAAAGAGGAAGTCGAAGAATTGCATCTCCTTAAAGGAAAGGTCAAGTCAGTGTGAAGTGGGCAGCGCTTCTTTGAGAATGTTGCATGCTGGGATGCACAGCCTGCACAGAGACGAGTGTGGAGAGACACAGGGCTCTGCTCCCTGGCATGGTGCCCATGCAGTATTTGGCAGGGAACCACAGGGGGACTCGCTCTGCATTATACATTTGGCAGGAGCTTGAAATACTTGATAGAACACCTCCCTCAGGGTGAGCATGCGATAAATGGATAAGCTGCTAAAGTTATGCTAACAGCTATACTGTAGCTTATGCATGAGTACAAGCCCCAAACAGCCAAGAGATTTCTCAGATTTTGAAAAATCACTGTTCATCAAGCTGAGATGTCAGAATAATTAGGGTGTCAATTGTGCAGGATTCATGATTCTGTACAGAACGCGAGTTACAGACAAAACATTAGGTAAACAGCATATACTAAACAAACACATTTTAAAAAGATAATGGTAACTGTTATAAACACTGAGAATAATTTCACCACTTAAAACGGAATAAAACCTTCAAATCAATATTCAGTCTGTGCTACGTTTGCACACAATGCAAACGTAAAATCAGTTTGGCTGTTAAAAAGGGACTGGCAACATTTGTCATGGTTGGTTGGGTTCACTGGGCATCTGAATACATGTCATCTTTGACACAGAAAGAGGAATAGGATGATCTGCTTTCCATTCCAAAATAGATGTTTTCCCTCAATTCTATGTTGATCCAGGATGGTTGTAAAAGGTTGAGAGGAAGCGGTTCCTCATCCTGAAAAGATATTCATGAATTTTTACAGTTTCAGAAAAAAACTAGAAATGGGTGTACTGTATCACTTTCTCTACCGCCATTTCTACTATTCATGGTTCTGCTAATCTGAAGATTTTACACAGTTAAATGTTTACCCAGTGTGAAATCTCCTGAGAAATATTTGGGAGCTGGGAGGAAGTCCAAACACTTGAATGTGTTCACACTTATCTCCTGAAGCTTTAGAACTGTGAATTCTCATTTCTAGATGTGCCGATAAAAACCACATGGGATTGCCAGGTTTCTAAAATGCCATGTAAGGTTCTGCAGCTCAAGGCTGGGCTGGCGGTAAGTGGCAAAACATATGGAAAGAAAACAGGAAATCACAGTGGAACATATGGCTGCTTTATATGTGGATGAGAAGGGTAGAACTGAGACACCAGATCCATGGACAAGCAAAAGGAGGAGGAGGGTGGGAGAGAGAGATGGGGAGAGAGAGAGAAATAGAAAGAGAGAAAGAGACAGGGGGGTGGGGGGGCACCAGGATATGATGGGTTGTACTATATGAGAACATTTTGTCCTGCCCTTTAAAAGCTCATAAAGCCTCCAACACAGGGGGCCCCACACATTTAATGACCAAACAGCACTAATACAAACAGTGGAAATCATGTCTGGGCTTTCCTTTGCTCCCAAGAGGGCTTCTGTGTTAATGTTGCATCATCAGGACCTAAATCATAAATACCCAGAAGTGGCCCCAGCCATCCCCAGGCCTACTGATGATGTCTTTGGATCATTACACCCCCCCCCCCCCCCCAGCCTGATGTGGGAGAACCAAGGCAACACAGCCTTGCCATGGCCACTTCCACACAATTTAATTAGATGGATGTTGTTTATAGGCAGTTCTGGGCCATTGGAGCACTATTACTGTTCCCTCTTTCAAAACCTGCATTATCTGCCCTTCACTGGAGCTACCCTTAAAGTTGCAGAGCTTATGAGTCAGGGTATGAGTCATTCATGCTGGGCAGCAGTGAAGAAGCAGTCCATTGGGTCTGGCATTAAAGTACGCCAAGAACCGTCTGGAAAAAACCTTCTAATCACAGAGGCTGACCAAGCAATCATGTGTGATCAGTGAGCTTGTACAGTGTAATCAGTAAGCTTCTAAACAACTCTTACCTGTTCTCAGTTGTCAATATCTGATACGTGGTTCTCTATCTGAAAAAAGAACAGAAAAACAACAAAATGAAGTCGGAAAACAAGCTGAACAAAAAAGCTCCTCCCAGGAAGTTTCAAAGTGGTCAAAGAAAGTCGAGAGGCTGGAGATTCTGCCATTTTGCAGAAGTGTTCCCTGGCATGAATTATCACTGTCTGATCAATATGACCTTCATCAGGGAAACAAATAAATCTCCCCACACTTCCCTTCCTCCAAATAATCTCCTCCATAAGTGAAGAGGACAAGACTTAGATCTTGAGCGTCAGGCTTCCCCCCCTGCCGTTTCATGGGTTGTAAATATGATATAATAAGGAATCCGTGGTTGCAGGGAACCATAGACGAACCCAGAAAGAGAAAGATTAAATCTTTTGATGTATTAATGCATAGCTATATCTATGTATTTATTCTATTGCATGTTTAACAGAATGTTACTGTTTTCCCATGGATTGATGTGGAGTATCTAAATTGTATTTTTATTACTTGCATTATCTTTTATAGTTGTTCTGATGTGCATTAGTTTGTAAATCCATTTTTAAACCTCCTACGTTTTTGTCGCTTGTAAAGCATTTTGAATTGCGTTTGATTTGATTAAAAGGTGATACACATACATATATATATAAGAAGTTAGAAGTTAACTTTTTTGCGCTACACTGTATTTCAAGATCAAGAAGTTAGATCAAAGGATTTTATCTTTTGTCGTGTACACACACACACACACACACACACACACACACACACACACACACACACACACACACACACACACACACACACACACACACACACACACACACACACACACACACACACACACACACACACACACACACACACACACACCTTGAAATACAGTGTAGCGCAAATTGTATTCAAAAAGAATTGAGCAGCGTGTTGATAAAAGAGGCAGTGGATGACACCACACACTAACTAATCCAAGAGGAAGTGACTTTGCAAAACACAGTTACACCATCCCATTGACATCTTAATTTCCATATTCATACCAGTTCAGGCAGACCTCCAACTCTCCCCTGTGTGTTCACAGCTCTCTGTTTTAATTAGAGTGTTACGGTCTCTGTGTGTGTGTGTGTGTGTGTGTGTGTGCGCATGCTAAGGCCTGCCTCTGCCTTCAGTTGAACCAGGTCCGACAGAAAGAAAGTGTCAGCTGAGCCGGCCTCACTATTCACTCATGTGGAACCCAACACTCAGGTTGGAAACCATGAATAATTCTGTAAAACCATTGCAAGGGCACGACAATGTGTCCACTTGAGATTTCCCATACTGCCTCTCTATCATCCAGCATCCCCCCCCTCCTAGATCCCCCCTCCCACTGCCCCCCTCCAAGATCCCCCCCTCCCACTGCCCCCCTCCCAGAGCGCCCCTCCCTGTACCAGATGGTGGCCGCCTTCGTCATCGTAGTCATCCTCGCCCCCGTCGGTCATCTCTCCCGCTTCTACCTCCAGGGCCCCATCGCCTGCCTCCTCGCCTGAGTTCTCGGCTGCCTCGGACACAGACTCCTCGTTCAGGGAGTCACAGTTGTCCTCGTACTTCCTCTGAGTCTCTGGACAGCAAAAGGAGAAAGAGAGAGCGTGCAAGAGCGAGAAAGAGGGAAAGAAAGAGAAAGAATACGGTGAAAACGGTGACACAGAGACTTTGACGGAAAGACAATTACTCAGGTAATTACTACTGTGTATTCATACTGACCTCTACAGCCTAGAGATGAGCAACCTTTAAGAGCAGAACCTCATCCATCCCTCCCTCCCTCCCTCCCTCCCTCCCTCCCTCCCTCCCTCCCTCCCTCCCTCCCTCCCGTGTCCTCTAGTCTAGGACATCTATAAAGGCCTCTCATACTGTGCCAGAGCTGTGTTGACACCCGCCTCTGTGTTATGACAGAGAGCTCAGGTCCCTTATCTCCCTCTCTGTCAGGAAGACTGATAGTGTGTGTGTGCCCTCTTAATTTCCATCCCCCTGGCAGTAGTAGGGTTGTTTTACAGGTCCCCCACCACCACCACCGCCGCCGCCACCACCACCACCCCCACCACCAGTGCTCCATCTATATGTTCTCACCAGTCTCAGCCCTCTGCTGCTTCTCTATCTTCTCCAGGCGGCCCAGGAGAGAGTCAATCTTCATCTTAATCTGAGTCAGCTCCCGTTTGATAGTCTGGAGCTGATCCGACTTCACTGCTGAGACAAAACACACAAACGCACACACAGGCTTTCAGTAAATCGTTTTATAGGCAACTACGTTTTGGTCCATTTTCCCCATGCTGATTCAACATGTAAGTTGTGAAATGAGCTTCACAATTCCTGTTGATAAGCAGCTCAATCACAGATCTAGACCCATCATCGGATATGTTCCAATTGTCTCAACAACCTATCATTATATCAACCAAAATTGAATATTTGTTTGGTGCAATATTTTTCCCTGGTGCACATCTTGAGTTCTCAATCAAACGTGACCTTTCTGGGATTAATCTGTACAGTAGATTGGATCACGGCTCACATCCACCATGCAGTTTAATTCACGCTCACTACCTGTGACAGAACCTCCATCTATCCAATACCTCCATCCAACGTGCTTATCTTTTCGATTGCCTTTTTAATGAGGCCCTAGAGTATGAGAAGAGGACACAAATCTATTGGCATTTCTTACATTGTAACACTGACATCATAGAAGAGAACTAGTTTCATTTTGGACTAAATCAAAACATTTCCCTGGCAAGCGCATCATCTATGGACTGTGTAAAATGGTTTTGACTTCTTGAATCTTTCTAGCTCGCCAAGCTGCTTTCATTATTAGTCATGAGAAAGCCTAAAAAGCAACAGAAAGACTTGACCTTGATCAAGTCAGTATTCTGATCAGCTAAACATAACAAGCACATAAATATGATAGACGTCAAGATGAATTCAAGCTCATCTCTGAGGGTATACCCCAAGTAGTTAGAGCCGAGCTGGTTATGGAGATTTACTCCTAAATATAAGACAAATCTGTCCCCCTAACCTTAAATGCATGAATGTCATCAACTGAAAGCACAAAATGTGAAAAAAAAGGTAAAAGCGTGAAATCATATTTGACACCAATCAAATCCGATCAGTTGTTTTGCAATTAGGATACAATTTGGGACTGTAAAAGCCTTCCCTAGTCCACAACACAGCTTTCCCTTCAGAATCAGAAAGCTTAGCTCCAAAACACATACTGTATAAAATCAGGTGCGCTGACAGGATAAGCTATTAAAAGCACACAACTGTGTATATATGTGTGGTTTCCAATTTCACAGCAAGCAGTTATGTCCAGGTGTTGTGTGAGTGTGTGTGTGTGTATGTGTGTGTATGGGAATTTCTCAATTGAGCCTGCTGTAGTGTTCTGGAGTTTATAGACTTTAAACGCTGAAGAGTAGCACAGAAATGACCTTTTAACAGGATGAGAAAATTGGAAATGGATCTGATGTGGTGTCCTTCTCTAAGCGTGGTCTGGTTCCAATGGTGTTTCATGTGGAATACACACTCAATGCTGATTCATACACACACACACACACACTGTTTTATCCTCTGGGTAATGTAGTCATCGCCTCTTTGATTATCAGAAAGTGTGGAGCAGTTTGTAATTCATCAGTAGCTGGTTCTTTGTGTTATAAGCCATAAAAAAGAGTTCCAGACATACAGTCTAATCCGACATTTCATCAACTGAGCATCTATTGAGAGCCTGGATTAAAGGAGAGAGAAAAAAAGTATTCTTATAGTTGTTTGGAGGGAATTGAGGGCAAATGGATTAATCTAATTTGGGGATTTCATGATGACCACAAAACAAGAATGTTTCTGAAATACTAAAGGTCTTTGAATTGCTGAGATGGAGATTAAACTTGACAATGAGAATTGAGGCAGCTGGGTCTGAAGTTATTTCAGACTGACTGGCATCAAAAACAGGCAATCACTAGCATTGCCCTAAGATCGCAGGGGAAGAATCTTAAATAAGTACCAACTCACAGCCACTTGATTGACTGAAAATGGGTTTAATAATCGTAAAACACTCATTCAGAAACCTTTTTCTTGATCCAGTCATTCTTTGAGTTTTACAACGCCGAGTGAATATATGTTCGACATGCTCAGTCTGTTTATTGGACTCTGGAATAGAGGAAAAAAGACGGTCAATATAAATGTGAGCGCATTCATCAGTTGGCTCATGTCACACGTTGAGATCTTTAATGCTGTTCTGCATCACAAGTATGGCGAAACCATGCAAACCCAGAGGATAGCTAACCTTAATACGCAATCAATCAATGCCAATACGAGTAATTTCTCACAACATTGTCTGGCTTTCACAGACTGTAGCAGAGGAGATTTGTCTCTAGTCTGAGGTGGAAAATCTACAAACTAAAAATAAAGATGAGAAACACTTTTTTTTTTTTTTCTTGTTTTTGCCTTTTTTTTTTACTCTCTACGTCCGTGAGACCTGTGTTGCAGGCCCCCTGACAGACACCACCAAGCTGTTCTCCCAGATAAGGCTGGACTGAACCGACAACAATAAACGAGACAGACCGCACACTGGCTTCAATTATACAGGCCACGGTTAAAGACGGCAGTTTAGGAAAACAGAACTAGACAGGCGACTCCGTGGGGACCACCCAAACCCTCCCTCTTACATGACGCTAATTACATTTAGTACACGCCGTTGTCATTCATCTGCCGATCAAACACTTCAGCAGTAGGCTAGGCTGCTCGGCTGGGTCCTTAGCAACAGGAACAACGGTGCTCCCATCGTGAAAGGAGGGCATTCAAATATGTTTCACCACTGGCATGTCCGGTATTGTCTGCTGATGTGGAAACTGCCAATTAGCATGGCTTTTATAGCAGTGTCGAGCCATGGCGCGGCTAAATTGCAGAGGGAAAATGTTGTCACTTGGAGCTGGATTTCTATGTCAAAATACTCTTAATGTAACATCTCTAGTATAACATGCACGTTTTTTTTGTAGTTTGATGTATCTGGAGGCCCTGGAGAAGACTGCCCAGGTGAACTTACGTTTGAGGCCAGAGGAAGAGGAGGAGGAGGAGGAAGTGGGTGGTCTGGAAGAGGAGGAGGAGGTCTTGACGGGGAAGGAGGTCTTGACACGGCGTGTGGAGGGCGCCAGGATACGGGAGCGTTTGAGGGGGATCACAGCTCTAGGAGGGGTGGCTATTCGCCCGTGGTAGTCAAACAGCCTAGAAGGACAGGATGACTAATGAGAATGAACCTACTCACACATCATCCTACCATCTACAGACGACATCAAACTAAAAAAAACACAGATTGTAATCACATTTTCCTTCTCCTCAACAGCAACAACATGCAATCAAAGGTCAGATCTGACTTGCTGATACTGTACGCTAGCAGCTGCCGCCCCGCCCCCCTCAGCTTTGTGACCGAATCACTACCGTGAACGTTACAGTAGATTGGCAAATGCTTCGAGAAGGAGAACACGGGGAGTGGAGCGAGCAGTAAAATGTCAAACAGGGCATTTTGCCTTGACTTCTTTGTTCTCAGCCAAAGTAGACTTCTATCACGGCTCACAGCCGACTTGACATTTCATAAATGTCTCCACAGATAAAGGCTCTGATCACCACCAAATAAAAGACAAAACAGCGGGTGTCATAAACATTAACAATGTGGTGTGCTCTGAGCGTTCACTCATTTGAGATGGGTCTCAATGCGATGGATCTCAACCTTTTCTTTTCCCACTCCTCCTTTGACTGTCTCAAGGAAGGTTTGAGGGCTGCCTATTGAAACAGGAGTGCTTTCAAAATGTCAAACGTCCAATACCTTCAGTCCCTCTTCATCTGAGAAACAAATGATATAAATCGTACCGGCTGTAGAAATCATCTCTGTAGTAGTCGTAGTCGAATTCATAGCCGCTGTGAAGAACGTGTTGAGAAAAAGCAGGGTAGAGAGGAAAAAAAAGGTGAAGAGAGAGGAGGGAAAGAAAGGGAGAAAGCGTCAGGATGTGTCCATTCAAGTGTGTCCAAACAGAAACCATTTCAATGAAATGGAAAGTTTCAGGTGCTTATGCCAAGGTCAGTGTGTATTTAGAAAACAAGCCTAAGCAAAGGGTTGAAAAGGTGTACACTGACAAACTGAACTAAATGACAGAAACAAACAAAAAATTTTGATCTTTCAAAACCCACTGCAAATGTAATTAAAGTTTATTTTCCATTTAGAGCAGTGCAGTGCCGTGTTCTCTTGTTACGGTTTATTTTGACAGCATATGACTATTTTGAGCTGTGACATTGTGAAACCAATAACACCAGAAAGTGAGAAAGAAAGCTTGAGAGAGAGAGAGAACAAGACGGAGATGGAGAGAGTGAGTGGGGAAAAAAACTGACAGGATGAAAAGTGAGACAAAGAGAGACAAATTAATATTCAACCAGGCCAACCTGTAGACAGCCGAGAGCGGTCGCTTGGAGCCGGCCTTGGGCCTGTAAGGTTTTGGCTCTCCTGCCATGTTAATGTCTGAAAACAACAAACAGGACACACATCATTATTCACTCTTTGTCCCTTGTACAGCTTTCTGTATACCCTGGAATCATCAAACATCAGGGGACAGTGGTTCAGACATAGATTAAGCAAAGCGCTGGCCTATATCACTGCCTCGTTGGAGAGTGTTTATTGGGAAAGGCAATTATTGGTAAGAAAAATGAATTTTTAAAAAGCAGCATGTCAGGGCCTCTTCTGTCTCCACAGGGCCATGCCGACATCAAATCCAATTTAACACTCTGCTGTGTAAATGAATGAAAGAGCATCTTCTATTTGAAGAACACTTGCAGAAGGTGTGGTCTCTGAGTCATTGGCTAATTTGATCTGTAGAGACTATGTTGTGCAACCTCATGCATAGCAGTACACTCTTTGTACAAGAGCAAAATACATTCCATTCAAATCCAAACATTGCGTGCTCCTTTCATTTGATTATTCACCACCTTTCAGTATATCTGAATAACATGAAATAAATCGTCACAAACATATGTGGCTGTACAGTGGAAGACAAACAGGTAAGCTTTGTGAAGAGGATGAAAGTTGATCATTCCCTTTTTGTAAGTAAATTCATCAGAAGAATTACGACGAGTCCCTCAAAGACTACGACATTACAAGACAAGAGCCATGGGAGCCATTTTCAATAGTCATAAAAATAACTTTGGTATGAATTCTTGGAGACCACGAGACCATCAAGGGCGGAGGACATTGGATCACGGACTCTGAAGGCTATTCAAATTCCAATCTCTTCACTTGGCAAGGTTATTGAATGTTTCACTTCCACTCCCCTTCCGTTTCCACGTGGAGGAGGTCTCAGAACAGACACCACTTCCATTTTGCAAGAACAGAATATATAAACGACAAACAAAAGATTTTAAAAGATCTTGGACAGTACAATATTGAGTGTAGTTGCACAATCTAAGTCTGAGTCTAAATAATCCCATGCCAGCTCTGGCTATCATCACCAGGGAAGATATATTAGAACCAGACAAGGAAAGGATGAGGAGAGAGGTGTAGAAGGAGGGAGTGAGGAGACAGAAAGGGGGATGAGAACAGAGTCAGGGGTAGAAGAACAGACAGACAGAGAGAGGTGTAGAAGGGAGTGAGAGACCAGGCAGTAACTGGATGCAGAAGCTGTGCCTCCTTCCCTTTACTGAAGCAGTAAAGGGCTGTGTGAACAGTGTGTTTTAGCGATGACTACATGTGTGTGAGCGTGTGTTTGCAGGTGTTTAACAGAGCATGTGGTAATGATAAGTGTAATAACAACATGTTAGGCTTGGGACTAATAGATGCAAAAACATCTTTAAGCAACCACATCTTGTTCAATGTACACAAAAGATAAAGGCATAGCCACACATACATCTTACTCTGATAATCAAACAGGTGGAAACGTAATTAACCACTCAATCGATAAAACAACCAGCCAGCCAGAGACTACAGTTTCATCCTCCTACGTTTAGACATTCAGCACCACATCCAGCGCCACGGACAGCACCAACTTCTGTACGCTGAGTGGTTTCAGCCAGCCAGCTGACAAACTGTCCTTGGGCACTGGCTCCACTTGGCTGTCGCATCCCTGCGTAAGGGGAGCTTTAGCCCCGTTTGACTGGGCTGTCAGGATAAGGCCTGAGTCAGGAGTTAAGCCCTCTGGAGCAGTAAGAGCCGTTAATACAACAACACATCACAGCATGTCCAGTGCTAACAAGACTGGGGAACTGGCCTCCTCCCAGGTCTTATTATGGGTGTCTATCTAAACAGGGACAGTGTGTTCTGTGGTTTGGTGCTATGCAAGGTATGGGGAAAACCCTCCCTGTGAATCACATTCCTGGGGTCAAGCACTCAGCTTGTTTTACTTATTCATGGTTCATTAAATTATTCATCTGTTTGCTATTCATCTGTCTGTTTGCTCAATCTGCCACCTGTACACACAGCAAGATCCCAGAGTTGCTGTCCATGGTGCTGAAGGAAGGCGAGAATAGGAGAGCGAAGCTGTCCATGGTGCTAACGAAGCAGCGATTCAAATACAAATGGGGCCCAAATCCGAGTTTGTGAAATATATATGGCCTCAAGACTATATAAAACCACAATGTGCATTCTTGAGTTAAGCCCCTACTGTGTATGTTAAGTTAAGCTTTTGCCAAAGAGGGAGTTAGCTGTCCGTGGAACTGAAACCCAGGAGGGGAAAAAGGGAGAGACCGACTTCTGGCTGCAGGATAAAATGAACTCTTACTTTTCAGACTGGCTTTCATGCGTGGAATCCCACGCCATAAATATCTACATTCCAATTGCTCGGTACTCGCTTGCTGACCTAAAAAAAAAACACACAAATATCTATAAATAATCTGTTAACAGTCTAGTTAGGGTCTTCAGATTAACATGGGTGGATTAGTAAATCAAAAGGGTTCGTTCCTCCAAGAATAAATCAAATAAAACTGATATTACCATGTTGTTGGGAAACAGAAGCCTAAAGTATAAGCTGTTACTGCAGTCTTTCCCCGACAAGCCAGTGCACTAGTGACCCCCTGGGGTACCCCAGCCTTCCTTGGATATCGGACTCATTTGTTCCCTTCCTCATCTGTCTCCCTCGGGCTGTCTGACAGAGCGAGTGTGTGAATGACTCTTTTTGTCTGTGTGACCCCCCCCCCCCCCCCGCCCCATCCTTTATTGTCACATTTCTTCCTCGCTGAAGCCCTCCCCAAACTCTCTCTTCAACTCTCTTTCTCTGCCTCGCTCTCCATCCGTCCCCCTCTCGGTCTCCCTTTCTCTTTCTTTACGCCTCTCTCTATCTATCAAAAGGAGCAAAGACATCTCATTATAAGATATTTCAATTCTGAGTCACCTGCAGGTTCTTTCTATCTGACACCTGGGGTGTGACGAAGGCCTTGCATGTCTCTCTCTCTCCTTGCTTTCATCACCCCCGGAAGTGGGCTAGGAATATTACACCATCAATGGGAGGAGGCCTTGATTAAACCATTGTAAAAAATAGATTAAAAAAAAATGGCCAATGTGTTATTTTTTCCTTATTACTGTGGGAGAGTGCAATCCTCCAATCCACCAAGCAACTAAAAACGAGAGTGAATACCAACAGAACAATATTGCAGGGGATTTTGGCACATTTATTTGGGTCGCTACCCACACAGTTAGTTGTGTTGCTCATTCCACGAATGCACGAACCTTACAAGTTGTACCTCGTTGTAAAGGTGACTAATCAGGCTTTCCAACGATATAAAATATAATACCAATTGTTATTATTGAAGTGGAGGAATAATCGACCGAAATAACGTTTCCAAACTTTTTTGACGAGTTTATATACAGAAAGAAAGGGAGATAAATTGTGAAAGAAATAACAAGAAAGAAGGGAGAGAGTAAGATTATTAGCATTGCTGGCAGACTCATACTGCTAGATGGGTTTTGGTCACATCACACTGTGCCTTTTACACACACACAGTTATATATCCAGACAGGGCAATTCCATAGTGCTAGAAGAGGCTGATTGTTTCAAACACACACACGGAGAAGTTCTGCTCATCTAGCCTGGGGCTTCAGAGAAGGAGCTGGCTGGAATAGCCTGCAGGGATCAGCACAAGGTCAGATGGGTAGGGGACTCTGAGACAAACTTAGCATTAGTGTGGGGGACACACAGTCTCTCCAGACAGGGAGGGCACTGAGAATAAAAGATATTGGACAAAGAGAGGGCTTGTCAGCCAGGCAGAAGAGTGAGGGAGGGAGAGATGGAGAGGACTGGGTACACATTACAATTGGATTTGTGAGTAACTATATATTAGCTGGTTTGTGAGGAGCAGGAATGTGTCTGAATAGTGCAGATCTTATCTTAAAGTACAAAACAACTGCTTCAAAACGTGGACCGACACTGAAACGAACTACATTCAAAATCAAGCCTCGTCTCATTCTTTACTGCTCTCGCATTTCAGTCCAGACAGTTTACCCAGACACTCCCGTACCCTGGACCGTCCTCTGCCACAATCTGCTTCTAAGCCCAATAAGCTCACTGTTGAAACCAGATGCCTGTAAATGGCGAACTAGCGTTATCAGAAAAGGTATAAGTGTTGATGCTGCCTCTCCAACGATGTCCACGGGCCCAGGGGGGCTGCTGGAACGACGGCGTGACAAATCCCTTCGGGAGCGCCGGCGATCGTCAGGATTGACATCAACGTTCCTCCTCTGACTTAAAACGGGAAAGGAGCAATCTCCAGACTAACACTGACGTCTTTGTACCATTTTCCATGCACATTTAAAAGTGCCTTCTTCGCCTCATATCCTCCCTGGCTATGAGGCGAGATAAACATTAAAGAGAGACAGACAAGGAGTGGGGGGGGGGGGAGGGGTGTGGAGAGAGAGGCAGGAAAAGCGATAAAATAGTATGTTCTTAGAAGAGCCAAAAGCCTGCCGCCAAACTTTCCCTCGTTTTCATTTATTGAACTACACAACTAATTATGCAAAGCGGCTGGTGGCGAGAAAGAGGGAGGGACCAAACTACCCGAGAGAGAGAGAGGCTGTAACTCGGGCCTGGTGGACATGAGGAGTTGATCAGACCACCCAATGGCCTTCTCCCATATCTCATCAACGTGTCTGGCTTTGATGCACGCCCCTTAGACCTCCTAAGCTGTGACTGTGGGGGAGTATACAAGCAGGGAATCTGGGATGCAGAAACTGTTGCATCTCATTCCAGACAAAATGACGGAGCCAGAAGAGATGGTAAACATGAACCTGAGGGAGCAACACTGTCCAAATCAAAGAGCGTTTGATCCTTATTGTTCATAACTTTGTTATTCGTTTCTCACCGTTAATGTTAACCATATGGGGCCTTTTTTTCCCCCCTCTCTCCAGATGACAGCTTCTCATAGGCCGCTACTGGAATTAACATTCCACTGGTGTCTCAAACGTTTCATCAGGCCTCAGAGCCAGAGACACGGAGAGAGCCATCTCAGATAAGCTCAACCGACAGATGAACTGCCTCTCTCTGTCCCACACAGAGCCATCATCTGATCACTGTCCTGTGAATACGAGCACTAACGCCAGTTGTACCCCCCAACATTTTTTGGGACGATCTCCAGAAATATTTGCTGGCTCTCTTTCATAGTAACATAACTCTCCCACATCGTCATGCCAAACTGTTTACCTCATCCTCTAGCACTTCCATTCCTGCTTGTCAGAAAGGTTCAATGCCTTTCCAACTCTTCTTCCCCCCCCCCCCCCAAAGTGAAACGTGAGCGGTTTGTGAACGAGTATACAGAGAGCTCCATAAAAGGGAGGGACCATGGCTGTAGCCTTGGTTTCAGAAGTAGTTTCATCACTCAGTAAAAGGACTGCTATAGAGGCCTTACCATCATCTGCATATCAAAGGAGAATTACCTTTAAAACTCCAACCATCAAAGAAACAGAGGCCATTCATTAAAACACCAGTTAGTGATTCTCTCAATGTGACCACCTGTGTCTCCAAACCCCATTACAGGGATCAACAAAACAGTACTGTTCTGAACAGCACTTTCTGCATGGCACACAATGCATTCTGGAAAGTGTGTGACTTATCCACATCTAGAGCACGAGCAGGTTGCTACCAAACAAATGCTAGCCATTGTGTGGCCACTCATTTTGCATCTATCCAAAGGCAGCCTGGGGCCCTTTTCACCAGAAGCCCAAAAGTCTGATATGAGCTTGCACGAAGCTCGGCCAGGGTTGAAATATTCTATCTATTCTTCTGCATAAGCAATTTGTCTAGTCAGTGATATAAAACGAACCGTGTCTCACCCTTTCCATTAAACGTACAGAGGCTGCGCTATGAAGGAGTGAGTTTCATCCCCCTGCCCCACTTAAGGCAGGCTGGGCTATTGAATAAAAATAAACCCGCTCAAAACCTTGTGGCTGGGAGAGATCCAGAGAAACAGACAAGGGGGAAGGCATCTTGATGAGATAGCATCTGGATACAAAGTGCAAAGCCTTGCGAAAGGCCTACCTTGTGTAAACAATGACCCAAACAGAGAAACAAGGCTATGGTGCTGTACGAGTGAATACTGTACCACTGACGATCGAGTTAATTAGCTTAAAAGCTTGAGATAATTTGATTGTGGGCAATGAGGCGTGTAAGCGTGTGTGTGTTTGTGTGGGGGGGGGGGGGGGGGGGGGGGGGGGGAGACGACAACAACAAATATATCAACATTTACAACACAAGTTCCCTTTGATATTCCTCGGTTCGAAATAATCATGACAAGCCATGATAATCAGGTTACTCAGTGCGTTCATCTCCCGCAACCCGCTGCTCAATGGAGTCTAAAAATAGGCCGTCTTTGGTGCGAAGTCTGTGACAGAATTCTCTTTGAACATCAAAGAGATTTTGCGTCATCGCCCTTTAGAATCCTCTGTTCAAAATGTATATTTCATTTCGATGTGGAAATAAGGTAAGTCTCTCCTAACGTGGAGACAACGCTACCTTGGATTTTCGGCATGGAGACAAAGTGATGTCAGTGTACTTGTCCGCTAAAATGTGTGCGTGAGACAGCGAGAGAAACACTTTGTTTCGGCGTCTATCAATTCATGAGATATGCAACATTTGATAACTAGATGCTGTGAAACGCCTATCTAAATCTGGTGTAGATGTCAGTCAACTTCTCATATTACCCCTAATACAGGAAAATGTCATTCACACAAGTCTGCACTACACAGTCAAATGGTTACCGGAGGGACTCAAACTGAGGTAAAAATTCAGACCTCATTAGAGAAGCTGAAAATTTCCCCCACAATCTGTCAGTCATTGTGCGGGTTGTGTGAGCGAGAATGAGCCCGCGCACACTCATATCTCGCCCTCCTCTGCATGCGCGGGTGAGTGACAGCATAGGCCGACTGATTGGTGTTCATCCTGGCGACTGTCCACCCACTCCGCTCCGCTCCTGATAAGACAGGCTGGGATGTGGAGAGGAGCCGAGACATGGGAAGACTCATTTACCCTGTCACGTCCTCTCACTGATGGCCCAGTTCGTTACCTGCTTGTTGGTCAGGCTGGCTCCTACAGGGAGAGACCAGGAGTGATGAACTTTGCAGAAACATGCTTTGTTGGTCACTAAAATCTGGTTCATCGCAGCACTACTGTGCCGATGGAGAAGGGTAGAGTGCTGCGCTAACAAGCTTCATTGGAAGCTGCTGGTAAGCCATGTCATGCTACAGTATGGCTTCACGAGAGGCACAAAAGACATGTTGCTCATCATTCGTCAGTGTTTGTGGTGTCTTCCTCTTCCATCAGGGCTAGATGTCTACTCTTCATTGCCGGTCGGAAGCCTCAACAAATATGCTCGTTTACGGATGCGAGATGGCGACCTGTTCCGGTTGTGCAGCTGGATCGAAGAAGGACACGGGAGATCCACCAGGGCCGTCAGGAGGAGACCCTCCATGTGGGGTCTCCATCTCCATCTCTCCATCGACAGGCTCCTCTTACATGAGGAAGACAAGGTGTCGGGAGGGTTCTGCTGGCTCAGAGCTGGGGGCTAGTGGTCTCCATGGGGATAGAAGTCTGTCCTGTGGCCTATGAGGGAACCTTACTGAAGAAGAACCTCATCAAATGCCAAGCGTAGCCTTAGCTGGGGAACCATCAGCGATGCAGACATCTAATATGGACTGACAACTGGACATTCAAATCAGCTCAAATACATTGGTCGGGATAGGGGAAAAACTGGTGCACACACACACAAATTTTCCATTCAGCTTATGCTTATTATAAGGAGGCATCTTACTATTGCCAGTTGCCCTCCTCATGTCTGTGCTGCGATCCCTCTTCCTCCCTGTCAGGATTAAACACACAGCAGTGATAGCATCTGCACAGCAGGGGGGATGGTACTGACACACATCTGCCATGCACTGCAGCCACTCCACCATGGCAATAACTGTCCACTGGACAACAGAGGATGCTTGCAGATCATCTTGAAGGTGTTGATGCTTATGGTTGTTAACATTGCTAACAGTGTGCAGGAATCACAACCACAAAGGAAGGGGATGAAATATGAACTGAAAATGCTTGGTCTCTCATAGATATGTGCGCACACATGCACAAGAACTCACACACACACACACACACACACACACACACACACACACACACACACACACACACACACACACACACACACACACACACACACACACACACACACACACACACACACACACACACACACACACACACACACACACACACACACACACACACACACACACACACACACACACACACACACACACACACACACACACACACACACACACACACACACACACACACACACACACACACACACACACACACACACACACACACACACACACACACACACACACACACACACACACACACACACACACACACACACACACACACACACACACACACACACACACACACACACGGATGGTTTAAGTAGGAAATCCCAGGAGATCAGGGCACTGGAACATGGTTGGATCTAAAAAAAACTAATAAATCCTGAACTGAACCTCAATCTTAAACATTTATGTTTTAAGGCTCAAACTCCCTGCTTCATCTCAAACACGCATGAAAGTGTTCATTAAATTACTAAGGAGGAGAGCACTGTGCACTTCGACTCTTGTTCAAAGACATTTAATCACATTTCTTTGGATGGCACACAATACAGTATCTTTTCGAGTTTTAAGAACAGTACCGTATGGGTAATGTAAAATAAAAGTTAATTGTGAGTCACAATAACACAGCAGATAAAATAATTCTACATTTTTGTATTACTACTTTGCTCAACTGCAGACTGCAACTAAATAAAGTTAAGAAAAATAAATCTCAAATATGATTCTAACTTATTATAATCATTTTCGGGTTGGCACAAATAATTTAGCGTTCCAAATTTCACTTACGTTTCTAGACACAGACCTATGTGATACATAGTGTGTTTAGTTTTATTTTTGACAGAAGAACATCAGATGCAGCACTACTCTTACATCGTAGGCTACTAATTAAATAACTAAAACTGAAATGTAACAACTAGGGCCTATCGTTCCACTCATTAAACACCATTAGGAGTTTCACGTATACCCAACACTGTTATGAGTGTCTAAAGGCTGGAAGTCAAAATTAAACATTAAAAAAACAACACTCCGACATTTGATCAGCATAGCTGGTAAAGTGTCAATGGGATCAATACATTGTATACAGATCACAATTTAATAATTTGTTATGGGTGCAAACATTATCAACAACTACCGCTCAGTCTGCTATGAAGTCTCGATCCGGCTTGTGTGCTGAGCTACTTACATCGTTGATTCCGACGTTTTCCCTTGTACATGGTCATGCTGTACGGGTCCAGTTTTGCGCGAGTAAAGATCCCTTAAAAAAAAAGTCGATGCACGGGAATGTTCAACCTCCAGCGATCAAGCTAAATGACTACGAAATAAATCTCCTTTTCAAGGGAGAACTGAAACCACTTCTTCAGTTGGGAGCGTACCAAGAGCAGCATTCAAAGAGGGGTGGATGACACAGATTTATGGTGTCGAATTTGAAGACTAAGATCTTAATTCAGAACGACAAGACTCCGTGAAAACATGTAGCATGCTCCACATCTTACATTTACCATGTTTTCAATTTTCCTATTTAGAAACAGAAGCAAACTTAAATTGAGTGTCTGACGGAGTACGTGTCCTATGCCTGGAGGCCTGTATGTTAGTAGACTGCCTTCTAGGGTCTACCAAGTCCCGTATTGATCTTCCCATGTATTTATCTACAGAACACTTGATGCCAAAACAAACAGTAGGTAGGCAATTCAATATTCTACAGATGGTATAAATTATGTTTGCTATTTTACTGAGAGGAGAAAACAGTACTAAAAGTGTCATCGTAATACAAATTCCCATTGTGAACTCAACACAATGGTGCTTATTGTGGTTTAGTCTAAGACACTGTGTTGATTTCAACAAATCTAGAGCTCAGATGGGAAGAGAGGAAGAAAAGGTTTGGAGTCTGGAGATATTAGGCCACCAGTGACCACTGAACCATTCACCAGTATACTACTGCAAGGCTGATACGACTTGGACACTCAATGCAAGGGGTAGGTATGGGTAGGCTATGAGCTCCAAAAAATGGCCAAAATAACATTTTCCATCATGTACCACTTTTGGGTACACTTGAAGATTTGCACACTTGCAAAAGCGAAGTGTGTTGCTAAGGAGACAAGGATGAAAAAGTAGGCGGTGTGTTGATATTGGGCAATTCATTCTGTTATTTTACATCATCTCTATGTGGGCAGAATAATAAATGTTTCGGTCAAAGATGAATTGCACAGTGGGAATGAATACAAAAACCAATTGCATTCTATGGTAATAGCCATCCAATCAATATTTCTGAAACTTCAGCTTGTAACAGCTCGAAAGATATATAGCCTTATGTATGTATTCCTTTAGTTGAAGGCACCTGAATTTAGTGGGAATGTTCACTTCTACTGGTTTACTAAAATCTAGGGACCAAGTACATTTAGCAGACGCTCTTATCCAAAGCGACTTACAGTAAGTACAGGGACATTCCCCCGAGGCAAGTAGGGTGAAGTGCCTTGCCCAAGGACACAACGTCAGTTGGCTTGACCGGGAATCGAACTGGCAACCTTCGGATTACTAGCCCGATTCCCTCACCGCTCAGCCACCTGACCTGAGTAGCTAATGTATCTTACTGTAACAGAATATATTTGATCCAAAACCATTTACAGACAGAGGAAAATGTTAACTATTATCATCTTCCCAGGATAAGGGGTTAACATGGAGACGAGTATTTCTGTAGTCCACCAAAGGATAATTATTTTCCTGCATCACCATCTAGTGTGCAGACAAGAATATTGCAAGCTACAAATTTGATAATTTAAATCCGGTCTCTAGGACTGGCTTGTGTCAAAATCAAAAGCTGTTCAAGGGTAAAGTATTTGATGCATCAAAAAAGATTTGGAATAGCAAAAGGAATGAAATATAGATTGGTGACTATTTCTTTGATGAACATTTTGATTGATATACTGTGATGTTCCTTCTAGAACATGTCACATTGTAGCACCCTGTGTCTGCATACATTTCTTGCAAGAGTTTTTGTGATTTTTATAAAAGCAGCTATAAACATACTCATTAAACATACCATACAGTGTTTGCTAGGCTGATGAACACATGACACTTTATTTTGAAATGTGTATTCATCCTGCCCTCTTCTCTGTTCGCTTTATGTGTAACTAGTATGATACTCGATTTTAAATGTGTGTGTTACTTGTATATGACTTGTTTTGATGCATTACTGTAATGCCGCAAATTCTGCAATCTCCATCTTTCTATATATTAAATCAGCTCCACAAGTATTGATTGGTATTGTTAAATAATTTGAGATTAACCTGTGCTACACATTGGTTTGTAGGGTAAAAAATGCTGGTGTCCAAAATAAGGTTTCTCCATTTTTAGCATTCAGGCTTTCAGACAGCATCCAGTACAGAACTTCTCTCCCCCTAGTGGCAATGGCTGGTTCTGTCATTGTGATTTAAGGATCATCCTTTCTATCTCTCTCCATATCTTTCTCTCTCTCCCTCTTTGCACGTGTGTCTCTCTCTCCTTTTCTTTCTAATACTCTGTCTCTCTCTCTCTCTCTCTCTCTCTCTCTCTCTCTCTCTCTCTCTCTCTCTTTATCTCCATCCCTGCATGTGCCTCTCACTCTCTTTCCCTCTACATATTTCTCTCTCACATCTTTTTTTTCTATTTCATTCTCTTTTTCTACGTCAGTCAGGGGCAACAGAGTGCAAAGAATTACTAAGAAATATTTAAATGTTGCTGATTGCTATGCAGGCAGGCATTAGCAGATTACTAATCTAACTCGACTCAAACGCCATCACTCTCACAGTCAGTCATCCAGCCAGCAGATAATAAAAACCACCCAGGCCAGCGGGGGTTAGAACAACCTGCCACACGACAGAACGTCTCCCAAGAAAAATAGCATTCACACCACGCAACACATACCAGAAAGAAAAATATAAATCATTTGTCATTTTCTATTTTACTTCATCTTTTATTTCCTTTTTATAATTTTTTTCTAAATTTGTAATACATGCTTTTACACTTCAAATCATTTATTCTTTCACAGCTTCTAATTGAGACCCAGAAGCATCACTCAGTAAGATAATGCTATTATTCTCCAACACTATGGTAGAAAGTCAATTGTCAGTGTCATGACAGATAGTCTGGGATCAACATAGCATGGATGATGGATAGCAAAGGATAAACAGGAGCTTCATGAAGACTGGCAGCTTTGTCCGTTCTTTTGTCCGTGAATTCACTAGGGTATGTTTCAGAGGGGAGGGAGTGGAAGGATAGATATATTGTCTATGAGACCCTGTTGGAGCAGTTTCTGAGGCCCTCATTAACTGTGGGTAACAAGTCAGGGTGCAGTGGAGGGCCATGTTGTCTGTCCGCTGAACGCTTGATGATGCCCTGGATGAGTCATGATGTTGTTTGCCTGCCAGCCCACCTGTCTCCTTACCTGCCTGCTAAACTCTCTCTCTCTCTCTCTCTCTCTCTCTCTCTCTCTCTCTCTCTCTCTCTCTCTCTCTCTCTCTCTCTCTCTCCTTCTCTCTCACTCTCTCTCTCTCACACACACACACACACACCACACAAAACACTGACACTTTCTGCAAAGTCTAAGTCAAAAAGTTGATGGCTAACAGGCACAGTGAAAATACCAGTGCGCATTATGTGTGTCAAATCCTGTTAGAAATACAGCCACTGCTTTAATCCTCAGCAATACCTGTAATTGGATTAAGTATCAGACGTTCTACCTTCTCAGGATATCATCCTCTTAAAGAGAAAATTGTGGGAAAAAGACATTTCACCAATTCAATTAACTTCAGGGCTGTGTAAGGAGATTGAACAGTATATAATCGATGAAGTATTAACAACTTAAATCTCTGTGTGGCTTAACATCGAAGACTTTCAAACTGAAACATCATAAAGATGCAATAGGTCGAAACATGCATACTCCGTGGCCATTATAATGTGTAGACATTTTTCATCCTTCCACTGTAGCAGTGACCAAGGCCTGCCACCGCGTGGCGCTCTATGACCACAAAGAACTGAGCAATAACCTGCACCCAGTCTTGGTCACATCATGCCTGTTCATAAGGTTTCCTTAAACAAACACAAGACCTGACTGACCATGTATTTACCATCATTTCGAACATAATTGATATTTGATTAATTTCTTCTCCCGTTATAACTAGGGCCGATCATCTGAGCTCAGACCCAAATCTCATTTGACACCAGCGCTCCCCTCCTCTCAAATTGAAGTCAGCTCATCTCCTCCAGGAAGATGAGGTCCATAAATACAGACACGACCCATTAATAATGCTGTCACAGAGGTAGGCCTGGGAGAGATGGCACACTCTGCTGAACACACAGTCCGCATTCATGTGGACTTAAATAACCTATCTTTTTAAAATTTTATTTTTTATACGTATACTGCATCCACCCGGTGGACTTGTGTGGAAGCAGTGGCCCACTTTAAAAGACGACCTCGTTCTCTGAGGAACAGTTGGGCTCTGTTTGTTTTCCTTACCCTGTTTAGTCTGCTACACCAAAACCGTTTTGGAAAAAAAAACATTTCTTAGTAAAAACATATTGTTGTGACAGTGGTGCTTGTTAAGGCCTTTCTCATTTACCAAGAACTGGATAACAGTGCCTTAGCCACACACACACACACACGCATGCATGCATGCACACACACATCACACACACACGCATGCATGCATGCACACACACACACACACATCACACACACACACACACACAAGCAATCAGAGGGTTTACACCAAGGTCAGAATGCTGAATCTGTCATGCATGAGGGTTTCTTGCTGTTTCTGGCCTGCCTGGGATAACATCAAGTGATGTGTAGGGCTTCATGAAGAACATACTGAAAATAATTCATGGACATCAACTTTGGGGCCATAGGGGCTTAGCCACCTAGGACTTACTAAAGCTTGTTATTTACGGGGACATGTTTATTGTGACCTTTAGGGGTCGGAGGAGCCAAGGACTGACATGTTGCTCCAGATGTGAGTCAGACTTTCTAGACCAGCTTGTGACTGTGCAATGATTCACACCCCTTTAGCTTAGCTTGTAATTGTTTGTGTGTGAGTGAGTAAACTCACAGAGAAATAAAACGAGAGAGAGAAAAGGGGGGGGGGGGTGGAGAGAGAAAGAGAGGGTGGAAAGAGAGAAACAGAGAGTGAGAGGGGGGAGGGAGATAGAGAGAGAAAGGGAGGAGGACATTAGAGAGGGGGGAGAGAGAGAGACAGAGAAAGAGAGGGGGGAGGGAGATAGAGAGAGAAAAAGGGAAATTGCAGCAGTGTTGGAGAAAGGCTAGACTGCAGAGAGCAATCGGATGCTTAGCGGCCATGCAGCCAGCTTTAGAGGCTGTTTACACTGTGCACAAAATATTCTTTAAATTCCTTCTTTCAAGGGTGCTCTAGAGGAGTATTCTTAATTTGCCCTGGAACCACTTTTCTGTCACACTCCTTTAACTGTGGGCAAAAGAGACCCCCAAGGATCACAATAATTAGCACTGCATGTGTAATTAGCAATCATGAATCACACAGCACAAAATATGTAACCTTTTGAGCACTGACTTCCTCTTTCTCTTCGCAGTGTAGAAGAGTCTGACTTTCCCCTCTGACCCGATGATTATGGCATGAGTAAGGAGCCAGACACAGTGAGCTGATCAATGGGAATGTATTGTAAAAAGGGCAGCTATTCCATTCCAGAGGTCCATGTCAGGTCCATTAAGGTCTGTCTATTCTGATGTAAGGGGATGCTCTGTTTAAAGGTCACGCACCACTGGTCTGTCTGCTGCCCCATCATAACACACACACACACATGAAAGGTACGGTACACATGAACCACTAGAACCTAGTTGATTCTGTGCCACCTCGATCAAGCTTCACTCTTAGGGACGTTCCGTGACCAACCCTGTCCTCCTTGACCTAATGGCACACACACACACACACACACACATGCACACACATACAAGAACACACACCAATTGACATTTACATCCAAGCACACACACACAAATACACACCTACACGCATGAAAGCACACACACCTCTACTATATGGCAGGAGCCGTAGCATGGGTCAAGTGAGATGGATTACTGCATGCATATTGGCAGGGAAAGCTAAGCTAATTCTGTGATTAGAAAGTGAGTTCAGGAGGCAGGAAAATGCTGAGCTATGAATCACAGTCACAGCGCTTTGGTGGATTCTGCCAAGTGGAATGTGTGTGTCTGTGTGTGTGGCTGTGTGTTTAATTGGCATGCCCATATTTTGTGTGTCTATACTCGCAGAAAGCCTACATTCCCGTTTTCTTGAGGATAGATAGATCCAGTACAGTGATTACATGCAACATGATTACGGTGATGTAGAATATCTAAATATGTGTCTCACTGCTCAGCATCTCCATCTCAGCCTCTCAGAGTGTGACTAATGAGAGAGCAGACAGACAGCCAGGGTGCATTCTAATCACCCACAAGGACAACGAGTGACAGTGTAGAGAGAGAGAGAGAGAGAGAGAGAGAGAGAGAGAGAGAGAGAGAGAGAGAGAGAGAGTGAGAGGGTGAGAAAGGGAGAGAGTGAGAGTGTGTGTGTGTGAGTGAGTGAGTGAGTGAGTGATTGAGTGAGTGAGTGAAAGAGAGATTACATTTTGACAGTATTATCATTCCAGTGAGGTGTCTTCACTCCCAATAAAATCCTATTTTTCTGAGAAAAGCAAACAGAAAATTGCAACTCTTCTTTCATGTCATGTCTCCTTCCCTCTTCCTCTCAATAGCCCATCCACACACACACACCGTCACACACATGCACACGCATATACGTGCACGCACAAACACACACACCACATGCACGCACAGACAAACACATACACGCGCACACACACACACACCGACACACACACATACAAAGGCTCAGATCTAAAGGCTGGGGCATAAAAGACACAGAGGGAGCCATGTGGGCTTTGCCCTGGCAAGACTGTCCAGTGGATCAGGAAGAATTGGCCTTTCTACTTACATCCTACAATCCCCTCAAGGTTTCTCCTTCAGAGGGGCACCATGCATTTTAACAAAGGTGCGTAGAACAAGGTGTCTTTAAAGAGCACATTTACAGTACCATTGAAATACATCCAGTTGGTTACATGTACAGTTGGACAATAGATCGTGTCTGTGCATACCAGGCTGGGTAGGATAGCCAGAGCAGGATGATGCAAGCTTGTAGAAGAGAGGGATGAATTCAGAGAGCAAGAGAGGTTGAAAGACAGAGCCAGACAGAAAGAAGCAGGGGACTTAGGAACATGATCTCAATTCTACTTTACTGTAACTCCCTACTGCCCCCTTCTTTGCCATCTCTCTCTCCCCCCCCCCTCTCTCTCCCCCCCCACCTCTCTCTCTCTCTCTCCCCCCCCCCTCTCTCTCTCTCTCTCTCTCTCTTTCTCTCACTCTCTCCTCCACAGTCATTACTCTTCCTGATGTTACATGTACTTCCCATGCAGCATGGTGGCCCGAAATGACGATTGATCGCAGCACTGCTGCCTCTGTAATCCGCTTAGGATGGATTTTGCATCTAAATCACTTTGTTATTTTTTGTGTCTACCTCTTTGCCAATGCCATTTGGAGACACTATGACTGGTGATCCATCACACATTATCCTCCAGCATGGTCATTAATAGTAGAACGCAAAAGACAGACCTGCATGATTCCAGGTGGTATAGAGACTCACATCCCACAAGTCTAAGAAGGGGGATTAGAAAACATGCCTCAAATCTGTGAATCTCTGGAGATTTTAGAGCCCTCTGTCTCTTTGTTTGTCACTCTGTTTCCCTATCTCTCTCTCTCTCTCTCTCTCTCTCTCTCTCTCTCTCTCTCTCTCTCTCTCTCTCTCTCTCTCTCTCTCTCTCTCTCTTTTCCTCTCCTCTGGTTATTTCCCCAGCCTGGTGCTAGAGCTGAAGTTCCAGGTACCTGGTGGCCTCTCTAACAGTGTAATATGTTACCATATCATTGCCCTCTGTAGCAGTCTTCATCTAAACCCTGATGACTATCTACCGCCCCCGGGCACACACGCACACACACAAACACCAGACAGTGAGCTGAACCAAGGCACAGGCAGAACAAACACCAGTCCACCAAGCTGCTGGATATTCACCTACCAACCTTAACTACAGAGACTTCCTGAAACACAGGGGATTCCAAAAGCATCGAGTCAAATGTGGTTTCTTAAAGTAGTTTCGTTGTTGTTTCCCTTGGAGTGCGATTGGTTTAGTGAGCTTTTTTTGCAAACTTCCAGGCCTTTGTGCTCAGAAGACATCATAACCAGCTTGTTTCATACACGCTTTCAGGCTGGGCTTTGAGCTACCAAGAATAGGACGTCCAACATCTAGACCACATTTCCAAGAGTAGCTCTCGCTGAGCACATGGATATGGACACTGCTTCTTGACAGCACAGGCAGAGTGCATGCTGGGAGGGGCGTCTGACACCCTGACAGCTCCTGGTGGAGAGTGGGTTGAGGTGAGCTGTCCATTCAAATGATGTGTCCTACTGTACTGGCACAAATGCCAACTGTCGTCACGAGTAACAGTGGAACACTTTGCAAGTTGTTTAAGAGCCGGAGGAGGGGAAAACCGTTTAACGGCATGAGAGAAAGACGTCAAACTACCACAGAACGAAACAGACATGTCATCAGCCCTCACGCCAGGTGGAGCCACTGGAACACAGAGGGTGGAGACCGGGACTGGAGCAGTGAGCACCTTGTTGATCAGTTTGCAAATCGACAAATAGAAATGTTTAAAACTTGGCAATTGATGCAGAAACAGGCGATGTACAGTATTTTGTGCGATGACACGGCTGTAAAGGTGAATACGATTTTGAATTATCCACTAAATAATTGATTCTAGAGGGAGTAATTCTTGCTAGGTCACAAGGCACACACTGGGACACACAAAGTGAGTTCCTGTGGAGGACAGGTTGATTGAGTACGAGAACTGCAACTTTTCAAAAAAGGCCACCTCAACCTTGGCAACAGACAAAGACGTATTCTTCTGAAACTGACTTTTCAATACTTCCAAACTTCCAAACCAAGATTACGATTTCCACGCCTGCATTCGAGTAGGCACTGACCTCTATTAGACCTTCAAAATCTGAAACGTACAAAAAAGCTCTTTAAAAACACATATTGTTTGACTGTGTGAAACCACAGTTCATGTGTACAATATTTACAGTCCAAAGATACAGTGTAATCACATTTTGCCTATCGTCTCCTGTGAGCTTAATGTTCTCTATTTCAAACTGCAGGTCCTGAGGAGCATGTGATGCCACTGATCCTCAGTGCTAAACACATTTATGGATGCATGAGCTGTGCCAAAACTTAGGACAGAATCTTAAATATGATCTTATAATCCCCCTTATGTATATTTGATAGGGCAATGGAGCAGGAATTTTTCAATCTCTGTTTGGAGGAAAAGGATCCAGTTGTGAGTGTGTTCCATTGTCCGTTCCTGTTCTTGTGTGTCGACCGTGTCTTCCCCCCCACACACACACACACGCAGACACACACACACATATGCAAACACAGACACACACACACGCAGACACACACACACATGCAGACACACACACACACACACACGGAAACAACGCTTCTGCTGAGCCACACGAGAGCAAGGGCCAGCTGATTTGACCGCAATTGAATCTAGTGATGCAACATATTCTCATTCCAAAGACACACACAATGGCCTCAATAGAAAACATACAGTAAGGAATTGTGTGTACAACTCACTATGCAGTTTAATATGAACTTCCTTCATGTATCTCAATAGCGGACTATGTCATGGGGTTCAAAGCTGCTTGAACCTTTTAGGCAATCAACAACGGCATGCAGCACTGGAGTCTTCATCCCAAAGTAAACAAGTAGGAGGCGATCACGGTCCATAGTAATGAGTTCAGGGAACAGGAGTTCAGTGCTTCTGCAGTGCCACGGTCCTGCCGGAGAGCAGGCGTATCACAGCACACGTAACAACGCACCGCAATCCAGAATCATCTTAATAAAGCATGTCAGTCCGGCAGGACGCACGAGAGGGTGTCATTAATTGCCAATCAAGGATGCATTTTCGACTATTATTCAGCCCCAGGATTTGTAGATTGAGCAATCATGATTGCAGAATTGCCTCCTAACCAAGCTGAGATTAAATGACCTTTGCTTTGATGAAAATCCACAGGCACTGTCATCCATGCACATGAAATCAAACACGCCGAGGCAAGGAGAGTGTCTGTACTGCATAACCACGCTCATCTGCACTCATATACTGTAGTATACACCTACCATTAGTAGACAGTATGCAACCAAACTGCACTGTACAGTACCTGAAGTCATAGACTGGTGTTTCAGAAAGGACATTCTCAACAGAGACAAAAGAGGGAGTTTGTCTGAGTAAACCACTCCAGTCAGAGTTTTATAAATAAATAAAACATATTGAGATGGTTCTAATAGTAAGTAGTCGGACATTGTTTTCATCCCTTGGAAAACAGCAAATATAGAGTTTATAAGAAATGTATATATATTTTTTTTTGTCTCTGAGAGATGTTGCAGGATATTGATGAACCACATGGAAAACCCCCAAAAGTATAAATTGCTCAAACCTTTCGTTAATGGTTTGGAGTAATTGAGACTCATGTGTGCATGGTGGTAAAGTCGGCAATCTTGATTGGATTCCATTAGGCGATTCCCTGCTTTTTCAGGAAACCAAACACTCAAGTGTATTATGAGGAAAAATAGAGAGGGAGATGTGCAGAAACGTATTAGTCAGCTGTAGAAGGAGGGTCCATCATCGTTCATAGAATACATCAAACACCTGCTGTTTTCTGCCTGGTGATTATGTAGGGGTTATAGGATGACTCTCTCTCTTTCTCTCTTTCTATTTCTCATCCTCGCTCCATCGCTATTTAAATATATTCCTCTCTCTGGTTTTCTCTCTTTCACAACACAACACGTACAATTGTCTGTGAGGATGACTTACGTTTTAAATTTGTTAACGTTTTCTGAAAAACTGACAACCTTTCAATGTTTTATCTTTTCCAACATGAAGCACCCAGCAACAACATTCTGTATTTACATTCAACAACCTGCACACGATAACTGCATGATATTTAAAAAGTTTATGTTTTTCAAAGCAGATTATGAAAAAAACATATATATATATACTGCAGATAAGGCTAAGTATGATAATGTTTAGACCCCCCTTTGAAAAGCTTCATTCTCAAGAGGTCAGCGATGACACCCAGCTCTGCAGAGCGTCTGCAGTTTAACACCAAGTCTCCTGCAGCAGAAACTAGTACAAAGATATTCTAGCATCCCAGAAACACCATAACTGCTTTTCCTTGCCCGGACAACTCCAGAAAGCATACTGTAAATTGTAGTCAGAAAGTCACCAACCGAACTTCAGATAACAGAATTGAAAACATGTTGAGGTTGAACCCGAGGAAGCCTCAACATTACACATCTACTCCAGAATCATCTTGACACTCCCATGCATAATCCAACTCTTCATTAGTAGTTGTTTTCGCCAAAACACTTTTTCTTCAAGACCCTGATGGTGTTTTGACATTCTTTACGAAGTGACTGTCTAGCAAACTCCCAAACCACTCACATATGGTGAATCTTCTGTTAATGGATTCAGTATCTAGGGCCTTTTTCTGTAGCATGACACACATAGACACTTCAGCAACTAAGTGCCATGGGAATATCTAAACAAGACTGAGAGACGCCTGAGGCACTACCTGCCCCCATGAGGGACAATCCACTTCCCCGACTTAGTGCAAGCTACATTTAAACACACGTAAGTTACATAAGTAATTCTCTGTTGTGTAGATACTTTGTGTATATGTGCAGTACATCTTGCCTCTTACCAGGATGACCATTTCCTGTCCTTAAGTATATATAGTTCGAGAATAAACAGCAAACCAGCAAGAAGCACACAAATCAGATCAGCCCAGAAGAGAAATAAACAAAAACGATGACTCACCGAGAGGTTGTCCGGCGATGACACGGGCGTTCTCCCCTGCCACAGCGGCGCGGGCGTTCCTCTCGCTCACGTACTGGACGAAAGCGTAACCCTTGTGAACGGAGCAACCCACTATCTTGCCGTACTTGGCGAAGATGACTTCTATGTCGGTCTTCTTGACAATGGCTGTGTTGAGATTGCCGATGAAGACTCGGGAGTTGAGGGAGCGCGGGTCATTCTTGTTGGTCACGTTGCTGGTCTGAGTCTTACCAGTCATTGTCGTCCGGTTGCCCTCCTGGGACACAGACAGAGGGACAAGACTTTAGAGTCTTTAGTCAGGCCAGCCTCCTGCAGATACCTGTCCTCAGTTATCGGTAAAGAGAAGTCAGGGTGAGGATTAGAATAGTTTTGTTGAATTGTAACACAAAGTAGGCCTATTTGGTATGGGTTCAGACCAATTTTTATTGCAATTTGTATGGGAGATGCGGAAAGTAAATCCACCTGCATGTTACATTTCAACAGGCCTGTTAAGAGGACATTTAGCACTATTGTTCTTCATAGATATGGGTCCTTTAATAAACTATTGTCATGGAGCCCAACTGCACTTATTGTTCAACTTTAAGATCAAATATTTCAAGGATGAAGGATCTGCAGTACAGTATTTCTAAGTAAATGTGGTTTACTTAAATTTAGTTTCCACGGAAACACAGAGACTTTTCAGATACAATACCTGACTTTACACACACTCACAAGCGTACGTGCAAACACACAAATACACACACAAAGACGTCCAAACACACACATAAATACACACACAGCTCTTATCAGTTCAAGGTTTCAGAGCTTCTTTCAACAGACACTGAAAATGTACTGCCTGTTACGCAAGTGTTATACAATTTGTTTGTACAGTGATTAGTGCAAATATTTGCAGGCTGGGTCCAAACTCAAAGAAGTTTCCCTCTAAAAGTGGGTTGTTCTGTACCTGAACCGGGGAGGAAAGTGTTCACTCATCCAGGAAATAGAGAGCAGCCATGTGATTTAGAGAGGAGAGTCTCTGTCAGGCGTCCATTTCACCCGAGACTGCAGTCATTCTAGCTGCTCAGCACGCCATTCATGAAAAGATACAAATATGTTTCACTCCTCACACTGTATCTATTAGTTCCTAAAAACCTGTCTGGGAAGAGTCTTTCTGAAGAACCGCAGAATGATGACGACATGGTGTTAGTGGGCCCTCTGACCAGGAGGAAAATGTGTTCTTAATTAAAAGGCTATGAACTGACTGGTCAATGTAACTTCAGGCAAAGTGCTTCTACGCAAACATACACACACAGGAAAAGGTTTAGCTTGATGATGACCATCAAAATGTAATTTAGGGCCCTAACTCCTGACACCCATATTGATGTTGGTGGGCAGGGCATGAAGAACGCCCGCAAATCAGACAGGAAGTGTTAAATGGCCTCTCCCATAAGATAAATAACCAGTGGCTAATGGTCAGCTGAGCTCGCCTCCTCTTCGCCGCGGCTCGCTGCTGGTGGATCTCACATCTTTCTTTGTGGGTTTTCTCTCTCTAATGTATGTCATCAGCACTTTCCCTTTGACCTTGGTGTTTATTTACAGCAGCCATTAAGATGTCCATCACACAGTCAAAGAGTCCTGCAGGGCACCCTGGGAAAACAACTTAGAAAAAGGCACGAGCTAGCAAAATGATTAGGTGGAATATTTACACATATTTTAAATCTTAAGTGCACTCCATAGAACAGCTCATAGAGGAGATTTAATAATAGAGCTGAGTGGCACAGCAGTAGATGACACTTCAAGGTGTGTCCTGGATCTGCTGTCTGGGTGTGGCCCCAGTCTGAACCCTTCCATAAATACTGGATATACCCCCAGTCCATGTCCTCCCACCAAAATCAGAACTAAAGTAAATTGTCTCTCTGTGCGAAGGCCAGAATCATAATTTTCCCCATCGTAACAGACTGCTGAATGATGACGCAAAGGTCAAGATCCATCGCTTACACCCAGAACACACAGCTCACTGTGCTATGTTTAGATAAGGCCGTTGCCAATTTATATCTCGCATAAAAAAAGAAAAAAAAGTGAGAAACTCTGACGTCAGACGTTTCTATATGTGGAAATGGTGGCTATGACTGTTCTTTAAAGACAGGGAAAGTAGAAAAGGTTTGGTTTCTCTGAAGGGAAACATTGTAAGACGCTGCCTGCCCAAAGCTTCATAGAGATGTAATCCAGAACTCCTAGAATTGACTTCCTGTGTAGTGTTCCACCACAGTTCTCTTCTTCCTGCCACAGACTCCTGCTCCTCCTGTTGCCAGGCAGCCTGTCAGGCAGCAAATGGCTCAGTCAAACAGAAAAAGAAAACCTTGTCCATAGTTGACATTTCTCTCAGGTATGGAGATGCTACTGTGCTCCAAGAAATAGCATCGTAAATGGGAAATCCTCCAACTGATACTGAGACGATCACTTACAAGTATCCTTTAATGCTTGTAATTACAAATAATGCCACTTGTTTATTTGTTTGAAAAGTTTTCCCCAGTTGTTTATTTATGGCTTTGTGAGTTAGGCATGACAACACTGTAAATCACAGTTACTGTATTCCCAGCTGTAATGTTGGACATGGTTTCTGTGACACAACATTGCAGCCTGAGTACCTCATTCCTCTTCCAACGTGCGCTTAAACCTTCCTCGGGAGGCTTTTCCTTACCTGGAGCAAAGCTCATTTCACTAGAAAATTGGCTCAGCTTGTCAGCTTCCCTTCTTTTCATTGCTCTCACTCATCCCCCACCTCCCACTCTCTTTCTCTCTATTTATCTCCCCCCTTCTATTACTCCCTTCATCTCCCTCCCTCCCTCCCTCCCTCTCCCATGCTCTGCCTCGGTCCTCTCTCTCTCTCTCTCTCTCTCTCTCTCTCTCTCTCTCTCTCACTCTCTCTTTCTCTCCATTGCTCTGCACAGTGCTGTTTCTCCCTTGCATTCTCTGTCTCACTAAATTCAATCGTTATTGTTGCGCCCCAAGCAGTGATACAATTAGCTAGCAAGCAAATGGAGCTATCTCTCATTGGGCTCCAGCCACCTGGAATAGGGGCCAAGGGGAAGGGAGATGACAGGAAAGGGGATTCTGTGTGTGCTGAAGCAGAGCAGACAACGAATGGTTTACAAGGGAACTTATAATTGTCCAAGAGGAATCTCGTGTTCATGATGGACAGGGTAACACTGTCAGGGACAGGAATTAATTGCTTTCTTACGTACGAGAGAGCTACATCTTGTTGACGCTAATCTGTTCAAACACAAATGGGAGCAAATACAAATAGATCAATCCCTGTCTCTTTTTAATTCTCCTTGATTGGTAAGGTTTGCTCCAAAGGGTGATTAATCTTAATTTTTAACTAGCTACACCAAATAAAACATTGGACATGCAAATGTACTTAATAAGGAAAAAGGCTTGTGCAAGAGTTTGCATCACTGAAAGACACCACTGACAAGTTCATCAATCACTCCAGTTTAAGGTGTGCGGTTCTACTTGTCCGTCCCTAAGTTTTGTACAAATAATTACGTAAAAACAATGTCCGAGCATTTCAGTCCTTCCCAACTCTTCCCAGAGGAGAACGGTCCGGTAAAAACGTTCCCACAAAATCCCCCCCCCCCTCCTTCTTCACCTCTTTTGTGACCCATGTTCACAGCCTCTGCAGTGCTGTCTGCTCCTGGATCCATGCCAATCCATTATCCAATGTAAACATGTGCCTCCCCCAGCCTGCCCTTGAGCACGAGACATCTACCCCTGCACATGTCTTAGAACACCCCAGCTTGAGCCAGGTGATACAAAATGTCCACTGTGTAACGACAGTCCTGTGCTTTTCTGTCATTTGCTCCTAACTTGGTTATTTAATTGCATATATATTGCATATATGCTGTGGTGTGTGAATATGCGGCCTAGATCAAGCCCCTGGGTTTTTTTTAATTGTCGATCATGTTGCCATACAGGATAAAGTGAACACACATGTATGTGCTTGGTGTGAGGTTTGACTTCTGTTATGTGGTTACTCGGTGTTCCTTGACTCTTTTAAGAGGTGAGATCCTGTGCGCCATTCCTCGTTAGAATCTGTGTCATCATTAGCGCTCCAGTTTCAGGTGCCGCTGGGGGGGGGGGAAGAAGATGCTTTAATGGGAACAAATTAGCATTCGTTTACGTGTACTCTGAAAGCAAAGTTAAACAGCGTCTCTGCTCTTAATTAGTACATATCCACACTCCACAAATAATGAGTGTCTCCAAAGCAGTAGGAGTACACAGGACAGACTTCACTATAAACATATGCTTCATTCCGCACTGCGAGGGGGTATTACTCTTTGGCACTGATTGGAGGGGGAAACGTTTCATTTGATCTCGTTCTCAGCATCTGACAATTAGCAGCAGGGAGAGCGTGTTTCATCTTTCATCTCGACCGAACACCATTTGACGAATATGCGTTCTCTAGAATAGGAAGTTGTCCACTACGTGTTTGCTGAAATCGGAAATCCACAACAATTTGCCACAAAAGGGTCCCTCACTGTTCGTGAAAGTGTTCAGAAATGCCTGTCAGCATGATTTCCTGCCATTATACGCCTCCCAAAAGCTTGCCAATCAACAAGTTATATTTGAAAGAGCCAAAACAAGTGTTTGCTAATGGACATAACACAAAGAGGGGGAAAATAAAAATATCCGTCACTTGTGACGGATATTTGCTCCTGGGGCCGCACAATTTCAAAAAAATTGTGAATGCGGTTTTTTGCCTCTGCCTTTTCACAATATTAATGTCTGAACACGTGATATTGTCTCAGGTTCCCCTCTTCCTCCCCGTTCTCTCATGGTAGTGCTGGGAGACTATGAGCTTTCTGTAGCCTGGGTCTGACCTGTGTTTTATCACCCAAGTCCAGTACCAACTGCCCTTCCCTGCAGCTCTGCAGAGCCCCGCTCACACCCCAGCACTCTGTCATGTCAGGAGTTTGGCCCCTCTTCCTCGCTGCACTTTTAGAAAAGCACATATTTCTCCTGGCGAGGAGGGGAAAGATGAGGTGGACAGAAGGAGCCACGAGCTGCCGATGATTCTCCCTCACCAGTTCTCGTTCTGGAAGCTGTGTGGAAGAAGGGAAGAATGGAAGCCCAGCGGCACAAGTAACTTGTTTCTATGTGTAAAAGAAGAACAGAAAAATATGTTTTTGTACATCTTGTGCCCTCAGGACAAAGCTGTGTAATGAGAGACTGTACTGGATGTCACTGTACTGGATGTTACTTTGCTTGGTGACACTTGATGAATCTCCAGCACACTGTATGATGGCGTAGTTTGAAATTGAGATAGTAGTTTTGCCCCAGCAATCCACACTGCAGTACATTCTCCATGGATAAAAAAGTATTTCTTATCTCTTTGCATGAATGTGTTAGAGCAGCCCTCCCAAGCAAACATTACTGATAGAATTCCCCCTCCCGGACAGAGGACTGTCCTCTGTTCTGTGAGGTACAGGATGGAGCCACCAGCACAGTGAAGCACAGACGTCCTTCTCAGTGCCATTGAAGTGTGTTGGGTGTGAGGCTGATAAAACAGAGCAGACTAATTGAGACAGAGACCGCCCCCTGCCTGGGTGAATTGCCCATCCTTTGGCTGAAGACATTTTTGTAATTACAACTGCCAGAACACACCAATCAGTCAAGGTAATGTGCAATCACAGGTCGAAACCTGACACTAGGGAGAAGTTGAAGATGTCCGTCTGTCGTTAGTGTGGCGTGTGAATTTCTCCATCTCAGTGGGAGACATTGACTGGCTACTGTGTGGAAACACTACTATACAGTAAAGTAGATTGTCAAGTGAAAGTACAGGATAAATGTACTCTTCACTACTTTCCGCCTTTCATTTTTGGACAGACTACTGTTTGCCAGAAAATTCAATCATTCACAGACAGTCTATATTTTCTCTCACATTGCATGTGATCAATATTTGTCCCCATTCTGACACTGGCAGCTGCCTTTTCCACAATAAAAAATAAAGTCCACTTTCTTATAAGTGTTTTATTTTACTGTGGAGATATTGAACCTTTAAAATTATAGATGTTGTTGAACTGTTGCTGGATAGGCTTTTTTTGCAGCATCAGAACAGCATCAGAACTGCAAAATAATCCCGAGTTTTTCTCTGGTCATGTGAGTAGCTTGATAAAACATACTTGAATGATAGTTTTAACTTTTTACCACCTCTTACAAAGGAAGTTTAGATGGTTTATCTCAGAATTATACAGATCCCTTAGTCCAAGAGTAGAACAGAGAGAGGTGGCGAGTGTTAAGGCCAAATTAAGAGGCCTATTATAGCTTCTTGTCAGGAGAGAACATGCCACTGTTTCTCCTTTGGGCAAAGCCATGCTCCTTTTGCCAGATAGGTCTCTCCCTCGAGGGACAGTGGGTGAGGTCCAGTCAGGAAGGAAGGTCGATTCTTCTCACTATAGTTTCTGGTTTTCATTTTACGGTCTGAATTGGCACAAGCAAATACATTTTCTCTGACATTGGTTTCTGCCCCTGCATGCTGAGGGATGTGCTCTATTCAGTTTCCAGTCAAAAACTTGAGGTTTGAAATACTTTAATTTAGTTTAAAAATATGTATTTAACACAATCCTCAGACGTAACACAATCAAGGTTTAAGCTTTAAAAATGTTGATCGCCATATGTCTTCATTTTCTCTTGAAATTAGTTGAAAAGCTTCTAGAATACCAACAACCCTTCAGATTTGATATAGTGGCTGAACGATTTGAGCCTGAGAAGTAAATTACATGTCTCAGAGAAGTAAATTACATGTTCAGCTGAATTACTTAATTTAATGGCAGTGCATGGTGTCTACATTAGACATGGTTCACACCCTCTCCCTCTCAAAATAGACTTCTCATCCCTCTCAGTAGTTTCCTTTCCGTTTAATTGCATGGTGTTGGTAACGTATAAACTACAATTAAAGGGCCCTTAATATTTGATAGCAGCTCTGCCACATATGAATCATTCAGCAGAGGTGCAGTGGATCTTTGTGGTTCATTGAATAATTCAAGGCTCCTGAAGAAGTGCATGGTGGGAATGAGGAAGAGTCTAAATCAGCTATGTGTCTTAATGAGGGGGTCCGTCATGCCAAACATGTCCCTCAATATTAGCCTCTCCCTCTCTCTCTCTCTCTCTCTCTCTCTCTCTCTCTCTCTCTCTCTCTCTCTCTCTCTCTCTCTCTCTCTCACCCTTTCTTTTCAATCGTTTTCTATCTGGTTAAATCCGTCTTTTAAAGACCTTCTGTTTCTTTTAACCTGCAGATGACAATGACTGACATAATTAGCTGCTCATAAAGAGCTGACAATGACTGTACATGAGCTGTAATTAGTGGGCAGCTGAACAGGACAGTCCGTGAGATTGTATCAGATGGAGTGTGCGGCTGAGCAGAGCCCAGGGGGGAAAATCCACAGTTCCCTGGAGCTCCTAAACAGTCATTGGTGCCTCATGGAGGGTAGCAGCTTGTTTTATAGCTGTGGAGTTCTCCTGCTGGAGAGTTGGTCTATGCAGCACTTCGAAAGAGCCCGACGCCTCAGTGAACTGGATCATAGTCTGAGCTGTTGTCCTGCCGTATTAGAATACACTCGCACGCCAGCCTATCCTCCATTCTTAAGCGGGTGGGAAATGTTTGATTTGAGGTTCCTGCTAAGTGCCAAATGTTTAGTTTGGAGAAGCATTGTGTCCAGAGATGAGGAATCATGCAAAAGAAAGCTGAGTAGAGGTAGAAGACTGAGATATGCTTGAACAAGACATTGTACAGGTTCAGAGTTTGATCCGAGAAACCCTTTTGCTTTCATAGTTGGAATAAACCTTGCCCAAGCCCCAGGCCCACTGTAACCCTCTCGACACGATGTGATGGTTCACCCTAACCCATACCCTAACCTTCTTTGGGGTTACATGAATTTCATGGCTGCCCCAGATGTAGCTTAAGTACTGCCTCACCCCTGACCCTGCCATCTGACACAACACCTCTCACTGTATTTCATAAATCCATCCTGGGACGGGACAGATATGAAATATCAAAACATTTCATAGATCCGTTTTTAATCTGACACATCACCAAGGCTGTCAGATGTTTGTATTAAGACATGAAAGGACACAGGCTTCCCTGTGCGGTTTAAGTTTTGACAGTTTGACAGGGCCGACTCTCTTCCTGCTCTGCACTTTCCTGATTGATAATGTCTGTCTCCGGTTCTTTCTCTTCTTCCTCTCAGAGGGTACAGTAGGACAAAGGTATGGAGCTTGAAGCCACTTTCTGAGTAAATCTACAAATCGTATATCTTATCTTGGTTACATTTGGTACTTTTACTCTTCATTGTCTATGAACGCCATTATCACCTTTCCAGACACAAGGATACTGCACCACCTCGAGTCACTAAACCCCTGCGCTGGATCTGATCGTTTCAAAAAAGGACATGACGCACACTTGAATTCTGAGAGGCAGTTTAATCACATTTAATTTAATTGTAATTTAGCTTAAGAATAGCCAAAACAGCCACACCCACACATCTCACAGTCCAACATCCCGCACAGAACGATGATTATGTTGCCTAACACTGTGGAAAAAAAGACCCAGGGAGATGGCGGAGAACGAAAGATAAGCTCTGAGGCTAACTATTGTATAGCATTGGCAATCTGGCTCCAAATGTCACCTGGTCTATTCTGAGACTTGATAAGAGAACAGAGCTATCAAACCATTTCCTCTTGCTGCTGCCACAGTGACAGGAAGGCCATGGAGCAGAGAGTAAACGTCAGATGAGAAAGCCAAACCCGGAGATAACCGTTCCCCATTCATTATATTTTTGTATGATAGTCATACAAACCTATCAATGGAACTGTTGCCACGTTCTGCTCATCTGCACCACACAGGAAGTGACATGAAAAGACCCTATTTCATAGCTGTAAAGCAGCCCTTAGGCTGTATAATAGGCATCTGGGACTGGGATACAGCATGCTTACATTCTGGGACTAAACAAAATATGGCCTACAGGACTAAATAATTCATTTTTTTCTCAAATCCAAGCAAAGGCTTGTTTTTATACTAATAGAACAAACATTTGTGAGATATTTCATGTGAGAAACATCCGTATTTGATCGCGTTTTGTCAAACTTACGTTTTAGTAATTGATTATAATTTACCGAGGTAATCATCCAGGTATATTACGCAAATGTACTTATCATTAAACAGGTTATAGAAAAGTGGATGACTGCTGTAATCAAATACCCAACAAGGTCATAGTGATAGTAATGAGAGGAAGGCAAGTGGCAGACAAGAATAAGTAAACAACATAAACTAAGGCATTTACATATTTAGTGTATCTTGGCATTGCTTTATGATCACGTTAATGCTGTTCTAGCTACTTTGATAGAGGATTTAAAAATAATAACGTTGGGACAAAAGAAAACTTCAAAATTATGTTTTGTATCTCAGTAATACATACAGCTTGTGAGAACACAAGAAAGAAAAGAGGTGTTCGGAATACTGAAGGCATGGATACGACATCTGCAGGTATTTACTTTTCACACGGTTTCAATGTCAGACTTCTCTCTCTCCGTCTCTTTATCTCTCTCTGACTTTCTCTCTTTTGCTCGTTCTGCTTTTCCAATTGTCTATCTTCTCAGGCTGTGGCCAAACACAAGCCTGTCAACACTAACTCTTTATGTCAGTAAGATTACCCCGTGAATAAAACAAGCAAGAGGGGGTGAGCAATGACTACTGATAGCCCTTCTAATGCAGAGCAAAGGATTATGGGTAAATTGGTGGCAGGCCTATTTTCCCTGCTTGTGTAAGCCCCAGGAAGTCTACATAAGTAAACTCTTTTTCATTTAGGAATGGCTGTTGTGAATTCATTGTCCTGACACAACCTGCAAGTAGTCTAGATGGACAGGCCTTGGAGAATGTTTTTCACTCTTTTGACAAATTTGTCCGACTTCAATTTCCCAAATGCGTTTAGCATTCACGTTTAGACCACTTGATCTTAACTGAAAATGACCAGCAGATTCAGATTCATGACAGGGTGACACACAGGACACAACAATAGGCCTATCACATGATTATTGAATGTATATTCATTTTCCAACTGGCTTTGGAGAGTCTAAGGATTATTGCTCAGTTCACATCACATCAGACCAAAAATAAATGTATGACAGGGCTGTAGGCAGCTTAGTGTTTACAGCTTGTCTTCTTTCTGGAGTATGCAGGGGAAATATAATCACACCACAGATTTCTCTCCCCCTGTCTCTCCATTTCTTTATCTGTCTCTCTCTCCTTCTCTCTCTCCCTCTCTGTTGCTCTCATTCTGTATCTTACCTGTCTAGAATCCACTTTACTCAAACAATCAAAGCAACATCTGAAGGATAAAGACATTATTTCAACCACACAATAAGCTCCTATTATGGTAAATTGGCATAGACAGTTTAATCTTTCAGCCAATTGCACTAAGCTATTCATAAAGCAAGTGTGTAGTCACTAGGAAGATTCTATAAGCCTTGCTTGAATTCCACGCTGTCAAAAGCTGTTCTGGTTGTCAAATTGAAATTGCCCAAATCCATTGACTCTTCGTGAGCCATTTAATTTGCTCTGGAATAATGCTACCTCCTGTAAGAAACCATCTTGATTACCCTAATGTTCTTCAGTATGTTGTGAGTGTGAGCTTTGACATTGAAACGACCTGTGTCTGTTTCTTCTCTTATGATACCATCGGACTACCAGGCGCACAGTCTTCCACCCACCATCAAGAACAATTGACATTATCATAGGTAAAGTTCATCTCAAGACCAGGGACCCAGGAATAGTTGCCAATTAGATGACTTATTCAGACACATTCAGAATGGATGTAGTTGAATGCTCATTTAAAATCTCCATTCCGTAAGTGTCTGTGACCCCTCACCCTGTTGCTATCCATGCAGACCAGTACAATTAGATGTGCCTGGCTAGTGTGTGTTGTGACAGAGCCAACAAATTCATGAAGGACGTGCTGTCTGTTTGCAGCATGAGGAGCGAGGGGTGATTAGACAGCTGTATCCTTGGTCCACACCAAGGCCAGATTGACTCCTGGTAATGAATGTATTAACGACCAACAGTCTCCGGCAGGCTCCATTATTCAGTATGAGGAAGAGATGTAATGACTTTCTCCTGTAATTAATGACTCTGAGGAGCTTATTTTTTTTAAGAGATTGTCCATAATAGACGTGTTAAAGGAGAGAGAGAATGAGGAGGTGGAACAATGTTCAGCCTTGATTTGAAATCTTGAGTGATACAACAGAACAATGTGGGATAAAGTGAAACAAATATCCTTTTTAGTCCTAATGTGCAGACTTCAAACATGATTTGTTATGTTACTATGAGATCATCATATTCAATCACCCATTTATGGGGTGAAATGTAAAAAAAAAGTGAAATGGTCTAGAACGTTGCTGACAACTGTGCTTCCTCAACAGCTAGTTGAGTTAGGTGACTTAATTTGTACAGTATTAAAATGGCTAGATTGCTGAATAGCCTGTGTCATTGTAAACATTTCCTGGCTTCTTAGTAAGTTATAGTATGTGTGTGTGTGTGTGTGTGTATGTGACATATTTGTTTTTGATCTGTGGAGACTAGCTCCAGAGTCGGCAGATGAATCAATTCAAGGAAAGGAATGCACTTAGCTTTCTCAATCCATGAGCCCAGACAGGTGCAGACCTGTCTAAGAGAACGGTCAATATGCTGCACCAGCACTCCATATTTCAATCTCTGGAAGAAAGTGCTGCCTCTCAATATATTATACTAGATGTGCTATATTTCACTCTGTTATCTAGGTTTTCATGAATGGCTCAACAGGTGGTTGAAGCTACTGTATATGTGGTCAAATGTCAAAGTATAGGGCTGACTAGTATAGGGCTGACTAGAAATGTGTTTCTCAATTGACCATATATAGGACAGTGATTGTTGGCCCAGTGGTAGGGACTGTAATGGAGTTGATATCTTTGTTGTTTTTGTTGTCTTTAGGGCCAGTGACCTTCAGTGCCAGGGCCCTCAGGATACACTTTAGTACACATCTAGGCTACCATTTGAATACCATGAGAAAAATCCCAGATCATAGTAGTGCTAAAGGCAATTTGTCATTTTTTTGTAATTTACTTATGTGTTTGAGGACAGCAGTCTTAAATCCAAAGACCACATCCATAGTGATTGTCTGGCAATTGAGAAATATATTTCCAAGTTCAGAATCATAAAAAAGAATCCCTGCTCATGAAACAAACAATAGGTACAGGTTTCTTCAAACACTCAACTCAAACAAAGCAACATAATCGATGCAACTCCAGTGCGTCTCCAACTCTTTCCCTACATGAAATATGTATTTGACCGCGCAAACAGCAGGCTCGGTGATTATCATCAGGCTTTCTCCCCCAGACAGACAGGAGTCCACAATGGCTCCAATCAAACAGCTCCAGATCCCCACTTTAGCCCAGCCTCCAGGTGACCACTTGTAGCTGCCAATCAGCCCAGAGAATAGAGGCAGCTCCCTCCTCCTACTCTAATGGCTGCTTCATGCAGCTAACCTTTCCGGTGGTCCGCCTCACACCCAGCAAAGTCAATTCTCCTCGCTTATTAAATCATTCACAACACAATCAGCACTCGGGAGTGTGTCTAAAAATAAACATGTTTCTGATGATGTGAGCTTCTCACCTCCAGCTCAGGAACAGCCCTGAGCAGGTTCCTGTGAACAGGACTGCCTGACAGAGATCACACGTGTTGACTGTATGAGGCTGGGAAACACTCAGATCTATATCTCCCTGCCAGATCTATTTCAAAACTAACAAGGGGTGCTTAACAATGTCATAACATTGATTAAGTACTTTGATATAGCAGCAATCTAATCATTTGTGATTTGATCATGTCAACCTTAGCCAGATTGAAACATAACATTAGTCTTCCTTTACCAACCAGCACATTTTTCACACCATACATATGTGTTGCTTCCTTGCCACTGAGCGTGCAGTCTGACAGTATCACCATTCCTCTCACGGATTGTAATGACCGTCAATCCAGATGAAGCCCTTACCTACAATCCTCTCACTCAGTTCTCCAAGCCTCCTCAATTTAAGGACCAATCCTGCACACTTCATGTCTATGTATCTGTGGAGCAAGGATTTCCACCACATTGCAGTTAAAGTTGAAAACCAGTAATTTTCCAATCATAGCCTTCTATGCACGGGCTACACCTTCAACAATCCCGGAACTGCTGTTATTTCACTGAAATTACAGGCCTTCCTCGCAGGTTCTGTTTACCACTGTGACTCACCTATATTGACACGTGTTCTGGCACAGAATCTCCCCACTATAGGTCCAGTCATGCAGCAGAAAGGACTAATATAGGCCTCTTTAAACATGAACTCCCCTTTAGGATGCGCTGTGCATCATGCACGTCACGTTGCGCACGTCCGAGCGATCAAGGAAAACGTGTGAATAAGTTGCGAGCCTTTACCATGGTGGTAACCATTCTTTAGCACGCTCTCTTCTCTATATGCACAGTGCACACGAACGTTCAAAGTAAGCTGACAGAGTAAAATGTTACCCCCCGTTGTTACAGTAAGCCAGGAAAGAGCGTTATCTTGTATGTCTTTTATTTCGCTTCACCGCAGGTTCTTCATTACGCGAACTGAAATCAAATTAAACCATAGTCTATCGGTACAGTAGCTCTGTGTGAGCTGAAAGATCAATTGGTTCAAACAACTATGTAAAGACAGCTCAATGTGGAGCAGTTCTCACAAAGCGGCTGTACTCAGTATTATTAGGGGACTTGGTCCTTTTCTGCCTGTTCTACAGCACAATTACCCAGAGAGGCTCCGCTAAGTGACATGTGACCCAGCACTCATTAAAAGCCGTTGAGAGCGGGAGGAAATATGCAGAGGAGGAACAGATCTCACTTCAACCTCGCTTTGAGATTTTCAGATGCCACATTTATGAGAACGCAATCAGTGTCAGTCGTTGGTTTTGTGCCAGTGAAGCAAGACATCTAAGCGAAGTTATGATGACTGATTTTTTTTCAAGTGGTCTCTTCCTTCTTTTAGGAAACAAATGCACTGTCATGAACATGTCGAACTAAACGGTAAACTAACTGGGATGTTTCCAAGCGCCTACTACATAGCCTACTGTAGACAGAAAAACATCACCAGGCACCAGTCTCAAAAAATCCCTGGTTTCTGTTTCTTTTATCATTAAACGCTTTCAAGTTGTCCATCTTTTTCTCTTACCAGAGAGCTGTCTGATAGCAGAATATATTCAGACCAAACACACATTGCACCTGTCCAGTCTCTTGTGCGACTCCTGATGTTATCACCCTATTAAAGGCGGTGGTTTACAAAGGTCTTTCACCAGACTTCTCCTGTGTCTTAGTGCTCTGCACTTCTAAAGCTAAAGGCTTGCCAGTCAATATCAGAGCGTGTCGTGATTGAACCTTTGACTAGGAGGAGATGTGGAGGGTACAGAAAAAAGGTTCGATTTGACAACAGAGGTGACAGTGAAAGGGGATAGAGGTAGAGAGGAACGAAATGGAACATCAGAGAGAAAAGAAACATGAAAAAGGAATATAGTAACTGAGAGGACACACAAATAAATGACAAGAAAGTGGATTCAGGTTTGGATGCAGATTTCAGGCAATGGCTTCTGGATAAGGGTCATGCAGTAGCCTAACGCTCGACAACGGCCTGCACAACACAATGTTAGAGTCGAATATTTGAATGATGTTTGCTATGATCACAGTACTTTGTCATTAATACACTGCTAGGCACTGTAAAACGTGAATTTTTTAACGGATACAATTTCTCATATGTTCAGAGTAACAAACGGTATTATTCCGACCCCGACATATGTTAGAACGGCAGTTTAATACAGCGGACATTAGGGTTATTGGTTCTTGTTGATTCTGCACTCACTTCCCCTTGATTTCCCATGTTGTGGCACTGTTACTGGAATATCTCTGTCACAAAAACAATAAACATCACTGTTTCCTTCCTGTGTAAAATGCCAAGCCGGACCAGGTAGCTTTCGTTTGTTTATCTGCTTACGTGGAAATAGATTGTGTTATTAGAGGAGGGTCTGTTCCCGACTCGGCCATCTGCAACAACAGCTGGTGAGCCTCACAGTGGAAAATCAGAAAGAAAAATGAAACGTAGCGTCGCTGGAGATAACGAGTCTTGAGTCGATTCGTTTCGCCATTTATATTAGTAAGGCAAAATCCGAGTTATTTGGTGAAATACGTGTCCTGGTCATTAGTTGCCCGCAAAATTGAACAAACACGATTTATACCTAAACCAGACCAAGTTATTGAGTTTAAAGACTGCTTAAAAGCTCCTGTCAGTCAATCACTAAGTCAGACTCCATCTGACAGTGTCTCTAGACATTCACTCAGAATGCTGCTGCTAAGTGTGACAGCCTTATCTGGGGGTGCCTGAACCCAGGCCACATGGGACAGCTACTGGCTCCGCACCAGAGACAGATAGAGGAGAAGCAGATAAACTGCAAAACCTGAACAGGGCCGAGTATGGGAAGAATGTCATTTCTAGAATGAATGGACGAGCCCTCTGCCTTTTCAGGGGCACAGAGTTGTGTGTGAGAGAGCGAGGAAGTCTCGGCGGGGGAAAGGTGAGTGTTAGCGAAAAGAGGACATGTGATGGAGGAGCGGAGAGACGGATATATAAGAGTGAAAAGAAGGGAAAGGTTAAGATAAGGGTGTGAGAAAGAAATGAGTTGCGCAATGGTGCAGCCCTCACACGAAACTACAACCTCCAATCACTGGCAATGAAAGGGAATCCATTTTGATTGGATGGATGATATCGGATGCATGCGTATTTGGCTCTGCATGACAAATGACAGAATTTCCTTGCAATTCATCAGAACGAGAACTCACTGGATGGCAGTACACTGAAACTTCAAACTTTGAATAAACATAAATAAAACAAGACCTCCCCCACTTCAGAAGGGATGTCTCTCCATTTTTGATATTGACAGGTTTTTGGAGATGTAAAAAAATCTAACAGTATACAGATGGGAACAACTGAATTGTGCTTAAAAGTGGGCTAGTCTAGAACTAGATCAAAACCATCTGCTATTAGTTACAGTACGACCAAACACGCACACACACAAGCATGAATGCACACACCACCATGATAAGCACATCACGCAGATATCAAAATACATGGAAGCCCCCCCGCACACGCAAACACAGAATAAGATGGTGGTGGATGTTTGTGATGCTTAGTTTGGCAAAGACACACAACAGTATGTGTCTGTCACTTTGAATAATGGGACATCTTCATGTCTAAATGTTCAAAATCAACAGGCTCCAGGTCTGTGAGGAGATCAGTAAAAGCAATAGTGTTGAATTATTCGGATGATATTCAGCAGCTGGCGCTTTGTGGCCTGACAGCCCTCAATGATAAAGCCTGGAGAGGGATATGACCTACAGGGATGAATCTCCAGATAGAATGTGAGGGTGGTCTACCCACAATCCTCTACTGTAGGTGACCCAGACTATGGATGGTTCAGGAGAGAATTTATCTAGAAGAAATAGACTTTTAAGTTCATCTTTTGAACCCCTCTCTATAAAAGGGGACTTTGGACCGAGCCATATAGTACGCATTAAGTACTCAAATCCACACACTTCAAAAAAATAAAGTGAATCAAAGGCTTTGTGCACTTTTGATGTACTTTAGCCATGTGGAAAATATTATTCCAATGACAGATGCAGTCTATGACTTTCTGTCTTGTGATAACCTGAGAAATGTAATATTCATGAAATCAGGTTCAAAGAGCTCTTTACATCTTACCAATGACACAGCTTCAAACATTTAATTTAAATATATACTACTATTACTCAAGAACTAATTGGAAACTGAAATAGCTTTTCTCGTTGTTTCAACTTGCATTGACTGACCTAATTAGTTTTATGATTACATTGTTGGAGAGAGATCACTGCCTAATTGTTGTGACTAATTCAAATGAATATTTCAAACCAATGTCTGCAATTACCATAATTTGCATATGTAATGTGTCTGTTTGATTACTTAATGACGTTTGTGCTCTCCACTAATGCAATCGGCAGGTGATTTCTTTTTTTTTTTTTCTTTTTTTTGTCTCTGCCTAAAAGATGCCAGGATGGAGATCCGTATTGTGTTTCACTTGCCTAGAAAAGACAGTTAGTTGTATGCCAACAGGCAAATAGTTCCTCTTGACGTGTCCTGTGTCCTGTTTAATCTACAGTACAGGAAGATTGGATTAGATCATCAATCCCAGAGTTAGAGCGGAGCAGGGGAAGCAGAAAACAGACAATGAAAATTACATTCTACTGAAGGATAGGATCCCTCTCTCTCGCTTGCTTGCTCTCTCACTCTCTCTCTCTCTCTCTCTCTCTCTCTCTCTCTCTCTCTCTCTCTCTCTCTCTCCCACTGTCTCTCTCTATCTCTCTCCCTCACTTTATCTCTCTCTCTTTCCATCTCTCTGTCAGATCCTCCCACTTATTTGAAAACACCTAATGCAGTTTTAGATTTCCAGGGAAATATCGGGGAGGTGGGGCAAAAACCAGTTGAGAGATAATCTGAACCACAGGAGAGTTTCAGTATCCAAGGAGACAGGAGATGACAGGAGATGACAGGGGATATTTCCACATTCCATCGACTCGTCCTGCCTTACCCTCTCTGCAAGTTCCCATCATAGGCTAATATTAGCCTAGCCAATAACCATCTGTGATCGGTAAGGATCGTACCACACGTGATTTACAGTAACAGGAAGGAGACAGTGAACGAGGCTTGTCGTGTTGCTGCAGGACAGGAAGCTTCATCAGTGAACTGGGATAGATATTCCAATAAGAGGTTTAGATAGCTGCAGGCCTCACATAGCAACAAGACCCTCAATTTCCTCGAATAATGTCAAAACTGAGATGAAATCAATGAAGGGAATTAAATCGTACTGCATGTACAGTACCCCTGTCATTTGAGTAACTGATATTCACAGAAAAGAAGAAAAACAAATCTTAGGAAAAGATTGTATTTTTTGAAGGAAAATGCTTCCAAAGAGCTTAAGGGAAATCCGATAATGTCCAGGGTACATGATGGCAAAAGTCAACTTTTGAAAGACAGATGTAGATTTTTCTTTCAGGGGAGTTGAGAGGCCACCTGTGGTCTGGATGAAATGAGATTAAATGTTTTCTAAACATAATCTCACACGAGCACGCACACACACTTACACACACATATAAATCCAGACCAACTGCAATGTGTCTATCTTCAACGCCAGAGCCTGTTTCCTTGGAAGTGAATGATGTACTGGTACTGTAATCATCCCCACATTGCTTCCTCACGTTTTAAATTACCCTAATCCACCGTGATTCACTTCTGGGTGTCCTTCCTGCACTTCCTCCCTTGCGTCTATCATGTCAGAGTCTAACAGAGCAACAAATAGGATCAAATAGGATCAACCCAATAGAGGAGAATCAACAGCAGTCTCAACTACATGCTTAGACTGTGTGTGAGGTGAAATATATTGTCACAATGCTAATAAACTTCCACTACTCTTGAATGACCTCTTGGGAGAGGGCTGAGAAAAGGTTTGGTTCCCGGACATGGTTTTGGCCAGAGGCGTATCATACACTCAGAAACACTCTCACTCTCTCCTTCTCTCTCTCTCTTTCTCTCTCTCTCTCTGAATGCTCCCGTGTTTTCCTGGCGTCAGTCTCTGGAAATTGAGGTCATGATCCTCATGACTGTGTGAGTCTAGATTCCTCAGAGCAGGTATATCTCACTCTGAAGGGCTTCTGTTTAGTCACAGTCCGGATCTGGTCTGAAAGGCTCCCAAGTGCGGACATTTTCTTGTGGAATATGTATTATTGTTTATTTATTTATTAATGCAGGGTGGGTCTCTACAATATATTTCTAAGGACAAATCCATCAGATGTACAGCATAGAGAATGAAAAACTGAAAGGGAAAAATGTGTGCGCGGATGTCATGAAACATTGGTTACCCTGTCCAGTGGCTTCTTGTTGAATCCTGTGATAGTTGTTGTCTAGCACCAACACTGTGTAGAGATGATGGGAACATCGCCAACATAGTAAGAGTGACAGAGTGTTCTGAAGTTGATGTTCTGTTTTGAAAATACAGACAGGGGTTACATTTCAATTGTGCGGTGCACAAGCTCCTGTGGTAAAACCAAAAGTGGTTTGTATACACTTGTCAAGCATAAAACGCTCGCCCACAAGTGGCGTTGCAATACCGCGCCATCGTAGAGAAGGGCTTCTCCACAATTCAGCTTATTATATATCTAGGAACCACACAGCTGCCTTTTTGGTAACCACCAGCACCATCAGATCTAAAACGGAGTTAGCGCAGGTGAGACCCAGCTGGACCCAACAGAAGCCATCAGAACAGCTGAGGGCAGCAGAACCAGCTTGGTCGAGGCCCAGATGGGGCTGGTCCTGTTCGGAGGGGTCTCGGAGGTAATCTGGGGAGGACATTATCTGCATCACTGCTTCTCTGCAGCATCTGGAGGGCTCTGCCACCTGCTCTGGAGGGCCACACACTACCTCTGTCTCCTTGGAGCTTGGTTTGTTTGCTTTTCTCGCCCAGACTCACTGCTAGACATCGCACAGCCACTTAGTCATGACTCATGTGGGCAGGAGGAACATGGATCATGTCCCTTTTTTTTATCTTCTCTTTTTCCATTGTGGCCGGTGTTCCATATCGAATCATGCCTTCTTTTGTTTTACTGCAGCTCTTTGAAAATTGCAATATTTTCTCTGAGACTGTATTTCTGTATTTAGCATTTTGGTGCTAGCCTGTGATCACATATAACAAAGACTGATTTAGGCCAATGAACCTCAATGAGACAGAATACAATGTCAGCAGAACACACACTGTTCCCAGCATCTAAACCATATGTAAGGGACAAGGGAATAGTTGCTGCAGGAGTCCACTCCAGCAGGAGTATGCACTCTGAGAACAACATATGCTGTTAATGTGTGGTAATATACAGTCTGAAGAAGAGCTGAGTGTGGAGTGAGATGGGCTAGTTCAGAGGCATTACGGTGACATCCCTATTTCAGATGCTTGGAATCGTGAGCAGTAAACCAATCTGTGTTGCCATCAGGAAAGATCGATTGTCAACCCTGAATGAGGTCAGGGAACTCACAAACAGCTCATTGTCAGTGTCCAGAATCTGGAGCATACACACACGTTTATCAAATGTGATCATGCTCTAAAACCGCAGATAAAATACTTGTTGTAACTTGGTTGTGATGATGATGAAACATTATCTTGAAACAGACTCTGAAAGGTGGAGTGAGTGTGTGTTTGGTCCAGCATGGGCGTCCGTTTACTCTGTGTGTGTCTGAAGAGTGTGTGTGTTTGTGTAAACAAGAGTGATCGAGCGTGAATTTGCATTTCTCTCAGCTAATGCTCCTTCCAACCATTTCATTCATGTATTACCATTCACAATATGAACGTACCATTGTAGAGACACCGACACACACAGAAGACTCTGTCTAGTATTACGCATGCCTGGGGGGAAATGTCTGACATTAATGAAGATTTTCTGCAGGCAAACAAATATAACACAAAGGTAAATACAATGGAAAAGCTTGTGCTCCCCAAGCGAGACAAATTCTTCTCTAAGATGACATTCAGACACATCTTGGAAGGGACGCTGTTGAAATGGGCTGTGAAATCGATTCCATGAAGTGAATCATGATCTTATCATATCTTGGCAAAACAAGAAAAGCAGCTACCAGATATATTAACAACAGGAAAACAATGTGAATCCAAAGGTACTTATACCAAAACATGATCTGATTACTGGGACATGTCACTATCACATACCATTCTACAAGTGTGGGCCATTAGAGCTAAATAGTTATAAATGGGAGCAACTAATATACTTTAATTACTGTATTGTTGTTTTTGGTTAGGAATAGAGGTAGTGATACTGTTTGTGTTGGTGCAACAGTCAATGCTCATATCACATCACAGAAACAACACATTTCTCCAATTGATAAGGTATGTGTGAGGAGATAGTGCTGAGACCAAATTACAGCACAGTATCTTCTAAGCTGGATGGGCCTCCAAATCCTCAGACAAAGTATTAACTGACACCGGTCACATTGCCTTGACAACGATAACACAAAGAATGATGTTGTTTGGAAGCGCTGACTTCATATCATTTTTCTCTTTCTGCAAAACTGAATCTTAGAGCGTCTCTTGAGTGGATATAGTGACACAGTATTGTGAGAAAGATTGAGGGGATGCATTTAGCGCATTTCTTAATTAGCCAACCCCAGACGGAACGCAAAACGAGTCACATTGCATTCTTTCCTTTTTTCTGTTCTCATTTCTCACTCCAACTCTCTTGGTTTCACCTGTACCTACCAAGTCTTCCTGTATTACCCAAGTATACGTCATACATGTTTTACTGCTGTACCTACAGGCCTACGGGGCCAGCAGGCTTGGACAGAGAGGGAGAGGAGAGAGAGAGAGAGAGAGAGAGAGAGAGAGAGAGAGAGAGAGAGAGAGAGAGAGAGAGAGAGAGAGAGAGAGAGAGAGAGAGAGGGAGGGAGAGGGAGAGAGACAGAGAGGTTGTGTCCTCCAAGACCCAGAGAGATGAGGGTCAGGGGTGGTCAGCTGAGACTAAGAGGAAGACCACTTACACAGAGTAGCTGGAACCTAGATGTAAAATCATTGGGTGATTATTGAGTCACTCCCCCTAACAACTATGCTGGTGAGAAATGACACACAGATGCTGTGGCTGGGTATTGATCGCATTGGTCTATAGTAAAAGACAAATTAACAGTAGTTTTATTCCACGTCCATAATGGTTCTCACACTCAGTGGGAAACAAAGTGAAATGAGGGGAGCTTGGAAGTTATTGTCTTCTGAACGTATAAGAGAAACAGATTGCCCTTCAGAGGAGTCTATTTGAATCAACCACTGCAACATTTCGAATTCTTACAATTAATGACATTTCATTTGAAGGAAATCTCGTTTTTCATTAACAAATCTGCTCACCCAATTTTTGCCCAATGTGTCATTAAAGCAATGCATTATAGTTGAAATGGTTCCATGTAATTGACTCTGGAGCGTCCTTCATACTGGCCCTATTCTTCACATCCAGGTTTAATTGTCCAGAATATGATTACTAAGTGAGAGATCTCCTCACTTATCAAATTAACAGCTCAGAAAAGGGCGACTGTGAGGTACTTAGGGCTTATTAGAGTGGAATGGGTCGAGTCAAAGATAATCTGTTTATCTTTTTAAAATGGAGAACGTGCTGGAGAATGGAACGGTGTGGTTCATCCTTCTACTCATTAACCCTGCGCTATGAGATAGGAGCGTTCTGTTGGAATAGAATGTAAAGAATGCATCACCATCATGTGGTTCTCAACTAGATGAATTGCATTTCACACACTCTGCATGTCAGCACATTCATTCACTCATTCATAAGGGAAGAAGATAGGCCACCAGAACACAGGAAGCATCATATTTCTCAGTAGATCTGGTATGAGGCTGGCCAGATAACGTGGAGGCTGCCACCAAGGCTGATACAACACCCAGCGGAAGATGTCAAGAGGCCTTATCTACGTGACAGAAACACCTATCAGCAAATGCAGACCAGCAACATACAAAATGTGTTCCTGGGTGAAGGCATACCAGTGCCAATGTAACTATTTGTTAGGATTACTGTGGTATAACTGTAGGCTACTGCCGGCCAGATTTCATCCCAAAAACATTACCTTAATGTATTTTGGACAAAACAGTCGTGTACCTCAGGGTTGAATGACATAACTGGGATTCACATACCACTCACAACTTCATAAATCCCTAACGAACTCATACGAAAATGCTTTAAACTTTCAAACCTCACTGCATGAGTACGTCTAAAGACAGCAAAGGACCCAGTTGTGGACAATATAATAATATTTACTTACCCAAATAAAGGTTACCACGACCGCATCTACTTAAAGACACGTGTTAAACGTAGATATTTGATCTGACTACGCTGCATATTGTTTGTCCTGAAACATTATTATCATCATCCCACCCACCACAAACAGATAGCAACCTTCAGTATGACTATTTGAAGAAACATTAGCCTACTGCTGCATCCTGTATGGGGTAGTGTTGTCTGTAGCTTGGCTCTCCGTATCTTACCTGCGTTTGATATGCTAACCGATACACATAACTGGGATCAACGTTGTTGTGTGGACCGTAGCTACTTACATTCTTTCATCTGCAGTGTGAATCTTCGAGTGAGGACTTTCCGATCGATGATTATAACGGACTCAGCGGCAAGCACAAGATCAACCAAACTAAGATGTTGAACTTCTCTTTTGCAATATTGTCAATGTAGTTGAGCATTAGGCAAAGCTGTCACACAACCTTAAAGCAAGATATTACCGAAACACTTCGAGATGGTCTACTCTTAATACACAAATAGGCCAACCTCGCGAAATAATACGTCAGCCACAGGTGCATATTTCTGTAACACCTTATTTTTTATTGCATAGACAGGGGCACTAAAGACATCAACTAGTCCACTCTTTTTATACCTGCAAAGGGAGAATGTCTGTTCATCCTCGTTGAAACAGAAAACAAAAACGAATTGATCTCGCCAAGAATCAAAACACTCCTCGTCCACCTATTTCCATCTATTTAAAAAATGACACCTCCAAAAATACTTGACACTGATATCTGCAAAAGTATAATCAAACATCGAAAAAAAACTAAAGAAACGCAAAAACAAACAAACCTGTGTTCAGTTAGCTACAAGAAAAGTTTCACGTTAAAACGTCATCAGGTTTAAAAAGGACTTCTTTAAAGAAAAGAGGAACAAAATAAAAGCAAAGGGTCGAGTCGGCGCCAATCACCGAGACATCAAAATCACAAAACTTGAATAAACAACACTGCAAAATTCAAACCAAAGCATAGCAACAGCAAAAGTTGACAGAAATAAAAAATAAAAATGTTTGAAAACCACCAGTAAACGTTTGAAAAATATCAGACTGACAAACCGCTTGGTCTCAAAACCAGTACAAGACTGCAAGCACGTATGGGCTCCCAGCCCGACGCACCCGCTACCCATCTCCGTACCCTTGATACAGAATCACTGCATGCTAAAAACTTGAAGCCTGGATGGAAAAACGCTCAAAACCACCACTTCAATTCTCATTTTAAACACCAGCAAAAGGAGGAAAAATAAAAAGAGTAATTAAAAAGACAAAAATGCTTACAAAAAGCCATTGGAAATGTACTCACCGCGCGGGAGTAAAATGTTGCAATAAAAATCAGATATGGCACAAAATACAGTATGGCGGTGCAAGCCGAAATGATGTGCTTTTCTCTAGATCTCAGCCTCCAGTGCTGTCATGTGACTCTGATTCAGCCCGACTTCCAGCAATGAGGGACTAGTGTGGAACAGCTGATGCCGAATGCTCTCCTAACGGTTTTGCCGCTCTCCAAAAGTAAAAGAGGTAGTCCTTATCATTCTACAGTTATGACTGAAATGGTTGTGTGTTTTTCTTCTTGATTTTCACCCTTTTAAAGATGCAGCGCTCATTCGATGTCAGCGCCTACGTAACATCAGGGCTGTTCTGAGCGTTTACTGCTTGCTTTACAGCATATAGCTTATTTTAACATTACACCATCTCAAGTCTATACAATTAACAGTAGTGAAGACGTATATTTGACGCCCCCAAACAGAGTCTGTAGCGCAGAAATCCGCATTTAGAGAGGTTATGGAAATTACCGCTGAAATAGCGGGACGCAGTTTAAGCTGCTGGAGAAGCTGTCCATGGTGCTGAAATACTGCACGGCGTACAGCGGTGCTGTCCATCGTCTGATCTCAAGAATGCTGTGAGATTCACAGTAGTTTGTCCTGACTCCTGAATTGAAAATGTTATCCCATATCTTTTTTTTTACATTGTCTTGTAGATAGAGTAGCCTAGTGCCAATGTTCATTAGCTCTGTCAAGTACAGCAGCAACCCACTGCTTGTATGACATGTTTGAGCCTAGTACATTGATTAGATACAAGCCTATTGCACTTCCCATGTACAATTCCAACACGGCATAATGTAATGTCCTGTTTTGGGAACAACTGTCACCATTCATTCATCACAACACAAGTTGGCACTCCGTTTTCACCTGAAGCAATGTCTGACTTAATTTTGTTTTCATGTCACATCAAGCCCACATGAAGGCTACAGTGTCAGAACAATATAAAGAGTCTCTAGATATTTATTATATAGCCAAGAAACAAACAGATGGGATGCTCGTGGGGGTAGCTTATGACAGCCTTGCTAAAGCCTTGACGTCTACCTGGTTGTGGCTGTCCATCAACCAGTGTATTTACCTACTTACGTTGCGGAGCAATTACAATCCATCTAATAGGGACAAACCAATGGACTAAATGGACAGATACAAGCCTGTGCTGTTAGGGCTGCACACAATGTTTCTGTTAGGGCTGGACATAGTGTTTCTGTTAGGGCTGCACACAGTGTTTCTGTCAGGGCTGGATACAGTGTTTCTGTTAGGGCTGGACACAGTGTTTCTGTTAGGGCTTCAAACAGTGTTTCTGTTAGGGCTTCAAACAGTGTTTCTGTTAGGGCTTCAAACAGTGTTTCTGTTAGGGCTGGATACAGTGTTTCTGTTAGGGCTTCAAACAGTTTTTTCTGTTAGGGCTGGACACAGTGTTTCTGTTAGAGCTGGACACAGTGTTTCTGTTAGGGCTTCAAACAGTGTTTCTGTTAGGGCTGGACACAGTGTTTCTGTTAGGGCTGGACACAGTGTTTCTGTTAGGGCTTCAAACAGTGTTTCTGTTAGGGCTGGACACAGTGTTTCTGTTAGGGCTGGACACAGTGTTTCTGTTAGGGCTTCAAACAGTGTTTCTGTTAGGGCTTCAAACAGTTTTTCTGTTAGGGCTGGACACAGTGTTTCTGTTAGGGCTGGACACAGGGTTTGTCCATGCCTAAAGGTTCTAACAACTCATATGACAGTATCTAGGCAGTAGATATGAGCATGAGGACTGAATCAGTCCTTTAAAAGATGCTATATCCAAACGTACAACACTACTGAACGCTCTACATTTGCTGGACCAAAATTATTCACCATAGAATTCATTATTCATCATTGAAGTTCCAAATAGTTAAACAATATTGCGATCAATACTACTGACATTCCAGACCATGATAGATAGATAAATAGAGAGTGAGAGAAAGAGTGAGAGAAAGAGTGAATTAGATGCATTAATATTTTATTCATTCCCTAAGGATCGAGGCACTTTCCCTTCTATTTGACATATTACGGTATTTCTGCTGAAATTCAAATTCAAGCCTTGGGACTTTCATAGCCCACTATCATGGCCCTCCACGTAATCGTGTTCATTTAATGGGTGTCTGAAAGTGTGGAAAGTTATGTTCATTAGTTACAACTGACAGGGCTAGAGTGATTTTCCATCATCTTTGACTTGATTTACGCACCCATCATCGTAAACCTAAAGTATGGTGTCATATTCACAATGTCGGCCAGTGTTTTTTCTCGAAAACCTACTGCTGTCATGTCAGACTTCTGGATGACAACAATTCCTTTAAGGGTGAAGGAATTACATTTATGAAAATCAGAAGAAGGAAAATTCAGCATCGCTATTTTGAAACAATGATGATGCGAGCTACATTCATCAGTCATCAGCCAATCACATAAACACACACACACTTACACACACACGTCCATGCGCTCAAATGCATACACATGCATATATTATTGGTATTGAAAGGAATTATCTCTGTCTTCCCACTGAAGATCAAACAAACAACATAAAGAAGAAATCATACAAAAACGTTATCTTACGAATGAAAGTACAGTAACTACGGACAAGCTTGATACAGTAAATGCCATGAATATACAATCCATATCGGCCCTGGCCATAGACTTACAACCAAGAGATTCCAGGGCAGGCCTGACAGCATGAGAGAGTGTGGCTCTCTCACCACTCAGAATAGACATCCTTAGTCATATTAATCAATAACCGTGTGCATAATTTATCAACTGACTCGGTGCTCATCTTTTATGTACCCAGTAGCTCTGTATAACAGGTGTTTGTTTTGTTTGTGTTGTTTTGGTTCAGTGTGGTTCTCTTCTTTTTCAACTAGGCAGAATAAAATGCTGAAAAAAACAACATCTACACTGGTACATTCAAAATGTTAAACCAATGGGATCATTTCATATCTGCAGAACTGACATAATTATGGAGTGTTGTTATTGTTGTTATTTCATTACTTGGGATTCTGTGAACCACAATGTAAACGTTATCTGTATGGCAGTCATTCAAGTCATTTCCACATGGAGCGAATACGTTCCATACTCACCTATACTGTACACAATGTAGTATATACATTTTCAATAGGCCACAATTCAGTCAGATGACACCCCATATCCTCCATCTCTTGTAACCTGAAGTTAACGTTCATGTTGTATGCAAAACATCAGTTTAACTTGAGCATTGAGGCTGACCACATATTGCAATATTGGGCAGACGAAGACCATGGCATGGGACCCAATGAGACCATTGTTCAAGGTTTGATTGTTTTCTGGCATTTTAGGCTTTATTGTGGAAAATGAGTTTAAACTGCTCTGATTTAGCCATGAAACGCTGATTCCCTACACCGCCCAAGCCCAGGCTGAGGAGAGCCAAGAGAGTCTAAGCTCCCACTGCACCAATTAATACACAATGTCGAGTAAATACATTTCAGCCATCGTCACAATGAGGGATTTGTATTCCAGCAGTAACATTATGGAGTGCACAAATAAGCATTTGCTGGCAAAGGATATTTCCATCCTGTCAAAAATAAATGTTGAACGCACAGACGAAACAATGAAAGGGTTTGTGGAGTAATATGGAAAATGGCTTTCACAAAGCCTTTCTCGAGAATTCGAAAGTATAATGCTAAAGGCACGTGTCGGATGATTCCACAGTACAATGGATATTACTAGCATCTCTTTTCACGTGCCTTTGTCTTTCGTCCAATAATGACATAAGGTGTCAAGGAACACTGAGTCAAGCAAATTGAAAAAAACATATATATTCAGTATGCATACAAATACTTGTGTACGTACAAGTCAAACAGACATGTTATAGACAGGAAGAACCACAACTGAAGATCCACATCCATTGGACTACAGAAGGGCTCACAATTGTGCCTTTAAAATTGAGTGAAAAATAAGCATGAGCATGACATATCCTATGCAGGTCTTTTATATGACAGCAAAGTGTTCCTTCAGGAGCTATTGCAAGACATGACTTGTCCCATGCAAATGTGATCATTTGGCTGTGTCATTATCATTCCATTTCTATTAACCTGCGCACACTGCACCCCCTTGGCATCCTCACTCACACCCATTAGTTTTAAAAACATGGTTTGAGTAAATAATCCCAGGCTTGCCAACAGCTGCACTCTCACCAGTCACAGGCTTGGCTGACCTTCTGCCGATCCACACAGGAGCCTGGCAGTGAGGCTAAGACAGGCAGACTGGCGTGTGTATGTGCATGGCTGGGGTCCAAATCATGATACGAGGATGTGGATCTTTTGGAACAAATTCTTGATTTTGAGTCTATTTTACTCTACTTCTCAAATCACTTCTTGGAAACCCATTCAGGGAGAGAATCAACAGCCTGCAGTGCTGACTGTGGTTGGGGTAGGGTTAGGGATAGATTATGGTTGGATCAGATTTGATTTGTTTAGGCTATGCTAGGCTAGGCTTGGGTTAGGATTAGGGTTAGGTAAAATTAGTTTTGGTTTGGCATTTGGTGTGCTGTTGAGATCAGAGCTACAGTTAGTCATACTAAAAGCACTGCCACCATAAAAAGAAACACATTGCATTCCACCCGACATGCATTCCACCCAACACATTTTGTCATTTTAGCAGACGCTCTTATCCAGAGCGACTTACAGTAAGTACAGGGACATTCCCCCGAGGCAAGTAGGGTGAAGTGCCTTGCCCAAGGACACAACGTCATTTCGCACTGCCAGGGAATCAAACCAGCAACCTTCTGATTACCAGCCCGATTCCCTAACCACTCAGCCACCTGACTCCCTCCCGGATTTTACATTACCACTTACCTCCTTGAAGTGCATGTATTATTTCATGGCTTGGTAGAATGATTGAATTAAGAGTGCACCGCCTGTGTTTTGAAAGAAAAAACAAAAACCTAGACCTTCTGACTGTAACAGAATGTGCAAGTAGTTAAAGATGGTTCATAACTCACCTCGAGTCTCTACACTCAAGGATTATCACTTGAAGAGGTTTACAGTATTTTTTTGACACAGGGGCAAGGCTAATGATTTTGATTGAAGCTTAGGTTTGTTATCTGTGCAGAGTTGATTTGGGCATCTCTGTATAGGAATACAGATTCAGACATGCTCAGGACAGGACAAGCAATAATGACACTTGACATTAAGTGGTAATACAGTGATCTGATATCTGTTTTCATTGAGCATGAAAACATCCTTGAGTGAAAATACCTGCATGAGTGATGATACATCTGTGGGGAACACATCTTGTTATTCACTAGAAAAGTGACAGTTGCTGGCTGCCATGTTGGGTATAGTTTTTGAATATTTGTATCAGGCTTGGCCCGGCTCTTGCGAGACAAAATGCTGCCAGCTAAATATCAAATCAAATCAAATGTATTTGTATAGCCCTTTTTACACGCAAGCATGTCACAGAGGGCTTCACATACGCCCATAGAACTGCCCCCCAACCAACCTAAACCCTCAAGGAAGACAAGGAAAAACTCCCCAAAAACTCTCAACAGGAGAAAAAAATTGAAGAAACCTTGGGAGGAGCAATTCAGAGAGGGATCCCCTCCTCCAGAGACGGTTGGTGAGAGAGAGGAGCAGAACTCAGGCTAAACATAGTCATACAGTGTCGATGGGTTTTGAAACACCAAAATCCATTGTTCAACTTTATAGATGTAGGACAGGACCGGGAAACTCGCGACCAGGTCCAGCGTTGGCTGACCGACGACCAGGCAGGTGCTGACAACTCAAACCCCCCACACCACAAGGGATGTGTGTGGGGGGGACAGAGAGAGGAGAGCAGGGATTAGAGAATGCCAGGAGCAGTTAACAGTTACAGTCATAATAGAATGAGATCCCCACCGGTCAAGTGTGGACTGGTGCAGCAATTTAACAGAGCAAAAAAGGGGAATTTGATGCAACCCCACACACCAAGACAGCGACAGGGCAGCAGGTGTTCAGTGAGAGGATGAGAAACACCTGTAAAACACAGTCATCGTCAAATATATATATTAAAAATAATAAATATCCTGATAATACTGCGCGGATGTTCTAAGCGTTGTATCCTACAACATTGGTTGATGACAGGCCTTTCACAACTGCACTGTGAAACTTGACGATGACTGTGTTTCTCAGTCCAGCTGTGTTTATTTTGTCCCTAACGGCCAGTTTGCTGAGAAGGCCCAATTACAGGTGTTTCTCATCCTCTCACTGAACACCTGCTGCCCTTTGTGTGTCCCCAACTGCTAGATCTGATGTGTCGAAGAAAGTAAACAAAAGTCTGTTCATTATAAAAATGTGTTCACCTCTAAGAGCGTGCACATCGATACACAGGCATACATTCACACACCTTTCTCATTAAGTAAGCTTCACCTTGCCAATGTACTGACTCCATGCCACACTTCCATCTCACGTAACATTTCCTCCATCCAATTAATAAAAAAAAAAGAGGAAGCTCAAGAACAGGAATTTGCTTCTGAGTGTGAATCTAATTGTGATCCGTGACACAGAGCTGGGTATATAACGCACTACTATATATTCTGATGAACACAAATAATTAGCTGCGTACGCAAAAGGTAAACAGAGTCGCATTTGCATGCTAACCATGCCGACACAAAGAATAAGAGCCTCTCTTTGTAAACACGGTCACAACTGCCGTGCTTCAGTTGTCAACGACAGTCATGTGAATCGGCCAGATCATACTGGTGACATTCACACTTTTGGCTGTTTCAGCTGTGCCTGCCTGCTGAGAACTGAGGTGAACTGGTGACTGCTGACCATCTCATCACACAGGTGGAAGTCTTGCTTGATGTCAGACGGACATTTAGCCAGAAGAACGAGAGAGAGGGAATAAGCAAGAGTGAGAGAGAGAAACAATCCTTTTTATCTCACAATGTGAACACACACACAAGCATGCCACGGCGTCACACGGAGAAATGAGTCTCTGCCTTCGTCCCATTCTGCTGTCCTTCCCTCAGGCACAGCCAGCAGCACTGGGCAGCCACATCAGCCACATCACAATCCAAGAGCTCGCCTGTGCCCTGGCCAGAGCAATCTGTTCTGCATGTTTGTCAATTATAAGTGGAGGAAACCCATATGAGCATGGGGAGAACATTCAAACACCATTCCAAAAGTCCCGGCAGAGCACCCACCTGAGCACCGACAGGGCCCAAGAGAACATCAACCCCAGGAGCTTGTCGCTGTGAAGCGGGTCCCAGGACTGTTGGTGTTTGCGTACCCTCCTTAAGGTACTTCAACAGTGGGCATGATAGCAACTCGCTTCTTCGATATGCTATTGGGCATTATTTTTGCCATTGTCCCAGGACCCCGACTGCAATGCAATTTGGACCATATGGACCTCGTAATGGTTCAAGATAATGAGTGAGATGGAGTCACACTTATAGAGATGACAAATGCACCTCCATCAACGATAAATGCCTTGTTTAAGTTTTAGGCACAGATGCTAAACAATTTAAGCACTTTGTCAGGTCGTAGGAGCATGAAATTGGATTGACAAAGACTTGGAGCGGAATTAATTGGGTGTGGCTAAAACAATATCGGTCTGTTGGCTTTTAATGTGTTACTTAAAAAACATTTTTAAGTAACACTTAAATGTGCTCCTGTATGTTTACATTTTAATAATTTATTTTACAATGCACTGTATTACATGAAGAATTAGTGGTCATTATGTAGTATTTTCTGAATGCTCTATGAAGCAAGGCACTCTCAATTTTGTGAACATCTGCAGACATCTGTGTCCTATCCCACATCTTTCCATCAAGTACATTAAAGTAAAAGGAAATTGTGTACTGTGTACGTAATACACCTGAAACCCAAAGTGTTCTGTTGGCCCATAATGCACCAAGAACCCAATCACATTCCTCTCCAGTAGTAGAATCTCCTGAATAACCATGGCAACCACACATGTTTGGAGATGGAGAGGCATGCCGTTCCTGATTTGAAAAGCATTGTCTTTCTAGATGTGAAGTAAATGAAAACACACTATAGTAACCTGTTACAGTACAAACTATAGTTACCTGTTTTAATTCGGAGGATAAAGTTCATGGTGTCAGCTGAACGACAAGAGGGACATTTTTAAAACATTCAAGGATAGCATGATCTATAGTTTGATACGGTAATATAATTTGATGTTTAAGAAAGAGTCAAACCGAATGTGATGAGCCTTTTTGACTGGTTTCATAGCTTACTCTCAGACATATAATGTTCTTTTTTTCATCTCAATATCCAGGTGATGCCTTAATGTCCTGCAAAGTTGAACTTGTACGTCGAGACTAAAGACCCAGAAAAAGCCAACTACTGGAAAGTTAAGGAGGCACTTTTTTCAATTAGCTTGAGCATTTTCTCATAGGTAATTAAAAACTAAGCTGAATTATTCATGCCATTAATCAATCATGAATGTAATTATGATCCTCCTAGTACCTTGGGCGTCACCATACGAAAAGTCTGTACAAACATAATTGTGAGCCAAATGTATTCAGGATTGAGTTGCAATGTACAACACTTGATTTAAGGCTGTGCTGTTCAACTGATCTTCATGCAAACCTCCACAATAACTTGGATTAGTGGTATGTGATTGACTGATGGGTGTCATAGCAAGTGCCTTGGATTTCATTGAATGCAAAGCCTTGGTTTGATTTGCTTATTGACGTGTTCTTGCAGATGAGAATGCAGTGTCATTGGGTTCACAGTTCTGTGAAAGTCTGTGTTTTGACGATAAACTGTTAACATGTTCAAACATACTTTAACAGACATTAAATTGTAGTTCTAACTACCTTTATAATACTTTTATTTCGTTTTTTCTATTTTTGTTATGGTACATACATTTTTTACTCTGGTGCGACTGTAACACACTACTTGTCATGTCCATCTCAAAGCCAAAGCCAGTTCTAACTGCCGATAATATTCACTTTAAAATATTAATATTCATACAATTATGCACTGCACATTTAAATGACAAAGACACTGCAACTCTACAGTGATTGACTGGCTTTATTAGAAAAGAATAGAGAATATATTGATGCTAATAGCAGAATTCCCTTACCCAGTCTGACTAATCACTAATGAGTAGATATTCTCTATAAAAAAGTAATCACTCTTGAGGAAACAGATGCTGAGAATAATTGTTTTATTTCTTTTTTTGCACAAGTTGAGCAGCACATTGAAACATTATTCAACAGAGAGTTGAGTCTATAAAGTGCATTCATATTTTATGTTTCTAAACACTACCATACCAAACACTTCCATGTCACAAGAGATGTGGATTGGGTCTAATGTTTCTTTCCAGTTAGAATCTCACAAGCATTCTCTGTAACTCCAAAAGCAAATCAGTGAGTAGACTGTTCAACAATGGAGCTTTTAAACTAAATTTACTGTAGTTTTAAAACAACTTTGACCACAGATTTGAGAAAAGCCATTCAATTCTGTTTTTGCAATTTCTTCATTGTTCAATGACAATGACACACGTGTAAATGAACCATTAACGGTAAGTGCAGTTGAATGCAAAAAAATCTTCTATAAAAGAATATCCGGCTTTTGATGAGAGTTGGCAAATTGTAAACAACAAAACAAATTCTAATAATAAAATAAAAAACGGAGATAATATATAGATAGTTACACAAAGTAGGCAGAGATAGAAACACCACCCAGGTCTCTACATTCCCCTGAACGTGACCTGGATGAGAGTGACTTCCTGCAGACTCGCTCTGATCGTGCCTGTAAAGCAGCAATCTTCAAAGGAGATCACAGGTGCAGGAAGGTCGGGTAATTAGATCTAAGAGCTACGGCGACCATCACTGTTCAGTCAGCCCTGCTAAGTCAGGGTACTTACTGCTTCCACTTCTATTTACACAGTAATTGCTACCAAAGGAAGCATGGACAGTTCTAAAATGATCTATTTCTCATCATTTCAAGAAGACAATAATATACGGATCTCAGGGGCTTACTGAGAAATACTAAGTCAGTGTTTATCAAAAACATTTAGATACTGTGTTGGATTGACAAACCAGCCCATCGGTAATGTACACAGTTGCCAGTTGATGATGGCAACGTACGTGTTACTGTCCTTGTAGGAAGCTCTGTAGACTATCGATGGAACTTGGAATGTCCCAAGAGCACTTCGACAGTTTTACTACCAAAGAGTACAGTAGATATTAGCAGTAATCCTGTACGACGTGATCTTGACTGACAACCATTTGCTATTCATCGTATCTTGATCCCTTTATCATGGTGTAAATAGCTTTTGTTTGAAATACGAGGCTTTGCTTTCTCACACAAAGGGTATTAAAGCCTATCTTGTTTATATTCCTCCTCGCTCGACAATATTCCGCTTCTCTCTCCTTGTGTTTTGTTTACTCCCTACTGGGCTTCTCCTGTGTCTTCTGCCATGATGAAACACTCATGCTGCTCTCAGCAAAAACTCGTTTTGCCTTACGATGGAGATTCAATTAGGAAGCTTTAGAAGGACTGGTGGACTGCATGATCCGGTCCCCTCACTGGGGGAAAACTGGATACAAACATCCCTATTGTCTCCCTGGTCAACAAGGTCACGGTTAGGTCATGTCAGTTTCAAACTTTTCTTTGTCAGCAGCCATTTTAACAAAAGCTCATGTAGTCCTCTTTATGTTGTGTGAAGTAGCACAACTTAATTATTCCGCCCTCCTCTGAACCAGTTGTGGCATCCCCTGGAGAGCCAGAGCTTTTAAAGGAAACTTTTCAAGGACAGAGAAGGCAGAGCTGAGAATGAGAATAGAGAAGCCTGGTGGTCCACTGACTGTTTTGGCAATGAGACATGTAATTAATTATTTTCTTTGTGGATGCTGCTGATTGTCTGGCATCCCAGTGGCTCAGCACACCTTTATTATTTTGCCATTAGTGACAACTCGCTATCAATCACAGAGACTTCTTCCTACTCTGAGATACTTGAATATGGACTGCTCTTCCTCTCCCTCAACTATGAGTTATTGCCTCGGATATGCCTGGGGGAACCAGGAGTCATAAACAAATGAAAGGAATGCAGATTTATAAAGATTGCATTCACGAGTCCTTAAAAAGTCCTGCCAGTCTAGGCCTGGACCTGATGCGAACACACGACAGGAGCAAAAAAGAATGAAGTCCATTGTCTAAGTTTAATTAAGGTATAGAGGACCCTCTCTTGAGTCTGAAGTTTGTCAACTGTAGTCGCCAATGCCACAGAGAGGCAGAATAGAGGGAGTCTGTGAAAAGAGCGACAAAGAGAGAGTACAGACATATTTTTCCCCCCACAAAGACCTAGCTGGTAAGGTTGAAAGTAAGCTGTGATAAGGGTTCTAAACGAGTAAGCCTTTGCAAGGACTGGCAATGTGATGAAAATTCAATCACAGGGGGCAGGGGAAGACAGATAAACCCAGAATATAATCACACTTTTATTCTTGCGGCAACAACATGACAGAGGTGTCAATCTTGCCATCGCAGCTATTAATTTTTCAAATGTCAGACAAATCAGGTTTGCAAAGGTTTCAATTTCTATTAATGTCGGCAGAGGTGTCCGTGTATGGTCTTTAAAATGTCTGCTTTTGCAATATTGGTGTGCCTTATCTAGATTAGTCATGTACAACGAGGAGTTCTGTGCATGTCCTTTGTGGTTTATACCACACTCAGAGTTTTAATGTTTCCCGTCTGGGATATAAAGCACATTGTGTGTTTCAGACCACAAAAGAGTGGACAAATGTGCTTCTTAACCAATGAAAACAGACAAAACTAAGATCTTGACTTATTCCGGAGTTTTTTTATATTACGTTTCCTTCAATATATACGAGCCAAAAACAGGATCCAAATTACAGCAAGAACGGTGGTCAATAATATAAGTTCTTTCTGATTTATTTTTCAAAGTTCAATCATGTTTCAATCTGCCACTAGGTGTGAATAAATTCAAGATGCTTTGTGCTAATCCAAATTTAATTAGTCTGCTCCATGGTAGTCAAGTGCCTGTGCCTCGGTAGATTAACATCGTACAAACACCAATTCTACTTTCCACCTATCACCAAATTAATTGGAAAGCACTGCTGGATTAACACTGAAGATGTGTCAACATGTTTGAAATAACAGACACAAGAGAGCAGGGTCTCAGAGTTTTGGGGGGGCTTTCACACAGAGTGGTGACCCAGCACTGGACAAACAGTGGGTTTGAATCAATCAGACACTAACAGGACAATCCTGCTGTTCCTCCCTGCAGCTGGTTAGGGTCTGACCCACAATCAGCTTGGAAGGAAACCAGAAAATAAAGCATTGACACTGCACTCCATGTCTCTCCAAATGATGAACTACCACAATGGTAGTTCAGAGTTGCACTTCACAGATGAATGTCAGAATTGGGATATCTGCCCACGGTTTGGTCATTTTCGAAGAGCTTTCTTCAAGTGCTTTCATTTTGTACAGCACAGTGGAGTGAGAGAGAGAGGTCATTTCCTTAGGCTGTCTCTGGTCCATCGTGATTACAGACAATTAATGTTCCCTGTAGTCAACAGAAGGGGACAGAGAGACACCTGGGGTAGAGGCCATCACAGACTGTGTGTGTCACCTCTGTGAAGACCAGGAGTGGACTGGCCTGAGCTAGTTCATGGCCACATGGCCGTTCTCTATTAACAGTTAACTTCTTCTTAGGTGCCTCTTTCTGGTCAACCATTGCAGCACATAACGCACATGATTCCTAACTCACCTATGTATCAGATATATCTGGGGGAAAAATGTGAAAAGCATTGCTCATAGTTTTATATATAAATGAGAAATAAATTAGATTTCTTCATGCACGGTGAATCTTCGGCGGCTCTGATGTCGTCCGTTGGAAGATTTGTATACGCTACAATCTTTTGCTACCTGCAACTCAACATCCGTGTAGCCGTTTTATTTAAACAGCCACTGCTCTTTATAAATAAAGAGAAAACAGCCTAGACAGTGGGCCTATAAACATGTTCTTTGAGATCTATCCTCTCGTAGGTTTCCACTCCAAACCCAGTTTTAACAAACAAGATCCAGCTTGTCAACAAGCTAATCAATAAAAACAGGTGTGCTGGTTATAAGGGATGGAATGAAAAGCTACAGGATGGTATAACTGTCAAGTAACAGGGTTGGCAAGCCTTGGCCTGCATAGTTTAAATGTGTAAACTCTAAACGACGAAGTCAGAAATTTACATGTCTGGATGTCCGCTCCTGAATGTTTACTGCAGATGGGAGCTCCAGCTGTGCATGAATTCTGGCAAACGTTGATGCATTCTGACACAGGACAACTCCACACTTTCTTGGTTGCATTTATCATTGTTATCAGCTATATTTACACGGTACGAGACTCGAAGAGCAAATCTTTGCCTCCTCTCCTATTCAGGATTGTTCAGCACCCAGCGCTCTGTCTCTCCATTTGTTTACATGCATCAGGGCACGTCTCGACTCCGGCTTTGTGCAAAGCGCCAGTGAACATTGCGCTTATTGCTTGGCGGACTTGGATCCTGAACGACCGTCGCATGTATTCCAAGCCTACGCCTGTTTGGCGCGGAACTATAATGAGCTCAAGAGTTCCCAGAAATGGTTGTAATAGTTGCCTTCCAAGACGTACACCTGGGCTGGAGGGTGGCACCGAGGTCGGGGGTAGCTGGGCGTAACACCGGGGCTCGGCAGAACCGGATACCTGCAGACCTGAGATCCATCAGCAAAGTTTAGGCTATTTCTACTGCTCAGCACCACGGCACAGGAACACACACACATAGACACACAAACACACACATATAGGCATACATACACACACACACATACAGGCACACACCAGCCAGCCGGAATGGAAATAGGCAGGCCGCAGCCAGAGAGATTGTTGCACAACCATGAAACATTAGCCAGCGTTAGCTGTCGACACATTCGATCCAGAAGAGGCTATTTATGAGTACATCACAGTACCTTTCGCGGACTTTGTTTTTTGGGGATGAATAAGCCTCTGTCTCGGGGGACACGTGCTATGTAAAATCGGTGTTTCATCAGAATCACAAGACAGTGCCCATAAAGCTATCCGTGGCAACAAACAGACTAGTTCATGAATGATCTAATGACAGACTATGGACATCTTAACTCAATTTAACAGGATCATGGTTAGATGTACATTTGGTCTTGGTGGTGCAGGTGGACGGTGTGGTATTAGACTATTAATCGTCTATATTCCCTCTCTCTCACTTCCCCCACTCCTTCACATGAAAATATGTTGCCCCCTCCCAATGTTGGCACCCCCACCAGAACAAAATGAAATTATATTTTTACAAGACTCTTAACAATGTGGCCAAGTGGTAGAGTATTGATTGAGGAACTGGCACACTTTAATGACTTGGCTTTCCTCAGGTCATAATCATGAAATGCCTCACCAGTCTTCCGTACTCCCCAATACAACGACAGCATGTGGCCTGAAACAAATCATAAATAGGTACCATCCGAACCTTAATAAAACAACACAAGCATACAGTGTACATAATAACATTTTCCACAAGACAAAGCGGATGTTTTCTTTCCTGGGCCATGACAATTACTGTTCCGAGTGCAATAAACGTGAAATGACTGTCGAAGTAATTAAACTGGGAAAGTATGAGATTTTAATTTCAATACTGTGTGTTTCAATCAGCCATTTGTAATGTAGTAGAAAAGCAATATGCACCAAAAGCATAACAGCAGAGATAAAAAAAAGAAACTTGTTTTCTGTTCTTGTTTTCTGTTCCTCAGAAACAGGGACCCTGAAACTTGTACCTTGTGTCCACATGACCTTTACACTGGCAATTTGTGTCTGTTGTTGTCTCCTATCTTCTCTCCACCTGGTCATGAGACGTCATGCCAATGGCCTTTCCTTCCAAGCAATACTATCACCCTCTTCCAAGACCGACAAGATTTGTCATTCACCCTTTTTTTTCTTTCATTCCTTTCCCGTTCAATGCTAAATCCTTCCATCTGGCCTAGGGGTGCATGTGAAGAGAAAGCCAGAAGTGAAGACAAGCATCCAGCTATGTCAACCTGCTGTGCCAACTGCTTTGTGCCAACTAAGACAAACCAGAAGGTTCTCAAGTTATTTTAAAGTGTGTTCCCATAGCCTTGCTAGACCTTTTATGTTATAGAGAGTGGATACATGCAAATACACATTTCAGCTACTAAAATGCCTGATGAGAATAATTTAATTCAGCAATTCACCTTAGGGCTTATCTTCAACCTATAGTAAAGTAACATGATCCTGATGTTGTAATGACAAATTGTTATGCGCGTGATATTAATGCTCGGTAAAACCTAGACTTACCCTTTTCTGTCGAAGTCGGTTTGATGCGGCAGGTGTCAGCTCTTCCGTCCAGGTCTTACGTCCCTCAGTCTAACGTTCCAGGAGGGAATTCTTGCACCACAATCACGCATTCAAGTTTGTTGTCTTACACCAGGTTAATGTGCCCTTCAAGCTTACGAGATGCTTGTTATGGAAGTTCGATGCCCAAAGGATGGTGGTGGGGACAGACGGGGGTGGCGTTCTATAAGTCCTTTGGAAGCAATTAAATCACCTTTGGTTGAAGAGCTTGTATAAAAGCTTATATGTTACCGTGGTGGATGAAAATCCAGTTAAAAGTGTATTTCATTTCAGTTGTGCCAGCTTCACGTTTGCTCTAAATTTATCATTCTCCATTGAGAGCACCAATCAATCTTTTAAATCCACATAGATATGAATTAATTCAGCTGGCTCTGATGAAGGTGATACAAGCCTCAAAAGAGACTTTCACAAAGCCAGACTTTGAAATATCACGTCTATATTCAGACCCAGGTGGTAAAAACGAATTTAAAAAAGTATAGTCCACTGCCAACAAAGTCACTAATTTTTTTCTTTCTATTAAAAATATTTATTAATAAAATCTTTGCTCCACTGTTTTTACACCACCAGTGGGAAATTTGTTTTGTTTCCATTTTGCTAAGCATGCTGTCAAGAGAGTACAAACACTGTAGAAAGTAGCAACAATCGACTCCTTACAGTGAGGAGAGTAGGTATGTGTCCACTGGAGTCAATTAGAGTCCAGGTAAATTGGTTAGCCCAAAGCCATATATTTTTAGTAAGTGAGGGAGTCAGATGGCTGAGCGGTGAGGGAGTCGGGCTAGTAATCTGAAGGTTGCCAGTTCGATTCCCTGCTGTGTCAATTGACGTTGTGTCCTTGGGCAAGGCACTTCACCCTACTGGCCTTGGGGGGAATGTCCCTGTACTTCCTGTAAGTCACGCTGGATAAGAGCGTCTGCTAAATGACTAAATGTAAAAATGACTAAATGTAAGGAAAGTACAGTAGTTATAAATATAATCAAAACCATGTTTATGTATGGTCACCTGATCTATGCTTCACAGATGAAAACAATACCTCTCCAGGAAAATCATAATTAAATTGAAAATAAATGTTCTATTCTGAGGCGTGTTTGAATGCTCTTAACCCGTTAAGGAGTAGCGTCACACATATGTGATTCTGAACATTCCAACCGACTATTTTCCGATAGACAAAAACTATATGACAAACGCTATAGTATGGCTTCAAAATGTACAATTAGGAGGCTAACAAGTAACACTAGCAGGTAGTAGCATTGCTACAAGTATTATGCTAGGTTGCTAGGTAACAGAAGCTAACTAAAACTAGCTAGCTTCCGTTTTGGAAAAATAACTCACTCCTTAAAAGGAGTGAAAAAAAAGACAAATGGCCCTTTCACATTGGACAGCCATATCATACTTACTGTGCCGTGAAAGATAGAAAACATTGTTTGTTTCTGTTTCCAATTATTGCACTCTTAACCCATGTCCCTTAGGAATTGATCATTTGTTTCACTGCTAACTAACTCAGACCTAAGTGACCAGAACCTGAACCTGACCCCAAAATACTCTCTGCTTGAACTGTTCTTCATAACACTTCAAACAATACTCTTACTGACCTTCAGCAACTCCTCATGGAGAAATTACCATGAGCTGTTGTTGTTGTGTTCTCTCTAATGAAGTCCTCATACATATGAATGCTGAATATGAACCTCCTTTGTGTGGATTTGTATTTCATATTTCATGTTTATTCAGTATTCTTTGCTAAGAAATCGTATTTACTGACTCTGCAGTTCTTTCTACTTCAAAACACAATATCAACAAAGATTGATTTAAATTGGGTGGAGTTATGTGTGAAGGGAATCACCTCGTCCAGAGAGACAGATGCAATTCATAAGTGAAGTGAGATTAAAAGAAAGAATTGCATTACACAGTCCCACCCCAAAGGAATAAAAATAGTTTGAATTGCAAGTGTACTTTCAAAACACAGTGTTGTCTCCTTTCTCTAACTTGGGATTTGCTATTTTCTTTCTAGTGCTTGTAGAACATAGTCATGCCCATTCTTACGAATATTTCAGCTTTACATCTGAACTTCTTCTTGCTCATACAATTTGGATTCCATTACTGCCAACACTCGACAAATATTCTTTGTAATGTAATCATTTACGTAAAGAATATAAGTGTTTTGTCATTTTCAAGCTTTTCGACTTGCAGTAGTAATGTGTGAAGAGTGTGTGTGTTCCAGAAATGCATTGTACTTGTACATTGTACGACTATCTTGAGTTCTGACACATTGCATGATATATATTCAGATTACAGAAATGTATTCATGCTTGAGTTACCCTGTGGGATCAATGTCAAAATACATACCTGTGTACATAAGTTGTTCTATAACATGTTGTGACTATATAATTCATAACAAATAAAGGCTCTTCAGATTACGCTGCAGATGTATATCAGTAGAGACATTAAACAAGATGATGTACAGTAGGCTTTAAGCTTAAAAGCGTCATGTAAAAATCTTGCTCAACACTTTACACAAAGGGAATATTACCATGCAACAACATAGCAATAGAAAAACATTGCAGATACTTTGAAATTGCTATGTAATTAATGAATGTTAGTGTTATAGGTTTACTAGAAGGAGGCCAGTATGGGGGAGGGGTGTGAGGGTAGGTGGACTTTGAAACAGGGGCAGTTGAAGGTTGTTACCATAACAAGATGATTGTTAACATCCATTTAAACCTCAAAGCCCAACCCCCCCATACCAAGTTTTAGCTCTATAATATACTGTAGGGTTGCGCTAAACCATGTTGAAGTGTAAATAATGTAACCTTAATGTAAAGCATTGTCAACTGTTGTTTGAACTGATTACCCCACAAAGAGCTCATGCTTCATTATTTTGTCAAATAATATAAACTACCTCGACATTAAGGGTCTAACGTGTGCATTGCTCTACTCTCTCTGTACTGTACTTTCTTCTTCTTTGCCTCTCTCTCTCCTATTCTCTCTCTCACCTCTTTCCCCCCATCTCTCTCTATGTCCTCTTTGTGTTCTCTATGTATCTCTCATCTCCACTCATCTCTCTGTCTCTCTCTTTCTCTCTCCCCCCTGCCATCGCTCTCTCATCATGTACTGATGTTAACAACAGGCAATTTCCCTCTTTTACATACGAGTATGTCTTTCTACCCTTTCTCTTCTCCCCTGCATCTCCCTCTCTCTTTCACTTTCTCTCAGGGTGTCTCTCTCCAGACCGACTGATCTCTCTCCCCCATCTCTCTCTCCCTCTCTCTCTTCCCCCCGCCATCGCTCTCTCTTTTGCTCAGGGTGTCTCTCTCTCCAGACAGACTGATCTCTCCTGGTACATCAGGGCCAGTCTGTTAGGGCTGTCTGTCAGACCCTCCTTCTCAGTCAGTTCTGTTATCTCCACTGAACACATGTCCACCAGCACTATTACACACTGACTGCTAATGGAGCACAAGACTGAGGACCTCCCTCTATTTCCCACTTTTCCTCTCTTTCTCTCTCTTTCTCTCTCCCCCCCTCTTTTTCTCTCTCCTTCCTGGCTCTGTGTGTCAAAACCCCTCCACAAACACATGTATACACCCTTGTACACAGACACACTCACATCTCAATGGGACAAAATGTGCCTTTGCCATGGGACTGTGGAATATGTTTGCTGCATTATAAAATGTGTTTTTCATGTAATCCAGCACTATTCTCTCTTATTTTGGTGAAGACAAATAAAACCTAGTCCAAATCCTTAACGACACATCACAGAGGCTGGTCTCCTAAAGTTGGGCCAGATTATTTGTGGGTGTCACCACAACCTCGGTCTGAACCAATCAATCAGGTAACACTGGGCCTGCTCACTGTCACCTCGTCATAATCTAGCAAGGAAAGCTATGGAAACTGGAGCACCAAGTTCCCCTTTCACAAACAAAAGCTCCAAACTTTAGAAAGCTTCTGAAAGGGGTGTCAGACAGGAGGCAGGAGCAACAACTGGTAATTTGTTTGTGTGGATGGTGTGGCTGAGGTGAAAGAGAGAGCTATAGAGATAAAGAGAGAGCGAGAGAGAGAGAGCTAAAGAGGGAGAGAGACAGAGAAATACACAGAGAGATGATAAAAAGACAGAGAAAATAGTCTTTGATGTCCAAATATGAGGTACACTGAACAAGGTACAGAATATTAGCATTCCTACATGTTCAGACTCTTCTATTTCACATCGGATGCCTTTCCCCATGTGAAACCTGAACTCAAATCATGCGATTCAGGTTGAATTTCAGGGGTCTTCCTCATTTTGCATCTTTACAACAGAAGAAATAAACCATTGTTGTAGACTTCGACGGGACTGCGTTGTGAGAGTTAGAAACAACCTATGCTTGATACAGCGTAAGTGTAATACAGTAGGATTCATCCTCCTGTTTTCTGATGAGCTCTCAGGAGCCCCCTGAAGCATTACCCACAGGCTGGTCTAACCAAGGCCTTTGTTGTGATGCAACTCTAAACTACTAATTTACGTGTTGACCTTAAAGATTTATCTGTATAAACAAACATTTCTTCATGTAATCATTTAATCATTTAAACCCGGTAATGGTAAATTGTGACTGGCTCCCAGGTGATAGGTATCAGGAGTGTAAACAAGGTTGCTTTATTTTGTGATTATTGCTGTTGCAATAATATTGGCAAAGTGTGAAATTTTCCGGGAAACATATTCAAGTTTAACGATGTGACACCAGGTTACAGTTAGGGAGGAATTAAAATGTATAACCCATAGCTGAACAAGAAAAATACCATTCCAGAATACCAAGTATTTCACCAATGGTGAATGCATCTTAGAAATGTATTTTTTTTCCATAACTGCAAATAATTTACAAATGATCCACTCATGTTATCCAAATAGCTTTGCTTGTTGAAATTCTAGTTGTTTTGGGACTGAATTGAATGACTGTTTTATGCATTCTCTCCACCGTGAATAATACAGATGGAAGGTTTTTTTCGCTGCTTTGAACACACAGGATTGACTAATGAGCCTTCTAAAGGAGAATAACAAAAATCATTCTTTTGGGCCTGGGATCTCCACAGTGAATATGGCCGCTTGCATTATTTTCTACCATAACCCTTTGCATCAAGACTGATGCTACGATTTGTTGCTTCTTCTCTGAAGCACACAGTCAGAGGATACTTTAAGAGAAGTCATTCTCCGCTCCATTGGCAGTGTCTGCAAAACTGCCTCAGTTCCAGAGCTTTCCATGTCATAAAAGGATCCTTTATCCTCAGAGAACTCGGTATACCCTCACAGTGTCTGTGTGAAGCTAGAGGTGGAGAGAGTGATGAGTCTGTGGGACAGCACAGTACCGGATGCAGTGCGGTCTGGAGAAGATGGTTGAAGTCACTCAGTTGAAGGACATTAGTCTGCTCATGCTGCAGTCTCTGACTGGGGGAGCAGATAAGTCAGATGGAGATTCATGGCTGCCGCAGGGAGGAGAAGTGTCCATTAGTTAAGACATGATTTCATCCGTAGTGTCAAACCAATTGTGCAGACAATCAGAAAAGCATCGTTGATCAGCATTATCCTTGATCATTCTTCCATTCGGAAGGCATCCCACTTCTCTCTAAAAAACAATGAATGTCCACAAATCAAGGGTTGTCACATTTGAGGAGTATACAATGAAAGATCACAACCTCCTGAAAAATAAAAATAAACATTTGGGGACAAAATGTCTGGACCAAAAAATGAGAAAAGTGTACAGTACTGTTGAAAAATAGCCAACACATGTCGGAAAGTGTTCCTGTTACTTAGCCAAGCTGCTGTAACTTCAATATTGTCGATGTGGATGGTTATTCACTGACCTTCCTGTGAACCTCAACATATTGAAGGGCAAGAGCACTTTAACTAGATGCAAGCCATGCTATCAATGGAGGAATATGTTTTTATGATGGCGCCCAACATGATTTAATGTTCCCGTAAATGTGTTCTCTGAGTGATATTGTGAAGCACAAAGGAATCTGACACAGCCCCCACTCTGAGTGAGCTGTTTGTCAAATATTCCCATAACTCTGACATGTATGTGCGTCACCGGATGAGTTATGATTAGAAGTGATGGAGATAAAAAAGCTAGTGGAGGTGATCTAATCATTATGCAAACGTTTCTACCCTGAAACCTTGAACAATACAATAGCTTCCCTCTCTGACTTGCTGAGTTTGTACACAGAGAGGTTGTCTGTCACTATGTTATTGTTCTCAATGACCCTTTTCTTATTCTGTCTTGTTCTCCTTCTTCTATGCCTCCCTCTCTCCCAGTCCATCTTTCTCTCTTTCTTTTTGTCTCCCCCGCTTAAACATTCGCACAAACAGAGATGAGAGTGGATGTTGAGACAACCAATGATATAAACACATTTTTATCTCACACACGAAGACAGTATACATGCAATGGCAAATATGACTACAGAATCTAACTGTTGATTAGCTGTACTGTACTGTATGTATAAAAGTTAACGGAGTGTGGAACATTGTATTATCAACATTCTGTAATTCTACACACCTCCCTCCAAACATACCCCTTCAACAGGAAAAGCTGTTCCCTGCTCTAGAATATATGTTACAGACTGGTAAATATTTATGATTTGGAGCATACTGTGGTGGTATTGGCTGTCATGCCGCTGTTTGTTAGTCAGTTGTGTTCCTGCGGGTGATGATAACAATAAGGCCAAGTGATTCTCTCTGGCAGCTGGGGCACTACCCCTTTCCTCCTTCTCCCTACTCCCTCCCTACCTCCCTCCATCACCTCAGTATATGAAACCACCCTCTGGTCCTGGAATCAGGGGAGAACAGATTTGGGAGACTGTATTTTCTCCCTGAATGACAACGCAACTGAGAATAATACTGTTCAGTGGTGCGCTGCAGCCATCTGCACTGTTGTGCCGCGACCATATTGATTAGTTTATTCCGTGACTAATGACCACTTCCCCTCCTTGCGATGACTAGCTGAATCTCTATCATAGAGTCATACTCTGCCTTCCGCATGCCTTCGACATGGGAACGGGGGAACCCAAATATGGCAGGACCAAAGAGGAATTCTCACAGATCCAGTTTCAGCCACACAAAACATGCTAGCGAACAATTTAAAGAACTGTTGCTGCAGTACACATCACCTAGAGACACCATCTCCAAGGTGTTAACCACCCAATCAGACACAAGGAATACCAACGAGGTTGGATTAGAGCGCAGTGTTCTCTCTGTGCTCCCCACACGGTAACCTGCTCAAGAGCTCCAGTAAGATCAGTGTACATATACATATATGTGTTTTCCAGACTTTTCCTCCCCTTGACACTCTGCAACCCTTAGTGAATCCCTCCAGGGCCTCTACAGCACTTTGACTCGGCACCTCTGCTATGATACCGGCATTTCCACCCACTTGCATATCTAAAACTAGTCTGGTGGGAGAGAGAGGGAGGGAGGGAGGGAGGGAGGGAGGGAGGGAGGGAGGGAGGGAGGGAGGGAGGGAGGGAGGGAGGGAGGGAGGGAGGGAGGGAGGGAGGGAGGGAGGGAGGGAGGGAGGGAGGGAGCGGAAGTGTAATTGTTGTGTTTTTGACTTCTGGTTCACACGTCATCACTGTAAATGGGTTAGCTGTGAGTCCTAACAGCTCTACGTTCCAACTGTAGACATGGAGCCCCAGGGGAGAGAGAGAGTTTTAACTCTAACTGGTTGATTGTTTTGTGTCCGTCTGCTCTCAGTTTTTTTTGTGAGCCGTGTCGCGTCGGTTCCACACACTGATCTCCATACAGCTCACATGGTTGAATAAGTTGGTTTATTGTTTACATACAAGTCTATACAATCACATCCACACGCCTCGTCTCCACGAGACAGATGGGTGTCGATGAATTAGCCTTCTTTGCAATCTGATGAAGTTTTAATCACAACACCAGTGGTGCACAACGGCAGAATAAGAAATGAGTTCTGATTTGAAGGATGCTTGCCTCCCTTTGCTGTGACGAGGGAGAGAACAAAGCAGACAATCATGCAATGGTGTTGATAACTGACTGATGTGATGGTGATGACCTGGTCTGTGTCATCAACCCTCCCAGCACATCTTAATTCACAACGTTCAACAAATCAGTTGATTAGTCAAGGGGACACATTTGCGTTGGCCCTGTCTGTTCTGTGTGGTTGTTTTTATCTTGGCCCAATGCTGCAAGGTGAAGAACAAATTGGGAAAAGTTCAACTTTGTACTTTTTTGGCTTTTTTTGTTTTGTTCAGACCTATCTCTCTCCATCATCTGCTATTACTCATAGTAATGCGTGTCTAGTACCGCCATCTGATACCAGTACAGTAAATCCATACTGGTGATGCTGTGCTTACATGCCACACAGCTGTAGTGATCCAATCTACCCCCAGTTCTAATCAGATAAACCCGAACCGCTATCTATGCACACAATGCCTCCTGGCCAGGATTTGGGGCTCTAATGGGCTGCCAACATTACAGAACCAGGAGGCCCAGAACACCTCACATAGTCTGAAGGCTGTCTTCTCAAGGCGCTGCAAATATTGACGACACCCAACAAGTTTGTTATTCGACTCGGCCTTTTCTATTTTTTCGACAGAAAGACAGACACTCAATGAGGGCGGGTAACCTCAGCCAGCCAAATCAGGTGCAGAAATGTTCACTTCCCAGATCAACAACCTGGTTCAACTCGGTGCCGTGTATCCATCAGAGAATACAGTGAGTTGAGCCTCTGCTTAGGAATATCTGAATCGCAAAAAGCACAACACTTGTATCTGGATCTCTGGAGCTCTCCCCCCCACCCCTCTTTCCCCCTCCCCTCCCCAACACACAAACACACACACACACCACCACCACCTTGTTTCCTCATCCATGTAATGCCATTCTCGCATAATCAGTTGAGGATTTAATCTTGCCGAAAGGTTTCAAAACAAATGGTGCGCCAGCCGTCTTCCGTTCTCCATATTCATCCATCTTCCCCTCTTATTGAAAGTCATTCTGTGAGGCCTCTCCACTCCCCTTCAATTCAATATACATTTAATTTGCTGTTCCTCTCTATGCCTTTAGAATCTTTACACAGACTCCCAGACAGGTTATTTCAGCAATAATGCATTCATTTTGATAAGAAACACTATCAAATCAATCACAATTCCTGTTAAACTCTTCTTCAACCTCAATGTGTTTCTGGCTGTCAGCTGTGCACATCAGTGGGTTTATCATGAAAGGTGACAATGAGGAAATGCTGATTAGGAAACAAAGGTAAATATAGTCAAGTGTAAAATCGAATGAAAGGTAGATTGGTGTACAATCACAAATTCCTTACAATGCTGATATTCACTTTAAGAACAGAATACAACACAGTTTTCCCTCAGTTATGACCCCTTGCAAACATACCATTTAATTGTAATTGATCAGAGTTTTCAGTATCTTTATGTTGGTCAGAAATAACCACATCGGAAAAGCTTTATGTTTCTCTTTCTTACACACATACACACATATACACATACACAAACACACACACACACACACACCACACACAGAGTTAAACTAGGTCTCAACATTTTAATCTTGAATTCATCACTTGACAACCCTCTATATCTATCATCCATTCTCATTAAAACATCATCAATCACTGAAGTCACAAAAAACACGAAACAAGACTTTTGAAAAATGAAATGCCATCTGCGAGTGCTTGTTGAAAACATTACATTAAATTCCATGGCTAAGACAGATTTCACTAAACTCATTTTGGGACAGATATTCAAGTCTTCCAGGCTTAATCACATATCAGCACTCAGCAATGGTTGTGCCGTCTAAGATTTTCCATATTAATTATGGATTTGATGGTAATTTCCCTAATTACAAAAATGCCTGTAGTAAATCTTCATTATGGTTTCTGGGTTTTCACATGGTTATTTACTACCATCAAAGCAGCTCCAAACACTGTTTGTCTCTGCTAAATATGTAAAAGTTTAAGTACAGTGCATCTACCGTCTACAAATGTCTTGTATTAGCAAGTTGGGTGTGTGTACAGTCTTAGATTTTATCAAACATTATGAATCAAACATACACTGGTTATGTTCCAAAACGTTAATGTTAAAAAACAAAGTATATGTTATTTTCTCCATGTATAGTATTCTAAACTGGTAAGTCCAATTTAAAAAAATAGTACCAATTTTCCAGGACTGTTTATTATTATACACCACAAAATAATCATACTTCGTGATATCTTCTTGCAATATTTTTCAAACATTTCACAAAATCACCATTAATATTGCAACCAATGAATAGTGTTGAATATGGAAATTAAAGAAATATTTGTTTATGCAAGTGCAGAGAAAATTAGGTCTCTGAATGAACATGATGACATCTATAATAACAATTTAGGATTTGGTTGTGTAGTATTGTGGGCGACAGTTTAGGGATCCATGAAATTCTAGTCAAATTTGAATAGTTTGAATGTCCCTTCTTCAGGTAACTCTACCACACCTGTATGGACTCTTCAAAACCTAATTCTCTTACACCTTCTGAAAAAACAAATGGACAGATATAGATACATTGCTCTACCCAACCATAAACTCTCTTCAAAAGTTGTGTTTCTTTAATAACGTGCCATAAGAGTTTCTGTTTTACTTTAGGTGATTCTTTGAAACTCATCTCATGATGTTTTTCTGGTTCATGGTACAAGATAATTAGATGTTGTCGCCGATCGGTTTTGAGATAGTTTGATAGCGTTGATGATGAGTTAAAATTGAATTGAATACTGTACAGTTGGTGATGAGTTTAAACTGATAAGGGGATCACAAACTTTATCAGATGTTCCTTCCTGATCTTGCTGGTGTATCGACGTGTGTCAGAATCTAATAATAGTGGGATGGTATCTCATGAACAGCAGACTGATTAAAGATGTCTGCAACGATATGTTTATAAAATCAATTAGAGAAATATACTTCACTCCAAATGAAAATTACATGAAGCCTGTCTAAGCTGTGACTACAAAGCAGCTTTGATTAGTGCATGTCCTCAAATATGTCCTGAAAAAAGGCTGGTAGGGTGACACGTCAAATGAAAAAGTATCCTACAGGTTCAGAAGGACACTGTGAATAGGCAGGCAGCAGGTATCAGCAACTAGCAGTTATCAGTTAGCAAGGAGCAGTTAGCAAGGAGCAGTTAGCAGATTGCAGTTAGCAGGTTGCAGTTAGGTTGCAGTTAGCAGGGAGCAGTTAGCAGGGAGCAGTTAGCAGTGAAGGATTCTAAATCTTTGTGTCTATTCCAATAAGTAATGATGGTATTCTATGACACAAATCTGTGTTCTAGAAAGAGTGGTCTGGAGTCGCAGAGGTCCGATAATATCAGCTTTAATGCAGCAGTTGGAAATCAACAAGTACAGAGCTCTGGGGCTGTCTACGTTTCCCTACCCGCAACAGAGTTTGGGCTGGTTCACGAAGTCCAACTGGCTATCTTTCCCTGCCCCAGCATATCATATACAATGGAATTGAAAACACAAGTATCAAAAAAGGGTTGAGCTTGTTCTCTCGTGCATCAGGGAGTTGTTCTTGCCTCCGCGTCCCACCTGCTCGGGTGCCGTCTCCACCCGGTTTCAAGGTTGTTTCTGAAAATGAAGAGATAGAGACACAAAGAACAGCCTGCTTCCCACACTCAGTGTGAGACCCAATGTTTAAGCCTGGGCACACTTCTAAGTTCATAACTTTAATAAGCACAATGCATAACTTTAATAAGCACAATATATTCTTTAAGACATGCCTCCTTCATAAATCCTGTTGTTATATTCACTCGTGCACAGTGCCCGTGATGCATTCAGTGATTAAAATGCCACACATATTAATAACTGGGATCATAGTTAGTGTCGTGCCTGATATGCAGCTGGTGATTACAGTTCTAAAATATGTGTTGTAATGTATTATACATTCTTTAATCCCTCTTTTGATCTCTGAAAACACCAGAGATCAATCAACATAGCCCGGACCAACCACCGCCTCCTCGTCCTGGTCAGCCAGCCCCAGCAACGGCATTTGGAACCCCTTCGTCGGGTTATCCTCAGCCGAGACAATGATCCTGTTACACAGGGACCTGATACATGGGATACAGCAACAGTCATGTTGATATTGATATAGCACACTCTTAAGTAAAATAGCGGAAACCTTCTTAGTCCAGTACAATTCTAGTGTGGTCAAGCAGTATCACTCTTGGCCTAGTCGTAACCCTCTTTTCCGGACTCTCACATTCGTAGCAATAGCAAAAGGTTCACTGGCCCTTCTCCACCAACTCCTGCAACGTACAACTGGATTCTGGAGCAGCACAACACATGCTCCAGTGGTACCACGTACTTCCTTTCCCCAGCACCCTTAGGGCGTGCGAGGTTCTCTCGATGACCTTGAATGGTCCTGTCCATAAATGTACAACAGGCTTTCCCGAACATCTGATGATGTATTGGGGCAGGTGGGACAGGGTCTTCAAGGGTAAGGGGTAGATCATCCAGTGAGAAAGGGGGGGGGACAGGGTCTCCAGGGGAATGGGGCCTTAGAACAGGGGTTAGGTAGTCAGACCCGCCGGTCTGACTCATCCTGAAGCAGAAAAGAGTTACAGTCCCAGCATCACCTTATCTCCCATGATCAAGCAGTAACTGAGTCAAATGAGATGCGAACAGTCGAACACCAATGATTAAACACAGATATTGAAATCAAGAACCCATTTAAGGATTTAAAGTGGATATTTTTAAAGTTCAAATAAATCCCTCCTTTCACACCCTTTTAGGGTGTGACAACAAACACAAATTTAAAAATATCCCATTACTGATTACACAATGTTGGCATACAAATCAACAATAATGATGAGACTATGCAGCGTTATGGCCAAGTGGTGAGGACACACTGGACACAGTGGGAAAACCCTAATGATGTTATAGGGGAAAACCCACCGTCACTCCACAGAGTGGACATTCGACATCCATGTATCCACGGCAGACCTGGACATGCTCACAGGCCCCCTTCACCACATACATACAACTTCAGCCAAGCTTTTAGAATTGTAATAAAATAAAATAAATTCGAAACAAATAGAAAAACCAGAAATTAGACAGGATATTTTAAAGATTTCATAAGATCCCTCCTTTCATTGATAACTTTAATCAATACCCAATCTCCTCGTTTGACTCCTCCACTCTTTGGTTTACTGCTTCACCTGGAACAGAATTTAGCAGAAGACATCTCTTTTCTAGTTAGCATTTTTTATAAAATTGGTTAACCATTTGATTCGCCTCTTCATCATGCTATGTGAAAGGTTTAAGTTGTGGTATTACATATGATCTCCAATAAATCAATTCAAAATGGTGTTATGCATCTGGTATAGGACTGGGAAAGACTTCAATTCACATAGTAAACATACTGTATCTATAATTACCAGGCAGTATTGACCCTTCAGTTTTCTTATTGTTGAGCAAACACATGTAACAGCATCTAATAAGACCATACATCATCATTTGATATTCAACTCCTATTAGTCATGCCTAGAAATGACAATCTGTTTCTTTGTTCCCTTCTTTAGAAAATCAACTGTTAGTCTAATTTCTTTCACTCCAAAAAACCTTTTCTGTCTTTTAAAACAGTTAAGTTTAAGACCAATATTGTTTTAGATTCTCTATTTTACCAAATCACAGCTCTTTTTATCAAAGATATGATCAAAGCAATTTTCATTATGCCAAACCAGAATCCGTATGCTTCTTAAATGAAATATAAACCAAATCATGTTCTTAATGTAGCTATTAACCAAACATTTTTCCCAACTATATTTTCTATAAAGGTCAGATAGGTAGAACTTCATAACTCGTTTTGCTGCAGTTCAAAACGAGCCAATTAGCTCAAACCATCATAACCACAATTTATCAGACTTGATGAGTCTTCCCAAATTATTTCAGAACTTAATGTTATAATAACCCTCTTCATAATACAACATTATCACAGCCTAACTGTTTATCCCAAACAGTATGCCAGGCTCTGATAAAACTCTCAAATAAAACTTAAAACCAAATTATAATTAAACTCCAAATAAAAGTACATTTATTTATTTTCTCTTTCTCATTTTTAACCAAATTACATCTAATACCTTTATCAAAACTCTTAAAAACCCTAGATTTTACTATTTTGACTTAAAATGTTATCCCATATACCTTCAAAGTATATTCATAGTTTCCTCTTCAAAACATCAGTGTTTAAACCAATCATCTCTTCACATCCACAAAACGTTCTTGTTTTATTTCATAACCTTCCATGATCCTCTCTAAACCAATCCTTTATGTAACTTTCCAATTGCTTCCTCATAATTTTTCACATACATTTCCTCAAACCATTCTTTGACCAACACAGCTGTTTAGCGTTTACCGTCTATTCACTTAATTTTGCTCTAGTATAACTCTTCCAATTGTATTAGAACCTATTTATAAACCAGGGGTATACCCTCTGGGATAACCTTTGTAAGATCTCGACGTAACTGACTCTTTTAGCCCCCACCTTTCTCCAACTCTCCTCGGGATTTCTTTAACTTCTTGGTCAAAGGAAAAAACACACCACACTCCTCTCTATTTTTATTAAACTCAATCTGACTCCACACAAATAGACAGTGTTCAGGGATTCTAACCCTTGGAGAGGACTCTAACCTCCCTCTGGACAAAGACAACGAGTTTAGGGACTCTAACCCCTGGAGAGGACTCTAACCTCCCCTTGGACAAGACAACGAGTTTAGGGACTCTAACCCCTGGAGAGGACTCTAACCTCCCCTTGGACAAGACAACGAATTTAGGGACTCTAACCCCTGGAGAGGACTCTAACCTCCCCTTGGACAAGGACAACGAATTTAGGGACTCTAACCCCTGGAGAGGACTCTAACCTCCCCTTGGACAAGACAACGAATTTAGGGACTCTAACCCCTGGAGAGGACTCTAACCTCCCCTTGGACAAGACAACGAATTTAGGGACTCTAACCCCTGGAGAGGACTCTAACCTCCCCTTGGACAAGGACAACGAATTTAGGGACTCTAACCCCTGGAGAGGACTCTAACCTCCCCTTGGACAAGACAACGAATTTAGGGACTCTAACCCCTGGAGAGGACTCTAACCTCCCCTTGGACAAGGACAACGAGTTTAGGGACTCTAACCCCTGGAGAGGACTCTAACCTCCCCTTGGACAAGGACAACGAATTTAGGGACTCTAACCCCTGGAGAGGACTCTAACCTCCCCTTGGACAAGACAACGAATTTAGGGACTCTAACCCCTGGAGAGGACTCTAACCTCCCCTTGGACAAGACAACGAATTTAGGGACTCTAACCCCTGGAGAGGACTCTAACCTCCCCTTGGACAAGACAACGAATTTAGGGACTCTAACCCCTGGAGAGGACTCTAACCTCCCCTTGGACAAGGACAACGAGTTTAGGGACTCTAACCCCTGGAGAGGACTCTAACCTCCCCTTGGACAAGGACAACGAATTTAGGGACTCTAACCCCTGGAGAGGACTCTAACCTCCCCTTGGACAAGACAACGAATTTAGGGACTCTAACCCCTGGAGAGGACTCTAACCTCCCCTTGGACAAGGACAACGAGTTTAGGGACTCTAACCCCTGGAGAGGACTCTAACCTCCCCTTGGACAAGGACAACGAATTTAGGGACTCTAACCCCTGGAGAGGACTCTAACCTCCCCTTGGACAAGACAACGAATTTAGGGACTCTAACCCCTGGAGAGGACTCTAACCTCCCCTTGGACAAGGACAACGAGTTTAGGGACTCTAACCCCTGGAGAGGACTCTAACCTCCCCTTGGACAAGGACAACGAATTTAGGGACTCTAACCCCTGGAGAGGACTCTAACCTCCCCTTGGACAAGACAAAACACAAAAACGGTTGATTTCCCACCACTGTTGGTTTGACTAGGTACGATGAAACATAGTAATCGTCTAAATTTGGTTCTCAGTTCCGAATAGCAGTACTTTGAATTAACAGGTGTCTGCTTACCTTTTTTTTTATGTTGAGGCCTCTGACGATTACGTCTGTCTCCTCGCACCGGTGTATGGGTCTCTCCCCCGATCCGTCGGTCGGGCCGGAACCCTCTGGACTCCCTCTTTTCAGCGTCGGTGTCACCAGTTGAAGGATTCTAAATCTTTGTGTCTATTCCAATAAGTAATGATGGTATTCTATGACACAAATCTGTGTTCTAGAAAGAGTGGTCTGGAGTCGCAGAGGTCCGATAATATCAGCTTTAATGCAGCAGTTGGAAATCAACAAGTACAGAGCTCTGGGGCTGTCTACGTTTCCCTACCCGCAACAGAGTTTGGGCTGGTTCACGAAGTCCAACTGGCTATCTTTCCCTGCCCCAGCATATCATATACAATGGAATTGAAAACACAAGTATCAAAAAAGGGTTGAGCTTGTTCTCTCGTGCATCAGGGAGTTGTTCTTGCCTCCGCGTCCCACCTGCTCGGGTGCCGTCTCCACCCGGTTTCAAGGTTGTTTCTGAAAATGAAGAGATAGAGACACAAAGAACAGCCTGCTTCCCACACTCAGTGTGAGACCCAATGTTTAAGCCTGGGCACACTTCTAAGTTCATAACTTTAATAAGCACAATGCATAACTTTAATAAGCACAATATATTCTTTAAGACATGCCTCCTTCATAAATCCTGTTGTTATATTCACTCGTGCACAGTGCCCGTGATGCATTCAGTGATTAAAATGCCACACATATTAATAACTGGGATCATAGTTAGTGTCGTGCCTGATATGCAGCTGGTGATTACAGTTCTAAAATATGTGTTGTAATGTATTATACATTCTTTAGCAGGGAGCAGTTAGCGGGTAGCAGGTAGCAGGTTGCAGTTAGCAGGGAGCAGTTAACAGGGAGCAGTTAGCAGGGAGCAGTTAACAGGTAGCAGTTAGCAGGGAGCAGTTAGCAGGGAGCAGTTAGCAGGGAGCAGTTAGCGGGTAGCAGGTTGCAGTTAGGAGGTTGCAGTTAGCAGGGAGCAGTTAACAGGTAGCATTTGGCAGGTGGCAGTTAGCAGGTAGCATTTAGATGGGAGCAGGTAGCTGTTAGCAGGTAGACCTGTGGCTTGTGAAGGCCCACACATCATTAATGTGAGTTGTTCAGCCAGAGGTTCCAGTAATCCCCATTAGCCTGGCCAGGTTGATCTAGCACAGCACATTCCACATTTTATAAAAAACAGCCAGCAGGAAATAAATAGAAATGATTGTTTACTCAGCCAGTTTTCATGCTTCTGTTCCGGTTTTAGTATTACTGGCAAAGCATACAATACATTATTATCAGAAGTTGTATAATTGGGACCCTCTCATTGTTTCATTAATCAGCATAGTATAATCTTTATTTCTTATTAAGAATTGGATCTGTGAATTTAGAATGAGGGGATAGCTGCAGGCAGTAACTAAAGATGAATGTGCTGGTTAGATTAAGCTTAGCAGGCCTGAGCCAGGAAACAGAAAACATTGTCAGTACCTGTATGTGCTTTCTCAGGAAGGTTTTTTAGATTCCATTTTGTAAATCTGTGCTACACATTACAGGGGTCCTCTATCCCTACAACATTGGACAACTGAACCATCGTAAGACGTTGATGTGTTTGATAAGTAATAGAGGCATAAAACGAAGAGGTAAAGGGAGGGAAGCCAGGCAAGAAGTAAAAGAAAAAGATCCCCGGAACGAAAGACGAACGAGTTTTGGAAAGAAAAACAAAACACTGATGTGAAGAAAGACAAAAGGGATGGAGAGAGGGGTTGAGAATCAGCGGGGGATCCAAAGGAGTGACAATCCTGTCTGATCCCAAATGCTGCCCTTAGATCACTCTCCCCAGCTGATGTCAGCGCATTGAAAACACCAGAACCTCCACGGGACCACGCTTCCCACTGTGATCCTGAGGGTTGGTGGAGACGGAGGGAAGATCTGAAAACTGTATTCACAGAAGAGAGAGACAGAGGGGGGTGGGAGAGGAGAGGGGGGGGAGAGAGGAGAGAGAGATAGGGGGAGAGAGAGTGGGATGGAGAGGGGGAGAGCTCATTTAAGATGCAGAGCGTACAGTAACTGAATAATATTGTCATCAAAGGGCCTACCACTGGTCTTTTTAAATGCACAGTACCATTGCTGATAGTGAAGGGGAAAAAATGATTAGTCTGCATAACATTTTGAACGTGTGTCGGGTCAATAATCCACAGTTAACAAGTATTTTATGAACTAATCCTAAACTTATTCTTGAGCCAGGATCACCACTGGATGTGTTGATGCTTTGCAACAATATGCTTGAGTTATGTTATTGCACAGTGAGAGAAGGTAAGAGAAGGCCAGTGTATATTGTGAGTGTTCTTACACAGAGCCAGTGGCAGGAGAGAGAGAGAGAAAGAGAGAGAGAAAGAGAGCGGGAGAGAGAGAGAGGTCCTCAGTCTTGTGCTCCATTAGCAGTCAGTGTGTAATAGTTCTGGTGGACATGTGTTCAGTGGAGATAACAGAACTGACTGAGAAGGAGGGTCTGACAGACAGCCCTAACAGACTGGCCCTGATGTACCAGGAGAAATCAGTCTGTCTGGAGAGAGAGACACCCTGAGCAAAAGAGAGAGCGATGGCAGGGGGAGAGAGAGAGAGAGAGAGAGAGAGAGAGAGAGAGAGAGAGAGAGAGAGAGAGAGAGAGAGAGAGAGAGAGAGAGAGAGAGAGAAAGTGAGAGAGATGGCGGGGGGGAAGAGAGAGAGGGAGAGAGAGATGGGAGAGAGAGATCAGTCTGTCTGGAGAGAGACACCATGAGAGAAAGAGAAAGAGAGAGGGAGATGCAGGGGAGAAGAGAAAGGGTAGAAAGACATACTTGTATGTAAAAGAGGGAAATTGCCTCTTGTTAACATCATTACATTACATTTGAAACTACTCATGTTCCAGGCTCATCACATGTACAGTACAACAGCGTCATATGAGCTATGTTTCTAACAGTGTCCAACGAACATCTCTCTACGCCCCCAGAAAAGCTGTAGCTCTAAATGTAGCACCTTCTGCCATTATCGGTCACAAATATATAGAAACATTGGACTCAGATGGTTAATGTCAAGGGTAGAGGCAAAGTCAGAGGGATGATTCGGGATACTGTAAAAGACGCCATTTGTCACTGTTCCGCATCCCATTACACCAGCTCCAATCTCCAGCCACAGTGTCGCATTCTACAGGGAGAGGTGGAAATCCTCTTCTCTACAGCCTATTACAGGCCACATAATCTCTCTCTCCACAAAGACACCATGCAAAATTCCATTTCTCTTCTCACGAGCGCCTTTCCAAAGAAACACGGTGGAATCTTTTTTTTTCTCTCTCAATATTCTCATGATGTAATCGATGATATCTCCTGAGAGAACATTACGTGCTCGTGTCACTTGGGAGATTAAAATGTTGTCTGTTTTTGTTTCTGCGATACAGGAAATCCAGCTGCATTACAAGGAATCCCAAACAGAACAGCTCGTCTCTAACTTAAATTATTCCCCCAGAAATGTTACATTTACATGTATTCATTTAGCAGACGCTTTTATCCAAAGCGACTTCCAAGAGAGAGCTTTACAAAGTGCATAGGTCACTGATCATAACAACGAGATAGCCACAAAACATTGCGAGTAGCCAAAACATGAAGCACACATTGTGAACAACCAAAGTAATTGTCAAAGGGAAGAACCATAAGAGCATGTAGTTAAACAAGTTACAATTAAACAACATGAACTGCTATAAGTGCAAGTGTACCTGTGAAAAAAAAAAAAGACAAGCAACAATAATAAAAAACAATATATCACAGCGAGTACAAACAATTTTAAATCAGTTACCACTAACCACAAGAGCAACAAGTCTCTGAGCAAGAGTCATTGTGATCCTTGAGGGAACTAACATCGGGTCAAGCTAATCATTCCTAAGTACCGTTGTACTCCCGGAACAAGTGCGTCTTGAGCCTTTTCTTGAAGGTGGAGAGACAGTCAGTGTCTCTGATGGAGGTGGGGAGTTGATTCCACCACTGGGAGGCCAGACAGGAGAAGAGCTTGTGTTGGGACCAGGCGGTCTTGAGCGGTGGGACCACCAGGCGGTTGAGAGAAGAAGACCGTAGGTGACGGGTGGGGGTGTAAAGCTGCAGGAGAGACTTGATGTAGACGGGTGCAGTCCCGTTCACTGCTCGGAAGGTCAATACCAGGGTCTTGAATCTGATACGGGCCATGATAGGTAGCCAGTGGAGAGAGATGAGGAGCGGGGTAACATGGGAGTGTCTGGGTAGATTTTAGACCAGGCGGGCCGCTGCATTCTGAATCCTCTGAAGAGGGCGGGTTGCACATGCTGGGAGACCAGCGAGCAGCGAGTTGCAATAGTCCAACTTGGAGAGGACAAGTGCTTGGACTAGCAGCTGGGTGGAGTGCTCAGACAGGTATCTTCCGGATGTTGTAGAGGGTGAATCTACACGACCGGGAGACCGCAGCAATGTGGGCCGTGAGGGAGAGCTCGTCGTCCATGGTAACCCCAAGGTTCCTGGCAGAGGATGAAGGGGTCACCGTCGCAGATCCCAGGGTGATTGAGAGATCGTGGGAGATGGAGGGTTTAGCCGGGATGATGAGAAGTTCTGTTTTGGCGAGGTTCAGCTGGAGGTGGTGCTCGGTCATCCAGGCGGAGATGTCTGTGAGGCAGGCCTCAATCCTAGCTGAGATCCCCGGATCGGTCGGGGGTAACGACAGGTACAGCTGTGTGTCGTCAGCGTAGCAGTGGTAGGAAAATCCATGGGAGGTGATGATTGGTCCAAGTGAGGTGGTGTACAGAGAGAAGAGGAGGGGTCCAAGGACGGAGCCCTGTGGGACACCAGTGGAGAGCTGGCGAGGGCCTGACAGTTTGCCTCCCCAGGAAACCTGGTAGGATCTTCCCGACAGGTAGGATGAGATCCACTGGAGTGCAGTGCCAGTGATGCCCATCTCAGAAAGTCTGGCGAGCAGGATCTGGTGGATAACCGTATCAAACGCTGCAGAAAGGTCCAGCAGAATGATGACGGATGACCTGGAAGCCGCTCTGGCAGACTGGAGGGCAGTGGTGACAGAAAGGAGGGCAGTCTCTGTGGAGTGGCCAGTCTTGAAGCCCGATTGGTTGGGGTCAAGCAGGTTGTTCTGAGAGAGAAAGTTAGACAGTTGGTTAGATACAGCATGTTCAATGCATACAGCACGTTCAATGCATACAGCAATGTTAAAGTTACACTCAACGTGGCCAAATGAACAACTTGAACACTGACAGTGAAAGATCCATGCCGAATTGATTTCTCCTAGCAAAACAGCATTACACATGTAGATTTTGAAACAAGTTTCTCACTGGTCTCATGTAGAGCAGTTCAGTCTATTGAATAGGGCCCGATCAATGGGCAGATAGAGGCCCTTTGTGCCTGCAGGCATTAGCGTAGCCAGGGGAAGATTCTCTGATGCAGCACTTTCCGTATGAGGAGAACAATGTTGCTGACAAATGTTTACTGTAATAGGGCAATGACATATTGGATTTTAGGTAAACGGTGATGAAGCACTCTTTAAGTCAGTATTGGCACTTTGAAAACCGTTCTTCTTTACTTTGTGAGTTCTTCATAACACACGAAGAGGCGGCATAGAAGTGGGTTCCTACTCATCAGCGTTCAATTGTGTCAAGTGTTTTGTATTGCAACATAAAGTGACTGACCAGTCCATTGACTACTACCTGCTGTCTCTGTTTGGATAGAAACATAACATAATTAACTAAACAACCTTACAGCCATCATATTATGTTTGGAGATGAAGTACATCCAAATCCTTTTTGTCTTTCAGATGGAACCATTGGACAGAGTGATAAAAAACAACGGAACGGAACCAAACTAAAAACATGGAAAGACTTATCTTGAAGATAAGGGAAGCAACACTGGTGAGGAGCCACTTCCAAACATTCCAGGGCACCCTTTCTTGTTGAAAATGTAAAAGTGTTGATAAAGACTTATCTTGTTGCCACATGGATTTCGATGGATTAAGTCAGCGTGTTATTGCTGGCTTGACTGAGGCTCAGGCCACGGAGGTTTAAAGGACAGGTGTGGAAAAGATAAGAAGACAGACATGGCGCTAGTGGCCTCCTCAGCAGACAGGTGGCCATGAGTGGAAAGGTCACACCTCCTCACTTGGTGAGTCTCCTGCAGGAACGAGCAAGGGTCCTTCCAGTTTGGTTAGCTCCAGAGAAGCCTTTAATTGAATGGATAGTCAAATATTTTCAAAGACTTTTCTTCGATCCTTTAATAAGGACGAACTTTGATAGCACAGACCAGTTTCAGACAGACTGCCTGGCTTCTCCACAGCGTCCAGAATGGCTTCTAATCCTGCCCTCTCTCTCATCTCAGCAGGTTCCAAAATCAACACCGTTTTCATCTTTGTTGGTGTTGATTAAGTTGGATTTATTCCCACACTGATGAGCTGTGGAAAAAGACTATAGAGCAAGAGAAACCTTGTCCACATCCCCATTGACTCTCTCACACAAAGACAAGCAAGAAATATCAGAATTGGCATGCAATGTTTGTTTTTAATCATTCTATTATTTACTAAACAATCCTGTTGATGCGTTTTACATCCCTACCCTCCTTACACAGGATGTCTGTACAGTAGAGGACTTGCAGTTTGCCGCTCAGGTAATGAACCACCATCAACAGCAGAGTTATACATCCTGTTTTTCCATTCAGTGTGGTGTGTGTATGCCAGCGCTGAACAGTGGAGGAAGACTAAGCTGTGCTGATGGATCACAGGGCTGCAGGCGTCTGGGGCTGGAGAGCCCCCGCGCTGCGTTCTGTCCTCTCATGCCCTCAGCCCATGGGCATAGGAGAGTGCCACTACCCGAGCTTTATTGGAGATTTTATCGTCTCCGATGCACACACACGCACTGACAAACACACACACACACCAACACTCACACACACACCAGCATATACTGGCACACACAAACACATACAGACTAGATCAATCCCAGTTCTATAAATAGGACCATGACTTGACTGGTGGCATATTTCCGGCATGATGAAAGCTTTGTACAGCGTTTGTATTCTAAAATCCCTCATCTTCCATAGAGGAATACATGTGTTGTTTCAGTGGTAAGATTAATCTGGGATTCACCTTCACAGGGTGATGGGAATTGGAGTTAGACTTGGTTACCGCAAATGTTTCCTGACAAACCAACACAAGGCCGTCCCTAGCTTTCAGGATCCCAGTTTTGTGGCAGAGAACGAGCTGTGATGTGGAGCTGCACTTGAATCAAGCAGTGTGTCATGGAAGGCCACAGAGGATCATTCATGTTTAAGGCTCCCATCATAATATGTAAGAAGTCCCACGGACATGTTGGACGTGGACAATGTATGTCGTTGATAGGAGAGGTACTGGGCCTTGGCCTCCATCTTATTGTTTTCCATTCAGCTCTGAAAGAAGGTTCCTCATCACCAAATGCAGTTGTTAGGTGATTTATAACACATCTCCAAAGCCACTTTTGCACTAAACCTAATGGAACTCCAATGATCCCTATGGACATCCACATTTAAATTCCCCTTTGGGTGATTGAAACATCTCTTTGAATCTTTTTTTGTTGTAGTCTTGCCAATTGAAACAATGCCAACCTGTAATTCCCTGCTCTCCTCTAGATTGCCACACTGACATCAAGTGAAACAAGTCCATCACTTCTGCCTCCAATGGAAAAGTGCCAGATCATTCTATTATAGGAATACGATCCTGAAGCAAGGAGTACAGATGCCACTGTGCCTCACCTGCTAGGGAAAAGAAACACAGTGGTGAGCTAGCAGTCCAGGTGTAAGACTGACTGTATACAGATCATGCAGTGATTGTACAAGCAAATGTCATTGTATCATTCATGTTTAAGAAAATACTGCAGAATGACTTGATAATATACTGTCTACTAGGGATCTTGGTTGTTAGTAGTTCATTAAAACATGAGGGGAGTCAGGTGGCTGAGCGGTTAGGGAATCGGGCTAGTAATCAGAATGTTGCTGGTTTGATTCCCGGCTGTGCCAAATGACGTTGTTTCCTTGGGCAAGGCACTTCACCCTACTTGCCTCGGGGGAATGTCCCTGTGCTTACTGTAAGTCGCTCTGGATAAGAGCGTCTGCTAAATGACTAATAATGAATACAATTAAAATAAAAAAAACATGCCTTTAGGTCATTAGCTGGAATCAGTCTTTGTTTATACTGTCCGTTGTTACAATCAACCAGAGCCTGAATTTCCAAACGTGAACTCCCAAGCCCAGAATAAGCCAATGGCTAAAATATTAAGAATACTTAACAAGGTTGCGTTCCTTGAATCAATCTAAGATACCCACAAAGCTGCCAATAATTTTCTTGCAACTTGCAACTGTAAGAAACCCCCAAATAAAACAAGGTGTAACTGAAGTATTGATGAAACCAAGAGAACATTCCAAATTCAAGCTGCTGAGTTCAGGTGTGTCCATCAAACCTTTCTTCCAAGGCCCGACCCTATGGTGTCTTCAATATCTCTCAGTGAGCTGTTATGGCAGGCCTTCAATTATAAGACTTTAATACCCAGTACAGACTTCCTAAGTGACAAGTTTTCTCCAATCAGGATGTGCCACTCCACTACAAAATCAAAATCAAAGCTATGACCTCTTCAACAAACAGGCTGTATAGTCATCCTGAGTCACATCGTTCTGAAGCTCAAATACAATTCAATGTGTAGCATTCAGACCAACATAAAATATGAGGTGGAAATCTCAAATTAGTGCTAGAAAAACAAAACAATAATAGGCATAGCAGCTTTACTTCCTGTAATGCTTCACTTTTGCAAAATGACAGAGTGAAAGTTTAACTTATTGGTTTCCATCCAAACCCTGGTCGTCAGATGACATTTCACACTGTGATGAGAAACGCCACGGCCGCCTCGTTACCTCGGCGATTGATTGAAGTCCACCGTTGGCCATCGCTGAGTCACCACTCTGTGGTGAGAGCCAAACTGATTTTTCAGAGACCTTGTCGCCCCTTTCAGTCCACTTAGCGTCATCAAATTGTCAGATATTCTTCTCAGCTCCTGGTAGTCATTTATCAAACAATACATCGAGTGACAGTGAGTGCTTGGGTGCTGTGTAGACTTCCTTAAAATTAGATCTGGGTGCTTGCTTTGTGAAATCATTTTAACTTAACATAGTGTGGGCTGAGGTATGAGTTTCCTCTCAAAGAAAATGTGCCAACATTCTACTACTTTATCGCATGAACTTCTACAGAATATAAGTCAAATAAAATACTGTTATGTTATATACGTACCTGACCTAAAGGTATGGTTGTCACTTAATATAGATTTTTGTGACATGTCCGAACGAATGAACACATTTATTATAATTAAGCAGGCAGGAAGCAGGCAAGCAGGCAGTGCATCATAATGAACACATACATTGTTATTATGTGTTGTCTCAGGGCTGTGAATGAGAGTTTGCTGCGAGCTCTCTCAGTGTTGACAGGTGGGGGTCAGTTCTCCGACACCCCTTCTGGAGGGTGTCTGAGAGAAGAGAACACCAGATCTGCTCTCTTGTCACCAGACCTGCGTTGCTGTCAGTCGCATGCTGTGCTAAAACTCATGCCTGAGAAGACACGCTAGGAAGTCATTTTTGCATATGCTTAAGCGAGATAAAGACATTATTACATTTACATTACATTTACATTTAGTCATTTAGCAGACGCTCTTATCCAGAGCGACTTACAGTAAGTACAGGGTCATTTTCCCCGAGGCAAGTAGGGTAAAGTGCCTTGCCCAAGGACACAACGTCATTTTGCGTGGCCGGTAATCGAACCAACAACCTTATGATTAATAGCCCAACTCCCTAACCGCTCAGCCATCTGACCCCCCTCCCCCCCCCCCCCCCATTATTAATCACAAGGAAGAAGTTATTGTCTTGTGAGGATGCCTTGAGGGTGTGGACAACCTCTGGTGTCCTGCTGCAACTCATCAAAAACAAACACGCTGTTTTTTATTTATTTTTTTATTTACTGTGCATCACTAGATGCGTTATGTCAGTGAGTTAGCATCATCAGGATCAGAAAACACAGTTGTATCTATTTGTCCACTTGCATCATATTTTTTTTAAATTGTCAATCTGTTTTACATTTCTACCTCAAAATAAATATGAGGCTAAAACAAAATGTTTCGACGATGCACCATAAAATGTTGTACTTATAAATCCTAGATTGAATATAATGTGCAATCTAACATACTCTTTTATGGACGACAACCTCAGATTTAATCTAATCAGGAAACAGATGGATGAGCAGCTCTAAAGTATCTCATCCCACAATAATTGTTGAAACATGTATTGTTGAAATGGGGGAGATTGGAGGTTGTCAAGAAGCGTCTGTATGAATAGAAATATGATTATATTCTCAGCTCATCACGCTGTCATCTGGCTCTTTGAATAGATGGTCCTCACTTTAGATGTCCTACATTTAGATTCCTATCAGCTTTCAACACTCGCCCGCCTCTGTCAGGGCCTTTAACTTAGCCTAGCAGCTGGATGCTCTCTCTCTGTTGATGTTGCTATCTCCCAGTTATAGTCTCTGTTACTCTCTCCATATCTCTGGATCTCTGTCTGACTGTCTCTCTCTCTTTCTCATGATCTTTAGGGTACTCTGACTCTCTCCAGTATGTTGTTTGACAACAACTGTTGTAAGAAAAAAAACATCTACATTTTGAGATGAATTCTGCTATGTCAAAACATCACCAGATCAGTCTTCTGGTTGAAGAGAACATTTACATTTTCTGATCCTTCTGGCTGACTTTGGGTACCATTAAAGCAACATTGACAGTTTGCTTGCTGATTCTGTTTCCAACAGACGTGGTCAGATCTACGTGTCTTCATTTACTTCCGATACTATCTCCCAGAAGATCTGAGATAATGAATCGTTTCCTGAAAATATGACGAGCAATCCGTAATCAGGCTGCTTAGAATGAGGGAACTTACCATGTGATTGATTGCGAATCGTCCCTAATCGCTAACTAATAAAGTTGAGTCATCATAGCTACAGAGGATTTCCATGAAACAAATCAAATAGCGTATTTTTTTATATGTCTAATGCACAATACTTTATAATAGGAGAGAAACTATGAAATAATACAAGCCTTCATGTTTCTCATGGAATTTCCCTCCTTCTCTTGATGAAGGTCAATTTTAAAACCTCCTGTACATGCAGAGGGATCATTACCTCTCTATCAGCCTCCGGGGTTACAATAAAAACAGCTTGTTTTCATTAACCTCGCCCCCTCCAAGCGTTGACTGGGACTAACCTCCGTGTCACGACCTGCTACTTCAGTGGGTTGCTGTATTGGCGCGGCACTTGTGAATAATGCATGCAGGATGTCAGGGAGCACAGAGGAGGCTTTCTGCTGAGACCAGCAGGTCTGTTTCATCACCACGGCATCAGAACCAGGAGTGGCACAGTGGGGAGCGCTCCGAACAGACCAGGAGATGGAGAGCACACGTGTGCCTGAAAGGAGAGAGAGCATCCATAATATGGGGACGAGGCGGAGAGAGAGAGAGATAGGAGAGGAAAAGGGAGAGAGAGGAAAAGAGAGTGGAGACGCATGGAAATACAATTGAAAGTAAATCACCCTCAGGGAAATTACCTGCAAAATGAAGTTTTGAGTGCACTTTACTGATAGAGGACTTGGAAATGGACCATTTTGAGAGCGCTGGAATGGAATTGAAAGGTGGAATGGTAGTATGCTGATGAGCAAAACAACAGTATGGGTTTGGGACCAAAAATGAAATCCTGAAATTACGTAAAAGAATGGTCTCAAAAAAGAAAAACACTTGAGCAGTAATTAAAATCCAGCAAAAACAGTCAATACAAAATTATGATTTGAAGAAAACAAAGCCTTGTAGCTTTGCTTTTTAAAGACATCCCACAAAGCTGCACTTATGAGCTGCAGAGTTTCACTTAAACTTTTAATCACCCTGAGAATTCCCTTTGATTTCTTTTTCACCGGGAGAGAAGGGAGCGAGCGAGGAGAGAAGACTCCCTGTCTTCACATTTGAAGAAGCCCATCACAGAGAGCACCTCATTCTAATTGCGCAACCTTCCACTGTGATTTCCTTTGAAGCTACATGCCTCACAGGCAAGATCAGAGTGTGTCCACAGGCAAGATCACTTTAACATTCAATTCATGCTCTTACTGTAACAATTCTTCAAACTTTGGAGGATTTCGCTACAGCTCATTGGTTTCCTCACTTTTTTCTCTGTCCATCAGAAGAAAAATAATTCAGATGAAGGTCAAGTACAGTGAAATAGACTTGTCTTCTGAATACACTTAGAGGCTTGTTCGAGCCTTCAGAGGCAACACAACATTTGTGAAACATCATGTTTGAGGATGTGCAGAATTACTTAAATAGTAATATAGAAACTTCCAACTGAGGTTGCAAATTCCATGACCTTTTGCAAACGGAGCTGCAAGTTTTCCGACATTTACTCCTGGAAACCTCAGAACCGTTGCTTTCGCTGGGACTAGATGTTTGTCCGATTTTCTTATGGATACCCCGAGGACACGTACTATATACAGTAATTTATTCAGTTTTAAACCTTATCTTATGGAATATGTTGAATTTATGTAATTTATGTTAGAGTTACTGAGTCAAAAATTCAGTTTTTATTTCATCTTTTCATACAACCTTGGATGGTGCTACTAATACCACTTGACAGAAGAAAAAACCCCAGAGTGGTGAACCAAGAGAGCTGAAACCTCGTCCATTATATTAATCTCCAAGAAATCTAATCAGTCTCTTTATTATTTCCTTCATCGGTTACCACGGAAACCACAAGGCCACCACTCCAGGAAGGGGGGTGAAGACTTCAAAATGACAAGGATGAACAGCACTTTGATGTCACAACGAGGACAGGTGAGACCAGATGAGGACTTTTGTTCCAGGGGCTTTTGGTCAGAAGCCAGTTGACATCATTCATCTGTATCAATGTTATGAGAACATCCAGGAACTGTGTGTGCATGGTTCCAGAACATGTGAAGGTGTGATGATTGTAGCATTGCATTTCTGAACGAACTGTGGAAAAAATAATTCAACCTCTGTTTTGCTGCACCTTATAAAACATACTGCAGAGCACTTTAGTTGTGTGTTGTGTATGAGTGTGTGATTACGATGAGGTGATGTGTTGTTGTATGTTGTCAGTGCTGGCACTGTTTTTGTTAGCATCATAGTTGTCTCTTTGTCTGACGATTGCTGAATTGGACGCAATTTCTGAAGATTAAGAAATATATCTATATATGATTCACTCAAGTTCCCAGGGTACCATAACTAATGCATAAGGCAACAACGACAACAATGTTACAGACAAAGAAGAAAGTCGAATGAGAAAGACAAATAATGCCAACTGGAGTGGTTTTATTGCTACATAACTGAGAAAACAGGTCTTATGTGCAATTTGCCTTAAATCAATTGAATATGTTCAGACCTTTTACTGGAGAGGTGAATGACAGGGCTAGTAGCAAATCCAAGCCTGCTGTATCCTGTCGACCTATCATCATCAAGGAAATAATTGAGTGAATGAACCAGTACTGTGGCTGAACGGATGGGTGGGTGTACCAGCCAGGAGACTAAGTGTAGAGAATGAGTCCTTGGGGTCATGGCTGAGTTGGGAGCATAGGAAGATCCCCCCTGGGGTGACTGGATAGGAGAGAGAGCTCGAGAGATGTGAATATGGAGGGTGGGAGGGTTGCAGGAATGTGAGAGCACAATGGCAGTTGGATCTGAGGTGAATGTATTTGGAGGAGATTTTGTGAATAGGGAGGAGTTGAGGAGTGGTCTTCTCCTCCCAAACATCACTTGTTTTTTAACACCATTAAATGTCATATATTTACACAATCCATCAGAAACAATTTATTCAACATGTATGGATCAGTGAGCCTGTTGATTCAAAAGCCGTGTTTGAGCCTAATTCAAATGTATTTAGGTCTGGCTTAGTGTAACTTCATAGTCTACAACCAGATTGGTTATCTGTTATTTCTCTATGGGACAGTAATGTATTGTCTTGTTTGAAACACATGACTTGACCTCACACCAAGGTATGCAGTACCGTACAGGGCTGGATTCAACATGCTTGGATGAATCCATGACTTAACTTTGAAAGGTCACTTTCCATACTTCCAGTTGAAGGCCTTCGTAGGGGCATGTGGGTGAGAAGGCGATCACAGAGATAGCTGGCAATTAAGTTGATCTTAATTAAATAAAATGATCTAGCTGTCTCAGATTGTGTGGGTGTAATTGCTTTTCAAGACTTTTCTGTTATGGCATGCAGTGTGTGTGTGTGTGTGTGTGTGTGTGTGTGTGTGTGTGTGTGTGTGTTTGTGTGTGCGTGTGTGTGTGTGCGTGTGTGTGTGTGTGTGTGTCTGTGTGCACCTTTACAGCTGAACTCACAACCAATTATTTTCAGAACGTGAAGCAGTAGAAGGTGTTTTAGGGAGCCTTGCATCGTCACTGCTGAACTCAAGCTCTTCATTCTAGAAAGCGTTCATCTGAAACCGTCACCTGACAGGTGGAAAAGTAACGGATGTTAGCACTTAGGCTCTATTTCAGAAAGCGTTACTTCCTTGTTTATTTTTCTGAGCAAAGGCGAATAGATGAGGAACACATTCTTTGTTGTTTTATTCATTTTAAAATGTTTTTTGGCTTGTGGCCCAGGATGGTGTGGATTCCATTTCATCTTATTTGCGTTTTAACTGCAAACTAAGGACTTTATGAAAACGTTAATCCAAAGTAAGGCATGTTTATAGGATGGCATTGTTTTGTTTATACAGTTTAATTGTGTGGGTATGATTAATAATCACAAACAATAACAACCCCCTCTGTCTCTCTTACCCTCTCACTCTCTTTCAGTGTCTTTCCCTCTCTCTCTCTCTGCGTATTTACTGGCTTGACATCGCCATACCCACCTTCAGCAGGTGTTCCATGTCAGATATGAACGGATCATAATTCACACCTGTGTGACAAATGAATTATTAGTGTTCTTGTCGGTGTTCTTCAGAGGATGGAACATGGAAGCTAGAAGGGTTCCCAACGTTCCAGTTGGAGTGTACACACTGCTGCTGTTACCAAATTTGTACCCTGAGAGAACATGGATTGAAAAACAACAGAATGGGATTAAATTGCTTTGTTAAAAGAAACAATATCTTCAATAGAATGAAAAACTGTGCTATGGAAGGGGTTGTTAAGTACTGTACAAGCCACAGTCTGGACACATTGTCTAAAGACATAGATGTGAAGTCAACTATATTCCCCTAAGGATGTTTAGATGCCTGATAGATTATTGCGTTATTAATAGAGACCAGAAGACCAGGAAGCCTTCATCAGGGATGCACACTGAAGCTAGCATCAGAGTTTCTTAGGCAATAACACCTTGCAGAACACTCAGTACTTTAGTGGAATAAAGTACACCGCCCTACTGAGCTTGATGGATTGAGGAAAAAAGGTTCAAATAAATGAACACCATGTTTGGTGGTGTGTGTGGAGGTGTGGGTGTGTATGCTTCATAAACTAATTTAGGATGAGCCTTATTTATTATGACAAAGCAAGCTTAAAAGGGTATTGGTTTTCATCACTTACAGAACATCTGTATTTGTATGACCTTTCTGCAGAATGAAAACCAATCAGCCTTCATTACCAACTGTATCAGTCATGAGGATCAATTGTTTTTCATAGCCTGTATGGGCACTTCGGAAAATGCTTACTAAGGTGACAGGAAAATATTCTGTAGGTGATTGGGCAATGCAGTGATGTCTACAAACATGGAACACAAAATGTACACAAAATGGCTCAAAATATTAGACATTGAATGAATAAAGTAAACTGGTGAAACATACAGTACACATGTATATTATAAAGCACGAGTTGGAGATGCTATCTCTTGTATCTGTATCTGTTGTGAACAGGCTACACATAATGGCAGAAGCAATGCTAGGCTAAAGGCATTTTAAAACAAAATCTAAATTGGCTCCTCTGCTAACTCAAATCAGTCAAGACGTTCCACGGTACTTTTGTTTTATAGGTCAGCAGCAGTTTTAAAAATAAGCATCGGCACAGAGCTTCAAGAGATCTTACATAGACCTGTCAGCATATGATTGGCTGTCATGTTCTGTGCTTTCACCTGTCTGTCCTATGACAAGAAGAGTGGTCCCTACAGAAGGAGATGTCTTCACATTTATGTCCCAGCTGACAAGCACGTCAGGAGATTAGGGAACACTAATGCAGATGTACCCCGTCTGGCCTACTTGGGGCTGAGGGCTGAACGTTTCATGCCCAACATCAGAGAAAGTTTCTCCACTGACAGTTCATTATGGGGTCATTGAAACAAAAAGGTCTAGAAAGTTCTTGTGTGTATCAAACGCACACTACCTATATATTTTTGCTACGCTTCAAACATGCCAGGTTTTATAATTCATTCTTTCTGTCGAGTGATCACTTCTCGATCTGGATCTTTGAGGCTGAACATTGTGGGGAGAATCCATTTCAGTAGACAACAGTGTGCATGCTTCTAATGGGAAGTAGAGGGGTCGAGAAACAGTTTTCTTTCATAAAAGCAGTGGGCACAACAATGTGCTTACAAGGATATCGGATGATCGCAAAGCTTTTTTTCTTCTGGTGGCATTGAGAACGTCACATAACAGTTATGAAACTGCTGTTGAAGAGTGAAGGGTAGCCAATGTCATATGAACACTTACCTTTGTGTCTGAATACCTGCAGAACCTTGAACAGGCCCACTCAAGTAAATAATGTGTTATATAAGATTATAAGGAGCATTTTAGTGTGCTGGTTTTTAAATGCAACTTTTACTCTTACCCCAGTGGGGTAAATCTATCTCTTTCTTTCTTTCTCTCTCTCTCTCTCTCTCTCTCTCTCTCTCTCTCTCTCTCTCTCTCTCTCTCTCTCTCTCTCTGTCTCTCTCTCTCTCTCTTTCTCTCTCTGTCTCTCTTTCTCTCTCCATATTTGAATTTCTTCCTCTCCCAATCTCTCCTCATGTGATGAGCCCTACTGGCAGACTAAGACTTTCCTCACACAGTCTCTGAGCTCAGGTCAAAAGCATGAAAGATTTATTCAGCTAAATTAATCTCCTCTCCTCAATATGTCGTTGACTCACTCAATTAAGGGCGCGCTTCTCCACGCCGTCGGTTTGACAAAGTGCAGAGGAATAACTAACGAACCAGTCGCCCTTACACGCACCTGAATGGAGAGAAAAAAAGCAGAGGGAGATACTGTTAGGTTCATTTCCCTGTCCACTTCGATAATAGATTTTGTTGAACTGGTGAGCTGCAGCTTGGATAATCGCGCCACCTCTCCCCTTTATCTTATTCATATCTCTGCCCAGCGTCATTCTTCTCCCCGGGGGCGGCTCCGCACTGCTCAGCCATTCCGAACCTTGTAGCCCTGCTTAGCATATTCACAGCACTGGGACACACAGATGGCCTCGTTATAGGATATATAATATAGCAATGCGCCTACAACGGAAACTATAATGGAAAATTCACAGGTAGTGGAATCCAGAGTCATTTCCCATTCAAATATATCCATTAAGTGGTAGGCTTTGTATGCAGAACAGAGGAATTTCTCTATTGTTCTGTTGGAGTTTCAACCATGCTGGTGACAGGCTTCTATGATGCATTCACTCTAGTGGTTCAGAGACGTTAAATCAACAATGAGTCAAGCCTGAAAGCACTACCCTGGCACTGCATTAACATTTCATACCTAAACTCGGTTGGTTAGGCCAGACACAGTATTCCCCCATTCCTTACATGTTACAATGACTTCCAAAGAAGATTGAAAATGACAGGCCCAGTTGGCTACGGTGTGACACTTCCCCCGTCCTCATGTGTTGGAGTTGAAGTTCAAAATGACAATTGTGTTTCATATGGATGAGCAACGTCCAGATGATTTAAAGATGAGAGGATAGAGGCTGCTTGTGTTGAAGCAGATACCACGTCCCCATAGTCGAGCATCTGGGTTAGCTGCACACTTGGCCATCTGGCTCTGATGGCCAGCGCTCTCCAGAGCTCCGCCCTCCACCGTCCCCTCCACAGGGTCGGGAGCGTATGAGCGGAAGGTCGACCAGCTCAGCCTGAAGTTTGTGGAGTAGCTCCGGGAATGCTCAGGGCAATGTACCCACAACCACACACTCAGGGGAAGTGAGTGTCGACCGGCATACAAAACCTTTGTTTTCGGCCTCCAGATGTATTTGTGCTGCTGTTGTGAGTTCGATTACTATCCACTCACATTATGTTCAATTCTCTATGTAAATTTCGCTTTCCTATGTTTTTTAGAAGGCACTAAATGCCCCCACACGGAATGTGTGGGGGCATTTAGTGCTCATTTCATGAGCATTTAGTGCTCATTTCATGTGTTCATTTCATACAAAGAGTCACAAATCCTAGGCAACAGCCGGTCTGACCACTACCCTCTAATTGGATAATGCATTTCCCAAGTGTATCTGATGGTAATGCAGAGAATCAATCTCTCGCTGCAACTGGGAAGGACATTAATTAAATATATTGTTTATTAATCAAAGCACTGGGACCTGACACATTATTGGCAAATCCTACTATGACGAAGGGAATTCATACTGTTGCCTACATCTTAATTTAAGATTACAGTAGGTAGATGGAACAACAGAAGACGTGAATTCGAAAGGACAGAAAGCATGATATGAGTCAGGCGACTATAAAGATCGATAATGTTCTGGGAATCCCTGTCATTCATACAAGTGTTTCTAAGCAATAATCTACTGTGCAATCTGATTAGCCTGGTTACACTAAGACTGAACTAATGTGCTAGGGTAAACCGCAGATAAATCGACTCAGTTCTGTAATGGAATGCAATGTAATTTGTCAGAGATAAGAAATCAGTGGTGCATGTCCGAAAGCAAAGCATTTAAGATACTACAATGGCTACAACCCTGGTCCGATTCAAGAAACTGAAGTTCAATACAGAAAATGGCTATGTTTTTCATGTTAACGCTTCTCGAGTGTGGTTGTAATCGAAAGCGGCCTTAAAGTGGGGTGAAGAATAGGATTCCATGTTTTCGGTGGACACTGCTCCTCTGCACTAGTGGTTTCACTTTGAAATACTAGGTTTGCAGCCAGGCCAGCAAACCTCAGACACTTTCACAGTGTTGGAAGGTGTATGACATTTTGATAAAAGTGTACCTCGGCAGTGTGACTCCCGCCAGGCGTTATGATAGCCTGTATTACTCCCTGTGGTGTGGTGTCTGCCCTCCAGGATGCTTCCCTGTTATCTGGGCCCAGCCAGCCTCACAGACCGGAGCTATAAATGAACGCTGACAAAATATGATATTTCATGTGTAAAGATACCTTTGCTCTCATGAATAAAACATCATGCAGGAAGACATGTTTATCATGGACAAGTGTCCCCCCCCCCCTTCTCTCCTCCTCAGTCTGTGTTTCTCTCTCCTCTCCCTATCGACATTTTACATTTTGACAGAATTATAGTCCCATATTTTACGATAATGGAACACGTTCATCCATACATTAATAAAAATTGAATTCTAAAGGTAAAAAAGCTTCTTTTGTTTTAGTTTCTTTTTTTCAATGAGGGATTTCAACTTTCTAGTTCATTCTTTATTTTATATGTAGAGATAAACAGATTACCTTTGGCTCGACCCATTCCACTCTAATAAGCTCTAAGTATCTCACAGTCGCCCTTTTCTGAGGTGCTAATTTGATAAGTGAGGAGATCTCTCACTAAGTAATCATATTCTGGACAATTAAACCTGGATGTGAAGAATAGGGCCAGTATGAAGGACGCTCCAGAGTCAATTACATGGAACCATTTTAGTTAACTTATCGTTTCCATCTTACATATAACTCACAAATGCGTCCTTTAGTGTTTACTACTATTTTAGAATCGTAGTGAATACATAATTCTTAAAACCTAACATGTTGTGTTGTTGTCTAATTGTATCTTCTTAAATGTTTCTTAAATGCCACTTTATGATCCCACTTTAGACTGAGATTCTGTGATAGGCCTACTGACGTCTCAGGCTCTTAAAACTGAAGGGCAAGTTCCGAAGCCACAAATTGTAGCATTCATGATCCAAGGATCTCTTAACCTATACAGTGCATGTGAATGACATCTTGTAGCTAAGTTAAAGTGTTGTTTTTTGTTTCTTTTTGTATGGGGGTACTCTGTACTGGTATTATGTCCACAACCTTAGTATTTAACCAGACACAATCAGATCATGATTCACTTAGAATAGAATAACATTTCATAGGCTATTTCAGCAGCATCCCGTTCAAGATCAGGTGGAAAGTCATTTTAGACAAGCCTATCCCTTGTCTCGCTCGTGGTGCACAAGCCTATCCCATATGCTTTTAGAAATGTTTGTATTCACATTTGCCTTTGCAAAATCCCTATTTGTTTGAATGTCTGAGGCGTTCAGGAAGACTTGAAAGTGACAGTTGCTGCTGTCACTGCTGACTTGCAGACCGCTGTGGAGAGGTTGGACAGCCTTAACCTGTGATCATAAATAATAGAACAATATTGGATATTTCCATGAAACACATTGAAGGAAATACATATTTCTGCCAGCTGGACATATTTAACAAGATTTTGGAGGTCATATCCTCCACTTTCATGAATTGCTTTAACAAAATTATAATCTTTTTGTCATGCTGTCTTTAGATGGTGGTAATAATAACATTTCCTGTCTTTCTGGGTTTCAACCATTGTTTGAAGAGGACAATCAGTGGGATCGCATTCCTGTGTCTTGATGGAAACCATGATTGTTTTGGACTCACATGAGTGCACACAGTAGAAATGCCCCTGACACCGTACTGCCTTCTCTGTCATCCGAAGAAGAGGTGCACTGTGCTTTTTCTTCAACACTTCTTCCAAGCAGTCCATACTCTCCTAAACCCTGTACTCCCTCCCAGCAGGTCACTGCAGGAGGATATGTTGTTGAATCTGTCCTGACCCCACACACCACTCCGCTCCTTTCACAATAGATTCGGATTGAAAGGTTGAGAAAGGGACACGACCCCCGTTCATCGGGCCCACAGGTGACATGGCTAAGTGACTGTGCGACGTCTAGCAGTGAGTCTGGCAGAGGAAAACAAACAAACCAAGCTCCAAGGAGACAGAGGTAGTGTGTGGCCCTCCAGAGCAGGTGGCAGAGCCCTCCAGATGCTGCAGAGAAGCAGTGAAGCAGATAATGTCCTCCCCAGATTACCTCCGAGACCCCTCCGAACAGGACCAGCCCCATCTGGGCCTCGACCAAGCTGGTTTTGCTGGCCTCAGCTGTTCTGATGGCTTCTGTTGGTCCCAGTTGGGCCTCGATTTGTCCATAAACATAGTTTGAAGTTAGCATAATGACGTTAACAGAGTTTAAACCGTGGCTACTTACCGGCGATTATTACGAACCGAGATGAGAGTGAGAGACAGGAAAAGAGAGGAGTGTCACACTGCCTGACTTCCAAATCGGTCTGCCTGTGTCTCTTGCTGCCGTGCAGTGTTGATCAGGCCACGTCATCTCTCTGTGTCACACTCTGAAGACATGTCATTGCAGTGCCACACGGGTCAACGGCTCCCTCTCTCAGAGTCCAGCACCGTCCTGTCCAAGGCTCATGGTGTGACCTTCTCGCAGCCTCCATTCTCGAGTACCTCACTTAGCAACACTGGAAGATCCGAGCTGCACCCATCTACAGTAATCTTTCCCAACTCAACAAAAAGGCATTTAATGTCAACTACCAGGCTCAACCGCTCCTTTCTCAAGTGTAAACCACTTGTCTTACGTAAGATAGACGCTTCCTGTCTGTCATCTGCAAGCTGTTCGTGTAGCAGCGCTATACAGTACAATGTAGTACTGCATGTACCTCTCACACAGGCTGATAAACAATGTTTATGGCAGACTATATTTTTCAGGCAACCATATGCTCACCCATGTCTACGGGACGAATATAAACGAGTAGAAAGGTTCCTAGAGCAACAATAACTCGGAATGGAGACGTCTTGACTTATCTCTCCCCGTGAGGATCGTGAGCTCCATGTCCACCCCCCAGGATAACAGTGGCGCATTTATAAAAAGCCAGCGCTGTCTGATACGTTTGTATTGTTTCTCTACTCATGGCACAATCAGCCCCGGAACCAACCGTCCCCTGCCTCCAGTCTTCCTTGTTCTCAGGGCTGCTGTGTCATTGAGTTTGGTAGGGCCTGGAACAAAAATATGAATATGAATCTCAAATATGCCAGATTTGCTTGGATGCAATGTTCATTCAGAGACACAGGAATCTTGTTGACATCTTGGAACAAGGCTCAGTCCATCAAGTGACCTGCCTGTGACTAAGTGTGACTAAAATCCTTTCATTGATTTTCGTTCTGTTTTGACAGTTGAGGAAATGAAGGTGCTCAGTGATGTGAGGCCAGCAACCATCAGAACATTTACTGGTGCTTCCTACCTAGTACACAAATGCAAATATCAATAATTCAAGTCAATTAATATACAAACATATTGATATCATCTATGAATTTAAATGAGTATTTAACCCTTTCAGTGAACTCAACAGTTTGGGAAGTAGATATACTGTATACCTCTTTCAACAGGTCTATTTCTCGCTGCAATCTATTAGGTTCAGAGTTCCATACAATCCCAAAAAAGCTATTTCACGTCCTTTGTTTTGATTCATCCCCCCTCTGTGGGTCTGTTGGCTAAACAGCCAAGCAGTGAATGATTTCATCTGTTCAGATGAAACTGAAAATCTGCTCAATTAAATGGACTATAAAGTGAAGGACGCCTGTAAATTGCATCACAAAAATATTTTACCCATCAATCTGACACATTACAGATTTAAATGCAGTTAATTAGCCTGAAATATTGCTGAACAATTACGTAGGTGCATTAAATCAATAATTGTGAACCTAATCGGGTCATTCAGTGCACAGTGGCTATTTGAAAACAAAAAAACGTTTCCATTGAATTATTGAGTAACAGTGGCATTGCCATCACTGCAAAATAAATAAATCCATAAATTCAGGAAACATATCCAAGATGAACAGTCTTTAAACTTTACCTCATAAATATTCGATCAGTGTGACAGTCATGGGTCTGGAATACTCATGGAACATTCAAACAGTTATAGTTATAGTCTACAGGAGAATACAAATAAACATGATATTCTTCTCTGGTCTAAGTCATTTTTAACGCTACTGCAACCTACAATACAATACTAATCTATACTCTGGTCCGATCCGATCCATCCGATACTATACTAAACTATACTATACTATACTATAGGGTCCTGTGCTATAGAATAAAAAAAATATCACACTAAAGCAACATAGTGTAGTACTGTAATATACTGTACTCTACGGGCAGGTTAATTTTCCTTTGGCATTGCTCCCTCTCGAAACCATGAATTACAGCACTCTCAATTAACTGGGTGGGTCCTTGTATTTTATCCTGCAAACATTTGACTCCTCAAGCCATGAATCAAGTTAGATTAAAAGAAATCCAAAAGGCAAGGGACAAATGCTATATTGAAATGCGTTTTACATTTCTTACATCCGTTCATTTATGTGCATTCATTTTCCACTTCTATTTTGGCATAGCGTGATAAAGATTAGTTGCGTTGGATGCCTCGAGTCGGCTTATGCTCAGCTAAATCATTGATTTGCTCCAATTAAACAGACCCCCTTTTCTGGTGTGCATGCACCATCTTTGAAACAGCTGCAGTATTTGTTGCTGATTAATGTTGTTTGCGAGCAGACGTTAATTTGCATGTTTGAGTCCCCTCGTATTTTCCTCGCCTCTAAAACCCAGCTCGGATGAGCCTCAATATATGGCCGACATTCAATGTGGATAAAGCAGCTCACATTACATTTCCTGTTGTTTGTTTAGAGGCATGTCACTGATGCTATCCACCAAGGAAATGCAGATTCGATACATCTCCTCCAACCCCAGAGCACTCCGGAATATGAATGTCATTTAAAACATCCACCCGGCTAAACCCACTGCGGGATCGGGCATCTGCTGGGTGACCTACAGGATTGTGGGTCGACAGACCATCCTCGCATTCTATCTGGAGATTCATCCCTGTAGGTTATTTCCCTCTCCAGGCTTTATCATTGAGGGGTACCAGGCCTAAAGCGCCAGCCTGCTGAATACCATCAGAATAATTCAATCAGATTGCCCAGAGATCTCATTACAGGACCGGAGCGGCCTGCTAAGTGTTGGGCTTTGCATTCTCCGTTGCTGACGGAGGCCTTCTGAAAGCAGCGGGCCGAATGATTGACAGACCGAAGGTTCTTTCAGGGTGAGTTCATAGTTAAATTGCCTTTCACTTCCAGTCCCTGTATCTGTGCTCAGTCATTCAGGCCCACACAGGATTCCGATACCTGGTATCTACTCTGAAGGCTTGTGGCTATTACTGTGTCTGTCTGTGTGTGTGTGTGTGTGTGTGTGTGTGTGTGTGTGTGTGTGTGTGTGTGTGTGTGTGTGTGTGTGTGTGTGTGTGTGTGTGCATGCGTGCGTGTGTGTGTGTGCATGTACCCCTAGGACTATGCGCACACTTTGTGAAGCTTACATAACTGAGACGGTGAATAAGCAGACACTGAAGGCTTGAGGCATTTGGACAAATTGCAAAAGGGTGCACATACATTTCCGACAGCAAACCAGAATCCACTCGTAGTCTTTTAATTCTCAGTTAGTACACAGGTGTGGAATACAAGATAACACCACTAATTGAGCACAATTACTTTTCAGAAGTCTCTGTGATATCTTTCCGCCTTCCCTACCGTTGTACGAATCCACACCTCATTAGAGACACCTGAACAGCTTGTCAGCCACTGTGCACAAGTGCTTGATGTGATATTTGTACATTTCTACCTACAAACTGTGCTTACCCAGAAGAAGGATCTGGAGAGTTCATTTGATCACAGAATCTTTGTTCTCACGGAGCTCCTGTGGTGCATTTACTGTGACACTTTCTGAAAGTATCTCAAGGGCGAAGCATGTATTGTACTTTGTCGGATGAAAGCAACACAACATTTCACTAATGAAATACAAACCACTGTGGTTTCAAGGCTTTTCTCTGAAGTCCCACATTGTTAGCTCATGAAAGAAACGTGGAGCAGGGTTCGGGAAACGTCTTCTGTTTGGTTTACGAAGCAGCTACGGGGTTCTCGTCATGTTTGTCTTACAAAAAGCGAAGGCTTCAAGGAAATGTATCAAAACCCCAAACCCAGTAGAAGAAGAGGCTATCCAATGGGATTGATATGTGAATGCAGGCTCAAGGGGACTGCAGGCTTAATGGAACATCTCCTGTTTTCCCTCCCCTACCTTCCTTTCCTTCTTATCTCCACTGTTCAAGACTAAAATGGCGGAATCTTTGCCTTCTGTCCATAAAGACATTCCTCCCTTTAGTGCTTCGCTGTACCTTTTCAGATTTTACCATTAAGTGCCCCCCCGCTCCCCTTCCCCTATTTCTTTACGGAACAGGCAGACCGAGATGCCGTCGTGTGTGAGGTTAGAAGATAAGATTGTCACATGGGAAACTGGATATAACTGAAGAGACATACGTCAGAAAGCATGTCCAGGCCACGGTGTGCCCGCCAGTGAGTGGCGAGCGCTCGGCGGGTCAGCTGTCGGGCTGACTAACACGGAGGGGGATGTGTGACAGGCAGAGAACCACAACCTTAGTCTCGTGGGCATTCAATCTCACCTATCTCTCCATCGTTAGCGAGTGTGTGATCCGGATTGTTCCTCAGGAGCCAGTGCGGAAAGAGCAGGGATCAAGCGAGTGAGGAGAGGAGACCAGGGGGAGAAGGGCCCTTCCTGGGCATTCTCTGTGCCAGTCCTTCTCTGCCATGTAACCCCCCCCAGAGCCATCGCAGCGTCCTCACCCCTCATCACAAGCTGTCATCACTACCCACAAAAAATGCCCGCAAGGCTTGTCGTGTGCCGTGGTGTTCCTTTGCCGCCACCTCCCCCTCCTCCTCCTCCCCTCCCTTTCCCTCCCCCCTTCCCTCCCCCCTTCCCCCCCCACCCCCCCCCCCCCCCCCACCCCCCCCCCCCCCCACCCCCCCCATTCTTTGTTCCACTTTTCTACTGCTCGTCCGTGAGCATCAGCAGCTGCTGTTACAGATGGTCGAGTCAGGAGCAGACCCCACGCTGATAACACTATCTCTTTCCACGTCAGCAGACAAGCACTTGGAATCAGCTCGGTCCTCCTTGTGAGGCTGGGAACCTATGCATCCTTTTTACAGGTGTGTGTGTTGGTGTGTCGGTGTGCGACAGGGACACTTTTGACGAGGACAACCAAGAGATTGTGACATTTCGAGTCACAGTGATTATGGAGATTGTGGATTATGTACAACATGTCCATGATACATGTTCAATTATATTTTAGTTTTAAACCTGGTGTTATTTTCATTCTTATTATTCATATAGCTATCACAATAATAATCACAATATGTTCAGCCACACAACCTCCCCATGTTGTCTTTTGTTTCACTTTTCAGTATCTCCTCTGCACCTATTCTTTGCCCCGGTGATGTTGAAGTCAATGCAATTTTCTTTCTTGCTCAATTCCCCCCCTTTCCGAGAGTCCAATCTCCACACTCTTTGATGTTGACGAGAAAGCCTTTAGCTTCAGAAGTGGAGCGCACTAAGACACAGGAGACGTCAGTTAAAAGACCTTTGTAAACCTCAGCCTTCTATATGGTGATAACATCAGATAGGAGAGCAGACAGGTGGGTTGTGTGTTTGAAAACATGTAGCTATTGGATTCCCTTCAATTCAGAACACAGGTGCACACACTGAATACAAAACAACAGCACTGGTTGGTGTGCTGGAGGAAGATAGGATTCAATACTGTTCAGGCATCATAGCTTTGAACAAGGAAGAGCATACACTACATCAGTCCTGTATTTTCAGAATTAGTTTAGGATTATTAGTAAAAACAAACAATATGTATTTAATTAATGGGTGAAACAATCTTTTGATGGGAACATTGATGGTTCAAAGCAAGTCTTACAGAGCTTCATTTTTGGTTCCATTGAGACTCAGCTTTAGGATTGACACGAGAACTGAGTTGCAACTGCAAAATGATGGATTGAGAGAGAATGGAACTAAAAAAAGAACCGAAAGTATTGAATATACCAGTAATTATCTTCATTTTGTCCTTGATGTAGGTAAATTGTCTCTGGTGGTTCTTTGACCTTGTGCTTTTAGCAGCACACGTCTCTTCGTAGACCCACTCAGGGGTAATGCGCTTCAGAGTGGAGGGAAAGAGAACAAAGTCCTCCTAATAATATGGCACTGGGTATGCATCCCTTTTGCAGGGAAATGTTCCATATCAAGCTGAGGAGATGGAGACATTTAAACCCATTAACATCTTTAGACAAGCAGCCCAGACTACTAGACCTTAACTTTGACACGGTAAACGTGGCTGTGACATTTGACAGCCCATAATAACAGACCAGAGTTATGTCAAAGAAGGCAATCATAACCGATTTGTAATTGCCTAGCGATGATGGTCACACACCGACTAGTGCTATGGAAGATTTGATTTACACGCATGTGGGTGCGTTTTTTTTCATGCGTAATGAGTGAACCCAAGTGGGACAAAGTGCAAGTGAGAAAGTGTAACTTACACTCAGGTGGTTTGGTGGATCTCCCTTGCAAACGAATCTTGGCCTGACTCATGTGTATGGCAGCCCTGGAGGACCGCTAATGTTTTAACCATCTCGTTCACTCTGAGCCGCAGTTTGTTGTTTTGCGCAGCTTGACTGGTTGTGTGGCTGCTGAACTTGACGCTGTGCCAGGAAGTCCATCTAGGGGACTCCCAACAGTGTGCAAAGCCTGTCGAGGAAACAGGTCTACTGTAGGCAGAGTGTATGGCAGCGTGGGTCCGGAATGTGTCTCAATTAAGTGGACTTGGTCCAATACCAGAAGGAATCGAGCAGGTAGAACCAGGATCCGGTTAAATGAGGGGATGGAGACACAGTACACATTTACAGTGAAAGAAGCCATTGGGCAACACAATCTCTTAGCAATAGAACTTTACAGCTGGCATGTCTATGTTGATATTGAAAGACTGAAAAAGTTCTGGTGCTCCATTGTTAATTTTAATGTTATTAATATGCATATTTTTAGGGTTTCAAATGTATTTGTAGAGCATTTCAAGAGGCTGGTTAATACATGTAAACATCAGCCATGCAGCTAATTACCACATCCCACTTCTGCCCAGCTCTTTGTTTGAGATATAAGTACCTATCCTGCAACATTCAAATATAATTAAAAAAAATATGCAGCCTGAGGCTTGATTGCCTTTGCAAAACTCATTAGACTTTTGACATATCAAAACTTAATCTTTGGTAACAACAAACGAAAAGGAATATGAACGATTGTGGCCTATTAATTATAAAAGTGGAAGTGTTGCCCTTTTTTTCTCCAAGATTATTGGCTGCGTCTTTTGGTGGCATCCTTGGAGGAACTTGATATCAAATTCACAGCTTAATTGGATCCATGGCCTTATGAATTGTACATTATGAAACCATCGTAAAGGATGAGAAGTTTTAAGCTATTAATTAGTGTGACACATACAGTACATTGGACAAACATAATGCTAATTATTGCGAGAATCAATGCATTATTTATAAGATTGTATTTTACTGATGTAGATTTTCTCTATTTCACCCATCTATATGAGCAGTAATTATGTAACCTACAATCACACCAGATTCATAACTTATTCATCAAACTTCATTTGAGGCCTCAAATACTCTTTAAAAAGAGCTGAGAATGAAAACATATCAATACTTTCAAACATTGACAGAGGGATGCTGTTTCAAACTCAAAAGAAATCCATTGTATTTGTTTGCCTGTAACCTCGGTTGGACTCACAGCAGTACTCTTATCTGTTTTGTTATTAAAAGTTTTCTTTTAATATTTAACAACAGAGAAACCAAGAAGAATCCTACACTTACAACACTGAGAAATTGATTTAAATGGAAAATTATATGTATTGTCAGAGGAAGGCAACAAGGATTTTCTTTTCATAATGCAATTTAGCATAAATTATGTTTGTTGAAACTATAAAAACAGGATATCACACAGGAATTGAAACTTTAAAGGATCATTTGAGCATTTTGGTCACGGTTAACAAGAACCAGATTTGTTGTTGTTGATTAAAGGCTGAGTTTTGAAACTCAGGAGGATATCTCAGGGCAGTTTTTATATGAATGCGATTGACCGGAGTCTATATCTGTGATAACAGTTCAAGTCCATTCACCACATACAGCACACATGGATATGAAGTGGACCTGACTTTGGAGTCTTGAGCAGACTAGGGAGAAGAGCTTCAACTCGATCAAGAGTTATTACTAACTCCTAACCACTCATCTCCTGAGTGGCATGTTGAAGGGGACAGATAGACACTTGTCAAAAGAGGATAACATGACGTAGAGGAACAGTATATGTCTTAGCTCAATGCAAGACATGATGCTCAATATTTGGACCTTAATCGAAATTGGCTTCCCAGATTGTTCACCGTGTAATGCGAAAACTTGTCTTTATACACAGTCATTTATTTATTTATTTACTTGTTATCTCTTGTTACGATACCGTGATTCACAAATACTCTCAGCAGTAAAGCACCTTTCAGAGTATTTGCTTCTTAATTACTTATTATTGCACTGAGCAACGAAATAATTGAATAAGACTCAGGAGGAGAAATCCCATATGAATCTTTCACAGACTTTTAAATAGATCTGGCAGGGAGATATAGATCTGAGTGTTTCCCAGCCTCATACAGTCAACACGTGTGATCTCTGTCAGGCAGTTCTGTTCACAGGAACCTGCTCAGGGCTGTTCCTGAGCTGGAGGTGAGAAGCTCACATCATCAGAAACATGTTTATTTTTAGACACACTCCCGAGTGCTGATTGTGTTGTGAATGATTTAATAAGCGAGGAGAATTGACTTTGCTGGGTGTGAGGCGGACCACCGGAAAGGTTGGATGCATGAAGCAGCCATTAGAGTAGGAGGAGGGAGTTGCCTCTATTCTCTGGGCTGATTGGCAGCTACAAGTGGTCACCTGGAGGCTGGCCTAAAGTGGGGATCTGGAGCTGTTTGATTGGAGCCATTGTGGACTCCTGTCTGTCTGGGGGAGAAAGCCTGATGATAATCACCGAGCCTGCTGTTTGTGACAATTACACCCGTATGTGCTGGATGATCATTAAAAACAAGCCTGTCATACGTTTCTGACATCCACACACATCATCATCATTATAATCTTAACTGTAGCACCTTGAGATCTGTTCTCGGATGAAAGGTGCGTTAGAAATAAAATGTATTATTATTATTATTACATCATGTATCTGTAGGCCATCAGTGCCATTCACGTGTGTTCATGCTTTGTTTTCTTCCAATCGTTGCCTCGTTCAAGCTCCCAAAGGACAGCTTTTCTGCCTGCTCCATAGACACAGATGAATGATTGATATAATGACATTTGCGTGCCTGGTGTGCTGGGACCCAGGCAGTGGCCATCCAGAAATGCCATATGGAGTCGGTCAGAAATGTCAATATTGTCTGTGCTCGCCTACCCTGTGCTCCATGCTTCAGGGCCATGGGCCCGCTGCACTGGAGAGACAGCACAGCTAACACTGATCCACTTCAACATATATTGATCCCAAAAACCTCAACACTAGCCTATGGAGACCTACAGAAGACTATGCAGTATAGACTACACTGCAGGATAAAATATCCATACATATACAGTATGCTGTGTATACTGCATAGTATTATTAAAGGTGCTGTACAGCAAATTTAATGATTTGCTTCTCAGTACATTATAAACGTGTGAAATGAGTTGCTGAAAGCACGTGCAAAGCACTAAAACTTTGTTGCACTGAAATGTGGAGTTAGACTGTTGAACAGTTTCTCACCCGTTTTCAGCTCAGGTTTTGTATAGGCGGGGCAAAACCCAACCTATCTACGTCACAGCCACATATCTACGTCAGATCACAGACAGTTTATATAACCTGCATTCTGTTACTCAGCTGGTGCGATGCAAAGACAGAGTAATTAACATATAAAACACTCAGAGACTGCAGGTAGGTCTGTTCTGATATCTGCAATTGATTTAGCTAGTGTTGCTGTTGTTGCTAAATTCAATAAATTCGAGGGGGCGGAGCTTCAGCTCTTTCAGGCGACACACCCCCCCCCCCAGTATCAAGCACAGAAGACTGCTGATTTTCTAACGATTTCAAAGCCTAATTTAACATACTTGTCTGTGTTTTTTTTATGTGAATTTGGATGGGTAGTTAACAACACATTCTTCAGTGGTGTGATGAACTTAAAACTCATTTTCAGTTCTGCTTTACAGCCACTTTAAACACTGCAGGGACAATATTGATCAACTTTTAAGCCATAAAATAAACAGATTCATAATTTTAATGCATTCTGCTAGGACTAGGGAATACTATCGATACTGTGTATGAACAAAGTTTTTGAATTAGTTCACAGTATTTGTGTGTTTGTTCCAACTTTCTCCCTGGGAAACTTTCTGTTGAGGGAACTTTATGTTCATTTATCAGTGACAAACATGCTCTTCACAAACTTTACTAGCACTGAGGAACACATGAGACATTATAAACCCCATTTTAGAATTCTCTGATACAATCATGGTGGAAAAGACATAGCTTCTTTTTTTTCAGCACAGAGAGCATCCATCATCTAATGATGTTATAAAAATGAGTAGCTGTGTGTGGTACAAGATAATGCAGTTATCGTCCACATAAAAAGTAAACAATTCTAAAACACATAAAGTCAGCAATGGTCTGGCAAAATGGCTTGTTTTGTGCATAAAATATTAACAGCTGGATAAATTGAACTATTCTTAGACTGTACACACATGTATCTGGGATTAGGAGTGTTTAGAAATAGTTCCTTAGTTTAATCCTACATGCAGTCCTTAGAATGTCAAAACATGCAGTACAGTAGCCATGCCTCAGCCTGTACTGATCTCCATCATTGTCTTCCACCTCCCCCCAGGTCCTCTCAATCTCTTCCTTGATGAACTGGATGTGCTGCCCACCTCCCTTCCAGAAGATGGCTCCCCCATCACTGCATCGGGCAACTGTGGGAGTGGGAGGCCTCCTAGAAAGACAGTGTTGTTTCTCTTCTTCAATCCTTCAGTTGCTACACAGGAAAAATAGGACAAAATGATGTCGCATCAGTGCAACAACCTCAGGGAGTCTCTCTCTCTCTCTCTCTCTCTCTCTCTCTCTCTCTCTCTCTCTCTCTCTCTCTCTCTCTCTCTCTTCATCCCCTGTTATCCACAACTGTCTGGAAACCACCCTAACACCTGGCAACCAACTAGCCATTGGTCCACCTTGGATCCATTCAACACCTGATCCCCTATAGACCACACTAGGGGTTTCAGACCACTTTGCCAGGTCATTTTCTCTCTCCCCCATCCTCGACACCCCCAAGGAGTTTCATCACACTCTCTCCCACTCTTCCTTCACTTCCTCTGTTCGCTCCTGCGGTTGCTGCAACATCCACCTTCAACTCCTTCCTCTCTCAATCTTTGATGTTCTTCACCCTTGTCTCCAAACCAGCACAACCATCACCCTCACTTCTGTGGCAGACAATGTCCCTCCATTTGGACAGTACTGCACCTGGAAAGGAAGTGGAAGAGGTCCAGATTACCCGGCAACTTGATTTAACACAATTCCCTGCTGACTGCTTTCATGGCTTCCAACTACTGTTTGCTTGACCTAAGGGCACCCAAAGCTGTCCTGAGTAGTACTCTACTACCTGCTAATTTATTATTTCTCTGTATGTTGTGTGAGATCTTTTTTCAGCACTGTCTTGTACGTGACTGCACCTGCAAAATTGTTTGATGTTGCACTGTAGACGAGATATTGTTATTATTGCACTGTGCCTGGGGACTGAGATGCATTTATGCACTGTGCCTGGTGAATTACAGACCGTTCCTTGACTCTAACCATCAAAATACTGTTCGAATTGAACATTTGAAAACCACCTCTGCACATAATGTAGACGTTTTTGCAAGCATTTATCCCCATCCTGCAATATTGTTGATGTTTAATCTGAACACAGTTTGAATACAAATACAAATGGCACCATGTGCCAGGTGTGAATAGGGTCATTCCCAATCAAGCAGAAATGCATTATTTATTGCAAATTTACATACACCAAACCTTTCTGTTATTCATGTAATTTGAAAATCAATACATTTTACAACAAGTATTTAGTCTCTGTCCTTCATTTTCCCTGTCTATTATAAACAATATTTTTCAAAAATAAAAAGTCATCCATTATGGGAGAAAGTCATTAAATATTTACATTCATTTATAATATATACATTCATTACCAGGAGTCAATCTGGTCTTTGTGTGGACCAAGGATACAGCTGTCTAATCACCCCTCGCTCCTCATGCTGCAAACAGACAGCACGTCCTTCATTAATGTGTTGGCTCTGTCACAACACACACTAGCCAGGCACATCTAATTGGACTGATGTGAGAGAGAGAAACAGTGTTGACCCCAAGACCAGAGACCTGTCGAGTGGTTTTGACCTGTTAAACAGCTACAACAAATACAGAACATTTGAGGTCACGACCCCTGACCCCTTAGGCCAGTCCTTGTTTCTCATCTATCATATCAAACGCGTTGAGGTTGTCAAGAAATCAAGCCTAACTGTCGGAATTCCTCATTATTCGTGCAAACTGTTATCTTTTGTCTAGAAAGGGAGGTTTTCTTGGATCATCTTCTGCCGTTCCAAAGACTGACGTGATGTGGCAGGGATCCCAGCGACTAAGTTCATGGATGACAAGTCCAAGGGACAAACAGCCAAGCCTCTTCAGGTCGACCACATTGAGTCTCTGAAATGAGACGTTTGGCTCCAGCATGTTGCTCATGGCACAAATTAATAACGAGATCCCAAATATTGCTGCGGTGCTGCATTCAATTCTCGTCTGCTTCCTTAAAAGCAGCCAACGATGCTTTGAATGAAAATTAATTTATTTGTGTGGGTTTTATATATACAGAACTCTATATATTAAAAGACCCGAATTGGTTTGTACCAGTTGAATTGGAGAATCCAGACTCCTTGTGACAGCCAGGGAAATTGAGCATAGCTTGTAAAGCTTTTAAACGATGCCCATTATGAATAGCTTAATGCACAATGAGAGCATTTTATTCCTGCTCTGCTCTCATTGTGTGGGTAAAGTGCACTGGAAGAGAGCCTCCGTCTGGCTGAAATCTACTGGAGGTGGTGGAGTATACAAAGAGGAAAAAAGAGGCTGGGAGAGAGAGAACGAGATGGAGTAATAAGAAAGAGAGGAGAGAGAGAGAGAGAGAGAGAGAGAGAGAGAGAGAGAGAGAGAGAGAGAGAGAGAGAGAGAGAGAGAGAGAGAGAGAGAGAGAGAGAGAGAGAGAGAGAGAGATAGATAGATAGATAGATAGATAGATAGATAGATAGATAGATAGATAGATAGATAGATAGATAGAGGCCTTTGATAGGCCTGATAAGAAGGAGCAAAGGGTTCTGGGAGGATAAGTTGGCCGCCTCAGGAAAAATACATGAATATGAAATTGCATTATCTGAAAATATCTAAAATGCATAATTTACGTTGTGGTCACACCATGGCACTGACGCGCCTTAAATTAGAGGCAACATTCATGAATTGATATCTTACAAGGTAAATTAGCACAAACTTGTTTTCTCATCACTGTCACAGAGACTTTCTCCATTTTCAGAACATCTACTGGTCATATTTCCCAACATTCTCTACAGAGTAAGGAAGCAGCAACACTAAGCTGCCTGCAGCCCTGTCATAAATATTTGGTGGTTTGATATGATGAGTACCCGGGAATAATCCTCTAGAGCTCTTTGGAGCAAGCTGGGAAATGTAAGTACATTGAATAACCATGTGTGTGTTTATGTGTCTTTGTGTGTGTGTTTGTGTCAGTATGGCACATTAATTGATGTAAATCCACAAATTCTGCCTTGGGTAAAGTTCGATTATATGGTACCCACTTATTGCTGGAGTATGAATCATTCATGCAAAACAACAACCACAAAAATTAATATTTACAAACCGTAGCTAAGCAAACGCTCTGAAAATGGAGAAAGTCTCTGTGACAGTGATGAGAAAACAAGTTTGTGCTAATGTACCTTGTAAGCTAGCAATTCATGAATCTTGCCTCTAATTTAAGGCGCGTCAGTGCCATGGTGTGACCACAACGTAAATTATGCATTTTAGATATTTCCAGATAATGCAATTTCATATTCATGTATTTTTCCTGAGGCGGACAACTTATCCTCCCAGAACCCTTTGCTCCTTCTTATCAGGCCTATCAAAGGCCTCTCTCTCTCTCTCTCTCTCTCTCTCTCTCTCTCTCTCTCTCTCTCTCTCTCTCCTCTCTTTCTTATTCCTCCATCTCGTTCTCTCTCTCCCAGCCTCTTTTTTCCTCTTTGTATACTCCACCACCTCCAGTAGATTTCAGCCAGACGGAGGCTCTCTTCCAGTGCACTTTACAACACAATCACACACACACATACACATGATCTCTCTCTCTCTCTCTCTCTCTCTCTCTCTCTCTCTCTCTCTCTCCCTCCTCTCCTCTCTCTCTCTCTCTCTCTCTCTCTCTCTCTCTCTCTCTCTCTCTCTCCTCTCTCTCTCTCTCTCTCTCTCTCTCTCTCTCTCTCTCTCTCTCTCTCTCTCTCTCTCTCTCTCTCTCTCTCTCTCTCTCTCTCTATCAGCTCCTCTGTCCCTGTGTTTCTCTCTTTCTATTTCATTATTCACAAGGCACCTCATCGAACAAACTTTGAGTTATTATACTTCACATCAGGTCTAGCTTTGCATGCAACTGCAATTAATAAACTGGGAGGACAAAACTATTTAGACCGAGGCGTGAGAACATGGTTTCAGTCATTAAAAGGAATAGGGGCATCAGTATCAAATGATTACTATGTTTCTCCTAGTAGACTTCTACCTGTTTGTAAAATTAAATTACAATGGCAAAGTTAGCACGGTATTATTACCCCTATGAAGGTTGTCCGGTAAATGCATAATCATTTTAATGACTTTACTAAGTGTCTCGATTGATTCCCTCTGCTCTTAATGATAGCAGTTTCATAATTTTCACAGATTCATAAAATGAAAATGAAAAAGATGTTCTTGCAACGTCTTTTACCAAATGAGTCTGCTGTGCGTAGAGAAAATCTAATTACATGTGTTTGTACAAGGAAACTCGACAACAGAAGCCTCGTGTGGAAACAACAAGGGTGATTATTTAGATGTTAAAGAGATGATTACATCACATAATCAACAACTGTTTAAACATGACCAATATTACCACTATTATCATTTTCAAGTAGATATTCTTAAAGCAAACAAAATTCAAACTAATTCACAATGCTATTATATGTTGGAGATTGACTCAACTTACTGTAAAAATGTGACTGACACATCTGACACATTTCCACTGGCATTCTTTGAGCCCCTTTCACGAGATCTCCAGAGGAGTCATTTGTTTTGATTGGCTCATCGATTTGAATGAGAGAGAGTCGAACACCTTCATCCCCAGCAATGTTGTCATCTGCTTCTGTTCTCCGCTCCATGGCCTTCCTGTCGTTCTGAGGCAGCAACAAGAAATGGTTGATGGCTCTGTTCCATCCTCTGACTGAGCCCCAGCACAGACCCGCTGACACTGGAGCCCAGCTGATGGGTTCAGTCGTTTCATTAATTCAACCATTTCGAATCCATTATTTCATTGAAGAATCTCAGAGCCCAGAGTCTGTGGTGGAATTGTTATCTAAGTCGATGACTGTAAATGCAGTAAAAGCGTTATTGAACCCTGCATCGAGTTTTATGCAGCCAATTTATCGCAGGGTTCGCCCAGTCTTATTATAGATCAGTTAAGATTTCATTTTTTATATAATAGCACAACTGATCAGGGGGCAGTAGCACAACTTGAGAGATCTTAAGATCATAAAAGAAAATTGTTACTGTGGTGAAGTTGACGGGACTTCAATCTAAAGATGGTTTGGTGTGGGACTGACTGTCAATGCTCTCTCTGTGAAATGCACAGTACAGGTTTACAAAAGTTACCTATTTCTTCAGAATTTGTTCTTTTTTCCTCCATTCAATATAAAAAGCACAGAGGATTTTGTTTCAACAAGAATGGACTTGAATGCCAATTGGAGTTCTGCCTGAGGATCTGCAGAGCAATTTATGTTCAATTAAATTAGTCATGTTGAAAATGGTAATTACTAACGTTAAGTGAAAAGATCATGCGTTTCCAGATACTGATAAGATGTGTCATTGACTATCGCCTTTAGTGCTCAAAATATGTTTTATCATAGGATGCCTAGCCATGAAATTATTTTAACTAATGGCTTTTTCCTATCGATGTTAACATGTAAGCATTTCTCTATGTTACATTTACATTTTAGTCTTTCAGCACACACTTACACCCAAACCGACAATGCAAATGCAGATAGTGAGTAAAGCAGACAACCATAGACATTCATGTCAGACATCTTTGTCTGAGGCCCAGAAGGCCTTAAAAAGCGATGATGCTGCCCAGCAAAAGATGGAGATCACGGCTATAAAAAAGCTCAGCTGCTCTCGGTGAAGCACCAATGACTGTTTAGGAGCTCCAGGGAACTGTGGATTTCCCCCCCTGGGCTCTGCTCAGCCGCACACTCCATCTGATACAATCTCACGGACTGTCCTGTTCAGCTGCCCACTAATTACAGCCAGGCCAGCCATTGGTCTGAGGTAGCTTTATAAGCAGCTAATTATGTCAAGTCAACTACCGTACAACCAATAAAAACTAGACTGAACTTGGGGCTAAGGAAAAGGAAAGGGGGTGAAAGGATTCAATACAATAGACTTAAGACAAAGAACACTGAAAGGCGTACATTGCATGACAGATTCACTCATTACCCATTACCCTTGATTCAGCCTCTCCTCATTTCAACTTCGCAGTTCTTCTCTGGGCCTCAATTATTCAATGCCCTGCTGACACAGAATGTACCTCAGCTAAAAAATTCATACAGTACACGATAAGGCAGTTATCAAATATTGAAAGCTCCTTATTTGTTCTTTAATCCATTACAAATGGATGGAGAAGAAATGAGGAAGTGGAATAGGAGTTTCTGTTTTTAAGATAACATGTTTTAGAAACAAACAGTGGACACCATGCACCATGACAAAAGGAAATGGCACCTTTTGGTAAATTACAAACTACGCTGAGAATAAATGACCTCAAGAAAACGTGTCTTGTGAAGTCGTTAAAATGTAATTTTATTGTACAATCACTCTGCAGCCTGATCAATATGATAATTACAGCATGAGTGGAGGCAAGGGCAGAGTTAAATTGAGTTCAAATACAACTGAGATATTTACAGGGTTGGTTATGTGAACCAAATATCATCAAATTCGCCCTGATGTCAGGTTTCGACCTGTGATTGCACATTAGCTTGACTGATTGGTGTGTTCTGGCAGTTGTAATTACAAGAATGTCTTCAGCCAAAGGATGGGCAATTCACCCAGGCAGGGGGCGGTCTCTGTCTCAATTAGTCTGCTCTGTTTTATCAGCCTCACACCCAACACACTTCAATGGCACTGAGAAGGACGTCTGTGCTTCACTGTGCTGGTGGCTCCATTCTGTCCTTCCCAGAACAGAGAGGAAACATTATTGACTATAATCAAGCATTAAAAGGCTGTCTTTGAAGACCAACATGTTTTACTCTTCAATGTGACGCGCCAAGGAAAAAAGAACCCTTCTGATGAAGACTTCAGGACACATCCAGTGCATCCTCCCATGAACACTGGCTTCACTGATTGGGGTTTTATATCTGACGGCTTTGATGGCTTACTAAGACTAATTTGTTGTCTTGTCTATTTTTTGTACATTTGTAATGAATGCTTGATTGATGCCAGTCTAGAGCCCTTTGCCACAGAAGACACAAGAAGAAGAAAAGAAATTGCAACTCTGTTGATATTAAAAGAGCAGCAGCTAAGAGCTCCAAACGTTTATGTGTAATTGCTCCAAAAGTACAACCACATTTCCATGAAATACAATTGTTACTTCACACTAAACCCCCCTTATAATGCTGTGCAAACCCACTCCACTAACCCAGCCTTGCCAAGACTTCTGTACATCCCTGCTGTGCTTCCAGAGTGACATCAGATAGGGAGAACAGCCGGCAGCTCTTGGCTCCTTCTGTCCACCTCATCTCTCCCCTCATCGCCAGGAGAAATATGAGCTCTTTTAAAACTGCAGTGAGGAAGAGGAGCCAAACTCCTGACATGACAGGGTGCGGGGGTGTGAGCGGGGCTCTGCAGAGCTGCGGATAAGGGCAGTTGATGCTGGAGCTGGGTGCTAACACACAGGTCAGACCCAGGCTACAGAAAGCTCATAGTCTTCAACACTTACTGCCATTGGAGAACTGGTTTTGGTAGGGGGGGGGGGGGGGGGGGGGGGGGG